>NC_138778.1:28830303-29212803 GCF_965119305.1 Pelophylax lessonae
ACCACTGCCAGAACAGTAGATGGCAGGTTTCATGAAGCTCAAAACATGTGTATTATCAGCGCATACGAAAATAAATGCTACTGTATGTATAAATAAAAGCTGCATTTGAAATAATAAAAAACAATATGATGTTCAAACTTTTGACTTCTTTCTTTAATAACTACATAACACAGTACTTGTACTTTTACTTTCAGTACTTGAGTAGCAATTTTTTTTTTCAAAACTACTGGTACTTTTACTTTCAGTACTTGAGTAGCAAAATTTTTAAAAAAACTACTTGCAATACTTAAGTACAAAAAATGTTGAATACTTTAGTACTTCTACTCAAGTCACTTTTTGATCGAGCACTTCCACTTCTACTCAAGTCACTTTTTGATCGAGCACTTGTACTTTTACTCAAGTATGGGTTTCGAGTACTTTATACAACTCTTAGCAGATGTATCCTCCTTCCCCTGCATTCCTGGAGAGATGCTTGTCTCAGGCAAGTGATTGGAGACAGAGAAAAGGTTAATCTGTTAAAGCAGCCATCTCCTTGCTAGATCCGTTGTTGGACTGCCATGAAGAATAGAATTGGCTCCCTGACCGATCTCACAGCTAGCCTTGGACAACACCTAGAAAGATGGGACACACTACTACGTGTAATTTGTCACATGGGGAAAATAACGCATTAATTGTAATTAAAGTGGGACTTCTTCTTTATAGTTGGGCTAAACTTGGTAAACAAAATTCTGGAGTTGGTTGGCAGAAGAGACTTTATGAGTCTCTTCTGCCGATCGACTCTTGAGCTAGCTTGCCTGTCAGCAAATTTTAGTTATCTGCAGAGTTGTATAAAGTACTCGAAACCCATACTTGAGAAAAAGTACAAGTGCTCGATCAAAAAGTGACTTGAGTAGAAGTGGAAGTGCTCGATCAAAAAGTGACTTTAGTAGAAGTACTAAAGTATTCAACATTTTTTGTACTTAAGTATTGCAAGTAGTTTTTTTTTTTAAATTTTGCTACTCAAGTACTGAAAGTAAAAGTACAAGTACTGTGTGATGTAGTTATTAAAAAAAGAAGTCAAAAGTTTGAACATCATATTGTTTTTTTATTATTTCAAATGCAGCTTTTATTTATACATACAGTAGTATTTATTTTCGTATGCGCTGATAATACATATGTTTTGAGCTTCATGAAACCTGCCATCTACTGTTCTGGCAGTGGTAATTTTTATAATAGTAACGAGTTACTATGCAGCACAAAAAAAAAAAAAAATCTGAGTAGAAGTATTGAAATCATCGAAAAAATGTAGTGAAGTAAAAGTGGAAGTAGGAGAAAAAAATTCTACTCTAGGAAAGTACAGATACCGCCTTTCAGTACTTAAGTACAGTAGTGAAGTAGTTCTACTTAGTTACTATACATCTCTGGTTATCTGTACACCAGCTGCGGTGTATTTGAAGTCACAGTCCCGACCCATTCTCTTCATTTGTAAGATGCCAAGAATGGAACATGCATTCAAGGCATATCATCATTAGTGACCCAATGGCCATGGCAAGAAATCTCTGAACAGGGAAGAGGATGGCAGGCAGGGACGAAGTGGCAGTTAGGGTTGAGTGAGCAGCTGTTTCTTTCCAGTTCCTAGAACCCACCCCCGATGATACATATGCAGGGTGACAACACAGGAGTAAAATCCGAAGTTAAGAACAGAACGCTGTCACCACATAACAGGAAGTCCCTGAACAAGGACCTTCATGGCAGG
Organism: Pelophylax lessonae; assembly: GCF_965119305.1. Classification (NCBI taxonomy): domain Eukaryota; kingdom Metazoa; phylum Chordata; class Amphibia; order Anura; family Ranidae; genus Pelophylax; species Pelophylax lessonae. The sequence goes on from NC_138778.1 coordinate 28,832,039, forward strand.
ATCACCATGCCTTTTTTTAAATTAAAGTTTCAGACTTAAAAATATTAAACATTTGCATTTTAAAGTGTATGCAAAGCCAAAACATCTTTCTTTCAGACAATTTGGAATCTCGGTTTTTATTGCTGTCTGCAATAGGGAGGTTCACCCTCAATATTGGTCCATGTGGTTGCCAGCTGTTTTAATTTTTTTTTTTAGTTGACACAGGAACAGATGGCAAAAGTGAAATCTTTCAATGGTGTAACCGTTTCTGATGACAACTTTTTAAAGCGGAGTTCCGGCCTCAAAAACCACTTTGGGCCATCCGCTTGCTGAAAATCACCTAAAAAAGAAATAGATAGTCCTGATTTTTTTTTTTCACTTACCTACCTTGTTATTGAAGAAAATATACTTACCTTTCTTCCACTTCCTCCCTCTGCGGCCTTGGCCCGCGCCGTCTCTTCCTGCTTGCATTGACTCCTGGGAGCTGAACGTCATCGCTCCCAGGAATCAATTGCGCCTGCACCGGCCCTGCTCGTCACTTCCGGTGCAGGCACGTCATTCCCTGCTAAACAGCTTCTGGGCATGCCCAGAAGCTGGGCAGGGATGACGCACCTCCTGTACCAGAACTGAAGAGCGGGGCCAGTGCAGGGCATTCTGGGACTAAAGAGGACTCCGAAGAGGACGCCCTGGCTTCAGTTGCCCACACCTGAGATGGCAGCACTGGACAAGAAATGTTCAACGTAAGTATTTCTTCTAAAAGGTAAGTGCAACCTGGGACAGTTCAGAGGCTATCTATTCTGAAATGCACTAACCCTGACTGTCCCGGGGGTATTTTTATCTCAAAAACGTTTCCGAGGCCGGAACTCCGCTTTAAGAGGAAATATTCTCTTTCTTTAGAGATATCTTCTTTTATGTCCTGCTAGGACAGGAAGTGGAAGGAAATCTCCCAGACAGCACACAGACAGGACAAAAAAAAGACAGGGTTCGTAACCATTTCCTACTCTATCCAAAATCAATCAGATTTTAGTAATTGGGCATACATCTACTTTAACTGTGCCATAAAAATCCTTTTTTGTGCATCTTAACTTTATGTCTTGTCATTCTCTTGAAATTTTAATTAACATTTATTAAAGTGGTTGTTAAGCCACTTATATAAAATTATATAATCCCCTCTGTAATAGAAGACTAAGTGCTCCTGTGCCTGTGTTATAGAAAACATATGCAGATTGGTACCTAAATCCGAGCATCTCCCGGCGCTCAGCTGACTCCTCAGATCTCTCCTCTGACAGCTCCAGCGGGTGGGCCTGAGCACTGCAGCTGACGTCAGCCGGGGAGGAGGGGAAGAGAGGAGAGAGAGAGCCGAGCGGTCACGTGATCGACGGGAGCCGCTCGGATTTAGGTACAGATCGCATATTTTTTTCTATAACACAGGCACAGGGGCAAAGTCCCATCTTCCCCTTTTTTTCCCTTCCTTCCAACATCCCCTTCCCTCCCCTTTTTCCCTTTGTCCTTTAAATTACACAGGCACAGGGGCAGTTAGTGTTATAATACAGAGGGGATTAGATCATTTTAAAATAAATATGAGAGCAGCAGGAGGGAAGGGGGTGGGCACTGATGCAGCAGACAGGCAGGGGGGGGAGGAGGACACAGGAGACAGAGAGCAGGGATGTGGATGATGGAGGCATGTTCACTGACCACGGTGTCAGGGCTCAGCAGCCATGATACACCGTGGTCAGTATACAGGGAGGAGGGCAGAAACAGGCAGGATCAGCCAGGCTTTTTAGGTGATACAGGGGGCCAAATAACACAGCACAAGCACTGTGCTGTATAACATGCTTTAACCACTTCTGGACTGGCCACCACCTATATACTACGGCAGGGCAGCCCGGCTGTGCAAAATCACGTATAGGTATGGGATTTTGTGTAGGGGTTCTCGGGGGCACACTTGGGCTGCCTGATCAGACACAGAGGGTGCCAATCAGTGGGTCCGGCGGCCGTGATGGCCGCGGGCCACCTGTGATCATGCAGGGGAATGACAGAACAGCCATCTGCCTATTTAAACAAGGCAAATGGCTGTTCTGTTACAGAGGCAGAGAGCAAGGATGCGTATGACGGAGCCAAGTACACTGACAGTGGTGTCAGGGCTCAGCAGCCATGATACACTGTGGTCAATGTACAGGGAGGAGGGCAGAAACTGGCATTATCAGCTAGGTTTTTTAGGTGATACAGGGGGCCAAATTACACAGCACAAGCACTGTGCAGTATAACATCCCTCTGTGTCTTAACATGCTTTAAGAGTACAGGATCTTTTTTTTTTTTTTTTCTATTGTAACAAACGCTTTAACGATCAGCATTTAAAATTCACAAAATGTTAATAGTCTAATTTGTTAAATGAGTATAGTGATTTGTAGTCAGCGGTATTATGGATGACAGACCCCAAGCTAGCAGTATCAGTGCGTATAAAAGTTTTTAATGAAATTGGCAGCTATCCTTATACGGTGGGGGAAGCAGTACTATGGCGTGCCTAAAGATTTTTGTAGCAGCCGAATTTGTACCTGGGCCACATTTTTCAACATAGTCCCTTTCGGTTTGGACATACATGACCTGCGGATACATTGAACTTTAATTGAACTCATATACCTACAGCTACACAAATTGCCCTGTGTACAATAGCCAACATGGACAGTTTGGTGCAAAACTGATTTTCACCACCCTCTCCTCCCTCCCCCCCTTTTTTTTTAAACCTCCACTTACCTGGTGGTGAGTTCTGAACATTTCAGATACTCACTCACCCATCGGTTCCAGTATTATCCAACTGAGATCTTCTTCTCCTCTGGCAGCGCTCGGCTATGTTTTGGTGTAACGTCATCGACATTTTACATTCATAAAGTCCCTGTCCTCAAGGAGCTTACAGTCTAAGTGCCCTGCCTCACATACATACTAGGGCCACAATAAACAGGACCCAATCCTACCAGCATGTCTTTGGAGCATGGGCGGTAACCCAAGCAAGCATGGGGAGAACATGCATACTTAATGCAGATAGTTTCCTGGCTAGGATTTGATCTGAAGACCCCTGTGCTGCAAGACAGAAGCACCAACCTTAAGCTTTATCGTCCTTCCATTTCATACCTGCACAAAACCAGAGAATTTGAATGTTGTTTTTCATTCTTTATTGCATGTTTTTTTTTTTTTTTTTACTTTGCTGTATGATATAGTAAGCAAGTTTTTTTTTTTTCATGTGTGCCTGTGAATAGTCAAAACATCTCTTTTTTAAAGAAAATTAATGGCGGTGTGGCTTCATCTTAAGATTCCTAAAAGTTAGGGAGGCAGCACCTGCAAGAGTGGTACAGCAGAAAAAAAAAAATCTGTTGTTGCTATGGAGACATCAAAAGATGGATTGTAGGGAGCTTCATATTGCAAATTAGAAGTATGTAAAAAAAAATGCCAACAGAAGCTTTATATTTTTTGCAAGAGCGATTATAAATTGATTCTTCCAAGCTATTTACGCTAGGCGGTGTAAAATAATAATAATTGTTCTTATTGTTCTTTTTATCATTATTATTTATTTAAAACCTGCCTACACATTTTTGCCTTTGCTGCCTACCAGAGTGTAATGGTCATGGATGTGCAGTGTCCCGTAATAACCTTTCCACTTAATAGCTTTCATGATATTGACCAAACTGTAAGGGTAGGGACCCGGTAAAGGTATACCATAAGCATTTGTCGTTTTTTCAAATAAAATACTAATTTACGCCTTTTTTTCATCCTTTGTGGCATCTCAGTTCTGCTGATCTCCTGCAGGTTTACAGCCACCTCCCGTCTACAAGGATTTTTAAGTGTGGATTTCCAGGTGGCGTCAACAGTAGACCATGCCTGCATATTGTGTGTGGAACTGTACAGTTGTAGCCTTCTTTAGAAGCTCCTAATGGGTATCAAGGCAGGAGCACAAAAGGGAGACAGGGATACCCTCTATCAGAATGGGCTTGAAAATGGAACTTCAGTGCAGGATCAGCAAATAATATTTCAATGAAAACTGTAGATGTAAACAACTTTTAAAATTACTTTTGGAATTACATCAACTTGGATGTGGCCCCTGTTACATAGTTACATAGCAGGTGAGGTTGAATAAAGACAACAGTCCATCCAGTTCAACCTGTGTAGGTATGTGTGGCTGTAATCATCTCACATAGCCCTTAATGTCCTGATCCTTGAGATGTAAGTCTAAGAGTCTTTTGAAAGCCACCATACTTCCCGCAGAAACCACCTCTTGTGGTAGACAATTCCACAATCTTGTAGCCCTAACAGTAAAGAACCCTCCTGCTTGCCTTTATCTAGCCCTTGGGGTAATTTTTCATTCTCTGACACCAACAATGGGGCATGATTCCCCCCACTGACAACAAAGAAGGGGCACAATTCCTCCCACTGACACCAACGAAGGGGCACAATTCCTCCTAATGGCACCAATGATGGGGCACAGTTCCTCCTAATGACACCAACGATGGGGCACAGTACCTGCCAGCGACACCAACGTCGGAGCATTGTTTACTTCCACTGATGCCGGGACATTTTCTGCTTTCAGTGGCAACAGTCCGGCCCCCATAAAGTCTAAAGGACAGTAAACTGGTCCTTGTTTCAAAGGTTTGGAGACCCCTACTTTGAAGAGGCAGACAACCTCAAAACTTCAACTTCAGAGCTGAGACACTTCTTACCATTAGGGAACCTAAAGAAACTTACAGATCCAATATGCTGAAAGTCACATGCAACAGTCATAGCTTCCACACTTCGGAACAAATTTCTTTTTGGGAACAACTCAACATTGGCCCTTCTATCTCCAGGCTCATACTCTATATTCCTAGAATTCACTCCTCTCCTATTATGCAATCTCATGACAGCACCCAAGAGCAGGAAGCTGCTTTAAATGTGTAGCCATTCTGCCCTAACTAGAACAGTCTGTTTAAATTTAGAGTTACTATGCTGTAATCAGCCTAAGCTTGATAGTTTAGCTTTCTTGGGTCTTTCCTAAGCTCTGGTTATTGTTTTCTTCTGCCTGCTGCCAGAGAGTGTCCCCGGAAAAAGTGTTGGAGGCTAGTGATGGACGAACATCGGCTGGGGCGTTTCGCGAACGCCAGCCGCAAATTTTCTCAAAAGTTTGCGAACCGCGAGTTTGCGGCGGGCCCCAATGACTTTAATGTGAGGCGAACTTTGAAAACCTTTAGGTCATGCCAGCCACAAAAGACGTACTAGCTGTGCACAAATAGTCCCAGCACATGGACAATGTCATAACAGAAGTATTGCAATTGAAAAAGTTGCCCTAAATATTTTTTTTTTTTACAGCAATAAATATATATATTTTTTTTCATAAATCAGCCAGAACTGACAGCAACCGGTAAATACATTGTCTAATACATATACTATATGTCATATAGGGTCCATTCACACATCTGTGACAACCACAGGATACCTGCCCCTATGGTAAAAAGACTGTAATAGACCCTAAAATGACATTGGAGCATTTTAAATGACTTTTGTGGACATTGACAAAGCGATTTGTGACTGCAGCCGATCTCTAACTGCCCCTAAAGCAACCACAGGATACCTCTCCCTAAGCTCTAAAGATACTAGACCTATACCCAAATACCAGCCCTGAAAAGGACTTTTGTGGATCTTCACAGCACTATATGTGTCTAGCAAACTCTCCCTGATGAGCACAGCAGACCTCTCCCTACACTGGCAGAAAGCGGAATGTGAAATGGCCGCCAGATTGGGTCTATTTATAGGGTAGGGGGACTGTCCATGTGCTGGAATGTTTCAATTGGCTGTCCCGTTCCACCTGATGGCTGTGTCATGGGTCAAAGTTCTTCTGAATGAAAAAGAAAATGGCGGCGCGGACATATTCGCAAACATCAGCAAATGTCCGACTTTTTGCGAATTTGCGAACAAGCAAAATTCGCCGCGAACCGACCGCCGGGCGAACCGCAAGGCCATCTCTATTGGAGGCTACAATAATCAGAGTTATGAATATTTATGGTGGGAGAGGGTATACATATTTAGGAGTGACCCTGCAAAGTCAGTCCTGCCTGAGTAAGTGATGTAGTTATATGACTGATCCTCTTAGGCTTGCTCCCTGATAAGGGTGACTACCTGTTTGGTCTGGATTTGAGACCTAAAGTGTTGTTAGGGTCAAAGTGCCATGGAGGTAATTCAGCTAAATTGGGCAAGAAGTTTGGCCCTCAACTAAAGTGTGTTGACCTCTCCTGAAGCAATTGGCAGCTCAACTATCCGGTGATTTCTGCAGCCAGGAGCTGAATTCACAGAATGCCACTTAAAGGTCCTCTATCTGTAAAGACTGTAAGTACTTTTTGTCCCCCTTCTGAAAGTCTGCCATGTCCGTTGGTGTCCTGAATTCTAATCATTTCTCACAAAAGTTTTTAATTTAATTTAAGAGTTAAAGCGGAGTTCCACCCAGTGAACGTTTTTTTTAATAAAAATACCCCTGGAACAGTCAGGGCTAGTACATTCCACAATGGCTAGCCTCTGATCTGTCCCGGGTTGCACTTACCTGCAAGAAGAAATACTTACCTTGAAAACGTATTCTCCAGCGCTGCCATCTCAGGTGTGGGCAGCTTGAAGCCAGCGCGATCCTCTTCTGTGTCCTCTTCCATCTTCTTCGGTCCCACGATGCACTGCACCGGCCCCGTCAGTTCCGGTGCGAGCGCGTCATCCCTGCACAGCTTCTGGGCATGTCCAGAAGCTGTTTTGCAAGGTATGACGGCGCCTGCACCGGAACTGACGTCGGGGCCAGTGCAGGCGCATTGATTCCTGGGAGCGATGACGTTCAGCTCCCAGGAATCATTGCAAGCCAGGAAGTGACGACTCGCCGCGGCCGCCGAGGGGAGGAAGAGGAAGTAAGGTAAGTATATTTTCTTCTTAACGAGGTAAGTAAAAAAAAAAATTGCGATTATCCATTTGTTTTTCAGGTGACCCGGAGCAAGAAGATGGAGGTAAGTAAAATTTTAGGGTGGAACTCCGCTTTAATGCATTCTTTATTGGCTCTGAAAAGTGACTGGCACCCTTCTGCACACATTACTCTACTACTGATAGGGTTCAGGCAAAATGCTAGGCCACCCTACTTCTGAAGTTCCTCATATGCCTTTAGGCCTTTTCACACGGGCGTTCCGCATGTCCGTATATCATCCTATTTGCGCATGATATACGGACATAATGTATGTCAATGGCATTGCGGATGTCAGTGGATGACGATCCGCTGACAACCGATTTTCGTCCATTCAGTTCTGTTCTGTTTTTTGGAACGGAACAGAACCCTATTTTTCTTCTGTTTAAAAAACGGAACGGATGCAAAATCAGATGTCAGCGGTGTCATCCGCTGACATTCGCAATCCCCATAGACATACATTATGTCCGTATATCATCCGCAAATGGATGGGATGATATGCGGACATACGGAGCGGATGACACAAGTGTCATCCGCTCCGTGAAAAAAAAAAAAAAGTGCCGGAGCGGATCGCAATGTGGTCCGCTCCGCGTGAAAGAGCCCTTTGGCTTCTTTTTGTTGTGACAACAGTTATGTTGTTTCGTAATACCTCACCCTTACTGCCAACACACTACCCTCAATCTCTGCTTCCATGTAGGCTGTTGATGCTTCAGTTCATTGGTTATACCAGATCTAACTGAATGCTCTTTAGAGGATCCAAAAGAACTCTTAACCACTTTAAGACCGGAAGGATTTGCCCCCTTCCTGACCAGGCCCTATTTTGCGATTCGGCACTGCGTTACTTTAATGGACAATTGCACGGTCGTGTGACTCTGTACCTAAATAAAATTGATGTCCTTTTTTCCCACAAACAGAGCTTTCTTTTGGTGGTATTTGATCACCTGTGCAATTTTTATTTTTTTGCGCTATAAGCAAAAAAATAGCAGCAATTTTGAAAAGAAACAATATTTCTCACATTCTGCTATATGACATTCTCAAAAAAAAGAAAATCAAAATTTTTTAACATTTTAGGCCAATTTGTTTTCTGCTACATATTTTTGGTAAAAAAAATTGCAATAAGCGTATTTTGATTGGTTTGCGCAAAAGGTATCGCGTCTACTAACTACGGGAAAGATTTATGTAATTTTTATTGTTTTTTTTTTTTACTAGTAATGGCGGCAATCTGCAATTTTTGCGGGACTGCGACATTGCGGCGGACAGATCGGACCCCTAACTGACATTTTTGACACTTTTGAGGGAACAGTGACATTACTACAGTAATCAGTGCTAAAAAAAATATGCACTGTTACTGTAATAATGACACTGGCAGGGAAGGGGTTAACAGTATAGGTGATCAATGGGTTAAATGTGAGCCTAGGGTAGTGATTCTAACTGTGGGGGGCGTGGCTTGTTTAATGATCACAGAGATATGTGATCCTATATAGAAGGATCACATGGGCTCTATGATCATTCAAGGGAGAAGAACGGTCGGCTGTGTTTACAACAGCTGACCATTCTTCTCTCTCCGCGCGGAACGATCGTGGGTGGCCGACGGCAATCGGATCTGACGAGCGGGGTAGCGGGAGCGTGCCCCCTAGCCTCCTGAGAGCAATCGATGCATACCTACGTCGGTTTGCCCAGGAGCGCCGTATAAGTGCGGCGGGTGGTCGTTAACTGGTTAACTAAACCAGTTGAGAGCTGCCATAGTTTTTCTTGCCAACAGGTCCACCTCTACCATTTTTAGTTCCCACTAAGTAGATAGGTACTCTTTCACTAATCCTGATTTATAGCAATCTTTCAGTTGTCCCAGGATGGGGGGGCTCCACCATATGCCTCTGTTTTCTCCCAGGATGGGGGGGCTCTGCCACATGCCTCTGTTTTCTCCCAGGATGGGGGGGCTCTGCCACATGCCTCTGTTTTCTCCCAGGATGGGGGGGCTCTGCCACATGCCTCTGTTTTCCCCCAGGATGAGGGGGCTCTGCCACATGCCTCTGTTTTCTCCCAGGATGAGGGGGCTCTGCCACATGCCTCTGTTTTCCCCCAGGATGAGGGGGCTCTGCCACATGCCTCTGTTTTCTCCCAGGATGGGGGGGCTCTGCCACATGCCTCTGTTTTCCCCCAGGATGGGGGGGCTCTGCCACATGCCTCTGTTTTCCCCCAGGATGGAGGGGCTCCGCCATGTGCTCACATGAAAGCCCAGTATGTCTTCTCCACTGTACAAGAAAATATTGCCTCTCAGATTGACTCAGCAGACTGGCATCTACCACCCAACAGTAGAGCCCCTTTTTCCTGATTGCCAATTTCTTCCAGTCATAGAACAGGACTTTGTTTTGGTTGTATACCCTCACATATACCCAGCGAAGTGACTGACTCCAGGTAATACACAGGGATAAAACAAATCCTCCTACATTAATTGTACCTGTTTATCTACAGCCATCTTTTCCCTACACCCATTCAAAGTGCAGAATTTACATGGGATCTCTCAGCTCTGAAAAGCAGGGGGCGGAGAGCTGAAGTTACATCGGTAAGGAGAGCTGATTGGAGGGAGGGAACACACCCACTCCACACAGCCCACAGGAACAGAGCTGAGTGTAACAATCCTACAGGCTCACCTGAGTCAGAGGACTGCTGGCCGGAGGTGGGAGTGGAGCCCAGTGGCAAGGACCGCAGGCAGGTAGTAGGTGCAGGAAGTCTGGCAGAGGTGTGGTCAGACAATCCGGGTTGGCTACGGTAGTAGCAGTGCTGGATACCGGATGGACACCGTGTAGTACTCTGATGAGGACACGGGTTCACCTGAGGTGCAAAAACTAAGTGCTAGCTGGTTTTCACTAGAGCCCCTGATGGTGGGGATAGACTGCGCTGCAAGCTAACACCAGGTCGCGGTCCCCAGGATCACCCAGCCAGGCAGAGTGCAGGTTCGGTCCGGAGGCGGAGGAGCAGACAAGGGATAACCAGAGAGAAGTCAGACAAGCTAAAGGTCGGGGCGGGCAGCAGTAAGCGCGGTCAGACAATCCGGATCGGCAACGGAGGTAGCAGTTCAGTAGGTAGGGACAAAGCAGAAGAGTAGTCGGTAGTCAATTCCTGATCAGCAGTGGATTTGTGGTAGAAAACAAGAGCAGCAGGTGAGGAGACGCTTCATCAAGGCTCAGGAGCTCAATAATCAGCAAGCTGGAGTGCAAGGGGCTGGACTTATATAGGGAAGTACCAGGTGTGGGGAATCAAGGGTTATGAGCAAGGCTTGGCAAGGACGGTAGCCTAGTAAGCAGGGCTACCGCCTGGGATGTGGCTGGTCACAGGTTCGAATCCCGACACTGAGGCTGTCAATCAGATGGAGCTCTCTCCCCTGTCACCATTTTTCTCTTGGTGTCAGGAAAACCTATCAGAAGTGATTCATGCTGATAGCAGAGGAAAGAAGCAGCAGACAGAAATGACACTTAGTGCAATTAATTGAGACAAGTACACACTATAGCGGGATATGCTTTGCTCATATTTCATGAACCACTTTAAATTGAGGGAAAAAGGTCCTAATATCTTACATGCAAAGAGCTGAAAGGCTTTGTACATACTTCGATATTCATTGAGCACCGTGATGCATTCTGATACCTACAAGGCTTAAGCTCTGCCACCCCAATGATTTACTGTTTCCTCCTGTCCCTGTGGCCTGGGAAGAACATTGCGATTGGGTAAAAGATGATCTGTCTCTGTATCCAGTGACCTTGGAGATCTAGAATTAAAAATTGAATTATGGTTGATCAGTGTGGGTTGCAGATCAGCATCACTTAATGAAAATGTGGCATCTTTCACCATAAAGGTGACATAACGGTTTGTATATATGCAGCCATTAGTTGGCCATAGATAAGCAGATATCTCACTTGAAGGGATGGAAGGCAGGTTTTTGCTTATCCTCAAATAAGTCACACAAGATACATGTTTGGAGGTAACTGCAGTGCATTTGGACCTCGGAAAGTCCTTGTTCAGTCACTTTCTATCATTGGGTGACAGTGCTCAGTCAACCTATCATACAGGCTTTCGATTGAGGCCACAAGTGGCTATTTCTGCACAAATTATGCTGGCATTTTCCACTGTTGTCACCCTCAGGAATCCCACAGACATCTCTAAGGGGCATGTAGACAGGACGTGGTTGCAGGAGATCAGCAGCACTGGCATGCTGGCAACACTGGCATGCAACAAAGGACTGAAACGTTTAATTTTAATAATTTTAAAGTGTTACTAAACTCAAAACAGTAAAATCAGTCTGTATATATGCAGTAAAGCATGCTTGTTATACTCCAAAGGGGTTTATCCTGCTTATTGTGTAAAAAGGCTGTTTGATCCTATCTTCTCTGATCCTCCCCTTCTTCCACTGTTCCCAATCCATCTCCTGATAGTACAGAGCCTTGTAAGCACTCTGCACATGCTCAGTTTGATGTGTCTTGCTAGAGAGTTTTTTTCTTTTCTTGGGAGGTTGCATGTGATCAGCACAAAGCCAATCAGCACTGTCTAGACAGAGGGTCAGGTGTCCTGCAGCCTCATTGAACAGTCAGAGGAGAATGAAAACTCCTTCTACAAGTTTTAACCAGTGCTTGGCTACACACTGATAGAAGTCACAAGACTGCTATATACTGCTGATGAGAAAAAGTATTTAGTGGATTATATTTACTAAAATAATTGCATTTTCATGTTCTGTATACTGTGGGAGACCAGATATAGTGAATGCAGGCTCCTAGGTTCAGTAACACCTGAACATGCTTAGTGCTTTAGCAAACTAAATGTCATCCAGTTAGGGTTTATACAGAGTTGTATAAAGTACTCGAAACCCATACTTGAGTAAAAGTACAAGTGCTCGATCAAAAAGTGACTTGAGTAGAAGTGGAAGTGCTCGATCAAAAAGTGACTTGAGTAGAAGTACTAAAGTATTCAACATTTTTTGTACTTAAGTATTGCAAGTAGTTTTAAAAAAAAAATTGCTACTCAAGTACTGAAAGTAAAAGTACAAGTACTGTGTTATGTAGTTATTAAAGAAAGAAGTCAAAAGTTTGAACATCATATTGTTTTTTATTATTTCAAATGCAGCTTTTATTTATACATACAGTAGCATTTATTTTCGTATGCGCTGATAATACACATGTTTTGAGCTTCATGAAACCTGCCATCTACTGTTCTGGCAGTGGTAATTTTTATAATAGTAACGAGTAACTATGCAGCACAAAAAAAAAACATCGGAGTAGAAGTATTGAAATCATTGAAAAAATGTAGTGAAGAAAAAGTGGAAGTAGGAGAAAAAAATTCTACTCTAGGAAAGTACAGATACCGCCTTTCGGTACTTAAGTACAGTAGTGAAGTAGTTCTACTTAGTTACTATACATCTCTGGGTTTATATGTATAACTAAGCCCAAGAAGTAACGTTTCAAATATTGTAGCTTACCAGACCTTAGATTTGGTGGCTGCATTAGCCTAATTTTTACAGAACAAGTACAGAAAGTGCCTATTGATCCCGCCAGAAATGCAGTGTCTTTGTCACTTCTGTGCGATGAACTGGAAACAAAAACAATGTTATCTTTCTTGTCTAAACTACTAATTCCATCAACCCACATATAATATAGATAAACAAAGGCAGAGATGTTTGAATTCCAGCCTAGGTGCGAATCGTGGCTTCTTCCATAGGTACAGTATCGTAAGTGAGTGTAACCACCCAGGGACAGGAAAGGTGTAATTTGCAGAATTACCAGGTGATAATAAAGAGAGAGAAAACCTTAAAAAAAAGAAAACTAATGCAGTCACCACAACTAACAATTTGTCTGCTGCAATATTTCAGCTTTATTTGGTTATGAGTTTAGATACACTTTTAGGCTTAAGCTGCAGTGTTGACACTGAAGTGGCCTGTGATTGCTGTAGGGCAGTGATTGATCGCTACCTAATGGAACATATGTCTCTCTATTGTGTGGTGTAGCAATTAGTCGCTAACGATCGCACAGTGTTGTGTGATTAATTGCTTCTACATGCTATTGTGTAGCTTATTCCATAGGGATCCTTTGCTCAAGAGTTACCGGTTGATCACTACTGCCTTTGAATGGAATGTAAAGTCTTTTTTGATGAGGAACATGTTATATGGATCAGCTTGATGAAAATAATATGATTAATGTGTGTTTTTCTTCTATGTATATGTTGTCATTATATCTGTCCAATGGGGCAACCATGTTTGCTCTTTACATCTTTGCAGTGCTACATTTCATTTTTTTGCTACTCCTTTGCTTAAGGCAAGTCTAACCAACACATTAAAATGAATGCATTCCTTGTGTGGCTGCTTATCTCAGCAGTTGTTAAGCAGGAAGGTTGAATGAAGCTGGGTCAGCTACGTGACTCCCCCTAGAGGTCAGTTTACAGATCTCGCCACTTTAAAGCTTATGTTCTGTATTCAGAGCCGGTGTAACGTTAAAAAACCCTACCCCGTGAAAATTCCCTACCCTCATCACTTCCGGTGCACGTACGTCATGCATCAGCTGAGCAGCTTCCCAGTGCGCATGCTCAGGCAGTAAATGATTGGCTCACACCGGAAGTGACCAGGGTAGGGAATTTTCACGGGGTAGGATTTTTTTAACTTTACAACGGCTTAAAGCGTTGGGTTAGCAAATGATGTTGGTTTCCCGTGAAAATACCCAACCCTCGTTCCCCGGCGGTTCGAGGAAAATGTAAAAGTGTCTCCTAATGGAGGAAAATTTAAAATAGTGGACAGGCTTTTCTACTCAGGCTGTGGCTACCTTCTAAAAAAATATTAACTCTAAATATGCACTCACTTATAATACACTTTACTTTCCCTTTAACCACTTCACGCCCGGCCGGGCAGGACTTTAGTTGTTGCAGGTGGACATAATATGATGCCCTTCTGTAGCGCGCCTTAAAGCAGTAGTATACTCTAATGAAAAAAAAAAAAAAACCCTGCAAGACAAAGGCATAATGAGCTAGTATGCATCGCATACTAGCTCATTATGAAAAACTTACCTTAGAACGAAGCCCCGACACGGACCCCCAGACACCACTGTGGGAGCGGACATGATCCCTCGGCGTCTCTTGTGGGTTCGGCGACTCCGGCGCTGTGAGTGGCCGGAGCCGCGATGACGTCACTCCCGCGCTGGACCTTCAGAGCGCATGCGCCACACTGCATGCAGTGGTAATATCTCCTAAACCGTGCAGATTTTACCTACAGGTAATCCTTTTTATAGGCTTACCTGTAGCTAAAAGTAAAAAAAAGCGGTATACTACCGCTTTAAGCCTCGCTGATGACAGATTATTGAACCGGCCTGCTGCCGGTACCATATGATCGCTGTGACCAATCACAGCAGAACACATGACAGTTGTAAACAATAGATGACTTCTTTTCATGTCATCCATTGTGTACAATTGAGTTGCTAGCTGTGATTGGTCACAGTGATTACATGGTACAGACAGGGCCAATTACAGCCCACTTGTACCATGTGATTACAACTAATCACAATAGTAAACACTGAGTGATTTAGTTTCATTCAGTAAAAATGGTTGAAATTCATTCAAGCAATCATAGTATGTAAGAGAAAAAAAAAATCCTGATCACTTCCCCAGAGTAGTACAGTTTGTCTATGGTAACACTGTATTGCTCTGGTCACAGTGTGTTAATAAAAAAAAAAAAAAAATAGTTAATAATAAATAAATAAAAAAAATAAAAAGGAAAAAAAATGTAATACAAATTAAAGAAATACAATTAAAAAAATATATATTTTTTCTAGATCTTGATCTAGATACTGTCACCAGTCAGTATCCCTGATCACCACCACATCAGTCATATGATGGCGCTGTACTGCACTGATGACAGTATGTAAATAAAAGTTTTTTTTTTAATTCTTCATTTTCCAAAAAATTGTTACAAAAAATAGCAATGTCAAAAAACTCGTCATGCATCTTACTAAACATCTTGCAATGTCTTCATTGGGGGGTATTTGTACTGTCCTAGCGTTTTTGGGCCTCAAGAAATGAGAAAGGCAGTCAGTACATCAGGAATGATCGATTTTCAGATATATTTACCATAGATTGTTGATTCTATAACTTTCCTACAGTCTAAATAATATACACTGATATGGTTTATTTTCACCAAAGAAATGTAGCAGAATACATTTTGGCCTAAATTTATGTAGAAAGATTACCTTTTTGCAAATTTTATAACAGAAACAAAGAAAAATGTGTTTATCTAAAATTATTTCTCTATTTTTGGTTTATTTAGCAAAAAATAAAAACCCAGTGGTGATTAAATACCACCAAAAGAAAGTTCTATTTGCGTGAAAAAAATTATAAATATTGTGTTGCATGACCACACAATTGTCATTCAAAGCCGGACTGCCCTGAAAGCTGAAAATTGACCTGGGAAGGAAAGGGGTGAAAGTGCCCGGTATTGAAGTGATCACAGGCGTTTTAGCAGCATGACTGAGCTGTTAAAGGGGTTCTAAAGTCTCATGTTTTTTTTTCACCTTAATGCACTCTATGCGTGGGGGGCGTGACCGGAAGCTAACCACGCTGGACGCTCTGACCGTGAGCTCCGCTATACCCTGCAAGGAATCCCCTGTCATCCTTGCAGCCCGGGCCGGGATCAAGTGGCTAAACACATCAGGATATTGGACACACCGTGAGGCAGCCATCGGTGCTTACATTTTAAGTCAGGAGACCCGGATAGCTCCTCGGCGGGAATCGAGGCCTAACCAGGGCTCCGCCGCCATTTTCCTAAATCGCGGGTCCGGAAGTCGGCTCCAGGAGGTCGGGAAAGGAAATTCCATTCCTTCTCAAAAAAAACCCCTCCTGCAACCAGTTTCCCCAGCCCCCCTCCAATACTTACCTGAGCCTCATCTCGATCTGGTGATTTGCATGAGAGCAGTGGCTTTCCTGGGTCTCTCTCCTCATTGGCTTAAATACAGCAGTGGGAGCCATTGGCTCTCGATGCTGTCAATCACAGCTAGTGAGCCAGTGAGGAGAGAGGGGGAGCAGAGCCGAGACACGCTTTGTGTGTAAATAGACACACAGACTGCAGCACGAGCCTGCACAATTGCCCCCATAGCAAGCAGCATGATATGGGGACACTGAATATAGAGGAGGGCCAGGAGCACCAGCGGGGACCCTGAAAGAAGAGGATCAGGTCTACTCTGTGCAGGTAAGTATCACATGTTTGTTATGTTTAAAAAAAAAAACTTTCCTTTAGGTTCACTTTAAGACTCACCTGTTTGGCTTAGGACCAATGGTGGCCCCATGTAACGATCTGATCAAGCGTATCTTTACAGAATTGGACAAAACAACAAGTTATTGAAAAGACATACTGTGTCATCTATCAATTTCTGGATATGCCAAACAATTTCATCAAAATGATTTTAACCAGTCTAGACGGAAAATCAAATTGTAGATCAATATGATAAGCGTATGGCGCATTTAACAATCTTCCATGGAGTTCTGTTTTTTTTTAACAGTTCATTTTATTAATTTTTGAATGGGAGGGGGTTATAAATATGTGTTTTTTAATAACTCAAACAGCATCCACAGATTTTAGCATTTCGATATTAATGTTGTGAATACCATAAAACATGCATTCGTAGAAATTTTGTAAAAAATCTGTACCTTTTGTAAAAAAACTTTGTAAAAATTTAGGAATTTCAGACGTGTATTGCTCACTTTGTACCAAAAAATAAAATACTATCGTACATGTATGTCATTATGTAGATACCTTTGAACCTCTTGCCAACCATGTAACGAATATGTGTGGCGGCCTTAATGCCCCCACACGCCACACGTCCATTGTAGCTGAAATTTGCTCCTGATCTCTGGTAATGTTTGGAAGTTGGCAGCACAGACTCCTGATCATGTAACCACTGTAAAAGCCAATCACAGTGTAGCACTGCCCCCTTAAAGACTGCTGGATTTCACACTTACGGGTCCCCCTGGGTTACCGTTAGCAGCCTTGACATTAGCAGTCTCTCTCTTTTTCTTCTTGGCTCTTTCAATAAACAGTCCAGGGATATGTAGTTGTTTTTGTGTTTTATTGATAAATTGGGGATGGGAGAAGGGGTTAGTGGGATACTCCAAATTAACTATGCACAATTGGTTGAGGACTCCTATCTTCCGGTACAGCCAGGCTGTTAAATCCCCCTGCCACTATGGGTGAATTTAGATTGTCTCTTTCCTCCTGATAAGATGACTTGGTGAACTTAGCAGTTATCTTCAGGACACTCTCACTAGCATCCTCTTTCCTTCACTACTGACACTCGTCCACTGACTATCCTACACTTGGGGTGGCCCCCCTCAGGTCAGGCCCCTTGACACGATCCCCTGTACTCACAATACTGTTTTTCCAGGGTCTCCAGTGTCTCCCCCACAGTCAGCTCCCCGGACCTCTGAGTTCAGCTCCATTCCTCTGGCCCTCAGGACGACTCCCTGAGGCCACGTGCCACTGCTACAGAGGAGGAGGCAGCCGCCCCCCTCCCTCTGGGACTTTGCTCTCCAGCCAATGCCCTCGTAGCACATGTGCTCCTGGCTTTTATACAGTATCCCAGAATGCACTGAGGCGACCTGCCCCTGACAATCATCAGGCCTGTACCAAAGCCTATGCATCCATTTGTCAGGTTTCTTCCCACTCTCCAACATGCCTCCCTATTGGACCAGTGTGAAACACTCT
The DNA here is from genome assembly GCF_965119305.1 of Pelophylax lessonae. Lineage (NCBI taxonomy): Eukaryota > Metazoa > Chordata > Amphibia > Anura > Ranidae > Pelophylax > Pelophylax lessonae. Next base: position 28,849,690 of record NC_138778.1, read on the forward strand.
CTAGACATAATGAATCGCATACTACTGAGCACAATGAGCAGACCTTACTAACAGATCCTGCTCTCCAATAAGCAGAGAACAATATAGATTTTCCTGCTGCTCCTCTGATAGGCAGACAGAGCCAAAAACTATACTCACTCTACCTAGGAGGGTGCTACGTCATCAGGAAGTCTGCCCCGCCACCCGGCATTAATACAAGAGATCGACCGATTATCGGCAAAGCCGATATATCGAGGGCCGATATGCACTTCCCCCGATAGTACCGATTACCAAGGTGGCCGATATTACCAATATTTTGGGAAGTGCTGTACCAGAGTGATGCCTGCAGCTAGAGGCATCACCCCGGTACCGGTGTCCATAGCCGACGGTCGGCTGTCTTGCAATAACAACCGATGCGGCTGAGAAGCCGCTCGACTGTCATTACAAGGAGCGAGAGGGGACATCCCCCCCTCCCGCCGCCTTCTGCGACTCGGGGAGACCCGGGCAACCAGCCTGCACGGCCCCCGAAGTCCCAATCAAAGCTGGATTCAGCTCAGATCAGGTCTCCATGCAAAAACCCGGAAGTGATGTCATGACATCACTTCCGGGTACTCGGCGCCAGATTCAAGAAAATAACAGCATTCAAAACAGCCAAACTTGGCGTTTTGAATGCTTTTAAGTGCAGAGGAGGGGTTTGGGGTCTTTTAGACCCCCAGATCCCTCCACAAGAGTACCTGTAAAGTAAAAAACATGTAAAATAATTTTTTTTTAAATGTACAAAAATATCGGCCGATACCGATACGCGATGACCAAAATATCGGTATCGGCAAAGAAAAAACGATAACGGTCGATCACAAGTTAAGACCCACTTTAAGGGCGATGGGAAAGGGTTTATTAACCACTTGTCCTCCGGAAGATTTATCCCCCTTGATGACCGGGCCAGTTTTTACGTTACTGTAACTGACAGTTGCGCAGTAATGCGACGCTGTACCCAAATAAAATGTATGTCCTTGTTTTCCCACAAATAGCGCTTTCTTTTGGTGGTATTTGATCACCTCTGCGATTTTTTATTTTCTGCACTATAAACAATAAAAAAGACACGATTGCCTTTAGTGTCATCACATGTCACAACCCCTTCTACTACCTCTGTTCTTATAAAAGCCACAATCCCGTTTTTTTTTTTTTTATATGAATCCTACCTCTTAAAACTCGTCATAGGAGATCAGGAATATGCCTGATGTTTGACGCGTCAAATTGTTATTTCACTTGATTATGTTTAATACTGTGTTTCCTATTTATCCAGAATCTGTTTTTCAGGTCTTTCAGTGCCTTTTTGCCCATTATTAGACGTTGCTATGGTGACCAGCTTCGCCAAAGTGCTTTGTCTACTTAGACAGTTTTGTCTGTTTTTGTATATATGCATGTATATATATTTATTTTACCGTAGCGCCATTCGCTTTGGTGCGTTAGTCGTGTGTCTTCCGTGTTGGGGAACCTGTCAAGGAGTCGAACATATGTGCTTCTTAAAGGCAGAAAGAGCTTTTAGAAAGGAACAACTTAGAAGGGCAAACGACTAGCGGGTTTAAAAAAAAAAAAAAAAAAAACGAAGGCGTGATTATATAAAAGAAAACACTCGAAAGGTGATTTTTTTTCTTTTTCTTCTTCTTATGTTGGTTTCCCGTGTGTTCACATTTATTTCAATAAAATGATGGTAAATTGCAGCTTGGCAATTTAAGAAATTGTGATCACTGGGTTTAGAAGTATAAGCGGGAGAAAAAGAATTCCCAGCCACCCACACACAGCTGTATAGAGACAGTTACAAGGATGGGAGAGGAATGCAGTGATTTCTAAAGGGGGGGGGGGGGGGCTGGGGAGCTCAGCTAGGAAAAAAGTAAGAGGTGTCAATTATAGGAGAAGGTTAATAAACAATCGAGGAGACGTAAATATGTCTTTTTTTGGTGAATGAAAGGATCGTAAAGCAGTACTCTTGTTAAAAATAAATAAATGATTGCCCAGTTAGAATAAAAATTAAAAAAAAAGCAGATTTTACTGTTATACCCGCCTTCTATCCAGAGCTGTCCCCGACAGTAATACCTTTTGACCACTAGTTGTCGCCAGGGCCGCTGATAGGAGGGGACTACCGGTCCTCTTGTAGGGGGCCCGAGCACACAGGGGGGCCACACTGGGAGGGGGATTAGTGACAGATGACAATTGTATCTCTCTTCCTCCTGCAGATTAAAGCTGGTCTCTCCCCCATCTCCCTGCTGCCAGCTTTCAGCTGCTGGAGGAAGAGAGACACAATTGTCATCTGTCACTAATCCCCCTCCAAGCCCTGGCTCTAATGTTAGCTCTGCTCCTGAGTTTGTTATCTCTGTAACTTTGTTTCTCTCCCTGCAGTTCTTCCTATACTCCTTGTCCCAGTCTGTACATATTTTTTTTCATCTCTCTCCCCCATTGCATTGTCTCCCTTACACAGTCACATCTGATCAGCTGCATTCCCTTGGGGTGAAGAATTTACTGTTACACCGGTTCTATAGCTGCCTGTTATCTTGTCCTAGTGCAGTTTGGTGTGCTTTATGTAGCTGGGCTTCCCACTCTTCGCCCCCAGACTGCTTCCTGACCTATGCAACTTTGCTTCTTCTCCTCTACACTGTCAGTTCCATTGAGTGAGCTGTGCTGTGACCATGACTCCTGTGTGCATGCGTGTGAGTTACATCATCGTAGTTTGGCCAAACGACTGGAGCTCAAGAACTCAGAGAGAAGACCAGATAAAGATGGAATCCCTCTCAGTAGTGACAACACACTGCTGGAGAGGTCTGTTTTTTAGGTAAGCCTGTCATAATAATGATTTTATTGTATTTTTATCGAAATATAGCTTTAATATTTCCTCCAGGGGGGGCCCTGTCAGGTAGTCTGTACGGGGCCCCGCGATTTCTATCAGCAGCACTCTTAGTGAGTGCAATATACAGGGATATGGGAAATGATATTGACGTAAGCACACACATACACACACCAACACAGGTTGAACTGGATAAACTGGTGTCTTTATTTAACCTTACCAACTATGTAACTAGTAGAAAAATGCAACCCTTACAGCACATGTGTCAAACACAAGGCCCACGGGCCAAATCCGGCCCTCCAGGCCATTTTATGTGGCCCTCGCACCTCTCCTGCAGCTGCAGGGGAGCTCCAGTCCTCCTCCAGACCTTATACTTTCTGCTTTCCAGCAATGCCTCCAGCTTCTTCCCAGCAGCACCACAAGGTAAGGGGGGTGCACTGTGATATAAGGGAGGGTAGGGGACTCAACTTTTGATGGTGGAGAGGCTCTTGACGTCTTGTGAAAGGGTAGGGAATGCTCTGGACATCTAGTCTTACAGATACAACCGGCCCTTTTGAGGGCAATCATAATGCTGATGCGGCCCACGATTAAATTGAGTTTGACACCCCTGCCTTACAGTGTTGGTCAGAATGCCATCCTTCTGCACAGCTAAAAACTTGTAATGCTGCTGGTATTACCAAGTGTTGTTGGCCCTTAAACGATGAAGGCACCATTAAATTGGAGGTCAAGTAGCTACAGATCAAAGAACCTGCGACCTCTGGAGGAACCTTAGTTGAGAATAGCTGGTCTATATGCATAAATCTGGCCAGAGTCATTTAACCTACTTCGTCTGAGCCCAGGCTGTCATGGAACTGCTCCCTGGGTTGGCGCCATTGGCATTTGGTGCCAAGAGAGAAGTGGGAGGACTGGGGACATAATTGGACTCTTGGAAAATTGGACTATAAAGCTGAACTCTGGGAATTAGACAAAATCTACATTATACTGTTATAGTGCCCCCCCCCCCCCCATTCCGCACTGGAAGGGTAAATGCTTGTCTAGTATAAAGTGTAATACCTACCTCATTCCTGGCTTCAGCCGGCTTCCTCCATCCACGCAACCTGTTCAACATAGCATACTCTTTAGGGCGCTTCGGACCTACAAGGAAGCTTTCCTCCCCACACACAGTGCACTGTTAATAGCCCTGCACCGTCATAGGTGTGCGCAGGGGGTGTGCCGGATGTGCCTGGGCACACCCTGTATGGTGCAGATTCCCCCTGCTGATATTTCACCAAAAGCCTTCCAAGGGGGCTCCTAAAAAAAAAAAAAAAACAAATAGTAAAAAATAATAAAAATAAATTAAATAATAAAAATAAAAAAACTACTGACACTGTCCACTGCCCCACTGACACTAACCTCTGCCCTACTGACAAGTCTACTGCCCTACTAAAACCATCCATGTTTTAATAAATTTGGGGTGCACACCATAATGCAATACACTGTGCACACCCATGTGCACTGTACATGATGAGGGTGTGAACAGTGGTGGAAGGAGGGATTGGGCAAGTAATACACCATATCCTTGCACCCCCAAGCATTTACCCGAGCAGTTCGGGGGGGGGGGGGGTGTCTACTGCATGGGTAAATTTTGTCTTTTTTAATGTAAAAAAAAAAAACTCCTTCCAAAACCTAAGTCTTCTTTATCCCACGCAAAACTGATGCCCTCTTGCCCACTACACAGCCTCGTATATCATTATAGGTTGTACGAGTCAGCGAGAGGAACCAAAGCACATAGTGTGGGAGCAGGGGCTTGGAAGTGCCAGAGAACAGCAAGTCGTTTTAACACACTGACTGCTGGAAATGCAGGTATATACAGTATATTCTTCTGTTACAGGTTGCCATTAGTAGTGACCAGCCTATATGAAGAAAAAAAGTAGTGTTGTCATGGCAACTGGTCATAATAGGTCATGTAGACAGGGAGAAGGGGTGCTATGCCTCTTATCATATATATACACCAGCAGTGGTCAATTTGCTAAACATGGGGCCTCCCCTGTGGCCCCTGACAACACCCAGGGGGCTGCACATAATATTCATTACATGCAATGCTCAAGGAGATTGTCACTCAGCAGATGGCAGACATACAACATAAGATGGTCATAGACTTAAGACATACTACACGAGATAGTCAGAGACTTTATACAAACTATAAATGATTATCAAAGATTACTGACATGTTAGAGGAGATGGTTAGAGGCTGCAGGCATACTTTAGTTCTGGGGATCTGCCCACTGATTAATGGGAAAGTGATGGGTATATCGCTTTCCAGCTGTGCCTGCGCTCTGTCTAAAGTGCCCCCACCACATACCCCCATACCCCCATATGCAGAGTGGGGCAGAGAAGTGCTTACGTGTCCTAGTTCAATGATCCCCACTGGCCTTCCCTTGCCCAACATCACATACAAGTTCCTACAATGGATGGAAGAACAGAGCCAACAAACACTAGCTCATCAAAACAGGTAAGAGTGTCTCACTACCAAGCAGGCCAGAACTTAGCCCAGCCAGCCAGGCCAGAACTTAAACCAATTAAACAGGCCAGAACTCAGCCCAGCCAGCCAGGTCAGAACTTAAACCAATCAAACAGGCCAGAACTCAGCCCAGCAAGCCAGGCCAGAACTTAAACCAATCAAACAGGCCAGAACTCAACCTAGCTAGCCAGGCCAGAACTAAAATCAACCAAGCAGGCCAGAACTCAGCCCAGCAAGCCAGGCCAGAACTTAAACCAACCAAACAGGACAGAACTTAGCCTAGCCAGCCAGGCCAGAACTTATACCAATCAAACAGGCCAGAACTCAGCTCAGCCAGTCAGGCCAGAACTTAACAGGCCAGAACTCAGCCCAGCAAGCCAGGCCAGAACTTAAACCAACCAAACAGGCCAGAACTCAGCCCAGCAAGCCAGGCCAGAACTTAAACCATCTAAACAGCCCAGCAAGCACACAGGGGGGCTCACACAGAGAGGGGGATTAGTGATGGACAACAAATACAGAAATCTTCCTCCAGCACCTGAATCTGATCTGTCCCTCTCCCTGCTATCAGCTTTTATCTGCTGAGAAAGAGACAGTCAACCATCACTAATCCCCCTCCCTTGTGTGGGCCCCCCTCCCAGCACTTATCTCTGCTCAGGAGTTTATTTTTGTAAATTGTAACTTTGTTTCTCTCTCTCTGTCTCTCTGATCACTGAGCTCCAACTGCCCAGCCTGTATATTTTTCTCATCTCATCTTTTTTATTTAACATAGTGTTTTTTTTTTATATTTAGCAGGAATTATGCGAGTTATGTTATATCTGTGTCTGATAATAGTGATTTTGTTGTAATTTTAGCTAAATATATCTTTAATATTTTCTTGGGGGGGCCCAAGGTAGGTAGTCTGTACGGGGCCCCGCGATTTCTAACAGCAGCCCTGCGAGCGACCGCGCAATTTTCCATTAAAGTAACGCAGTGCCGAATCGCAAAAAATGGCCTGGTAATTAAGGGGGAAAATCTTCCGTTCCAAAAGTGGTTAAGAAGGGAGAAATATATATTGTTTATGAGAGCAAAGTTCTCCTTTCAAGGTCGTGGTATGGTAGTGGCCCTGGTGTTTGGTAATGTCAGTTAACACACAGCTGAAGAGAATTAGCATTCAAATGGGCAATTCATGGAACGGAGACAATATGGACAGTTGAGTCTAGATGTCATCAGTATACACACCATACTGTAGGTGCCCTGTGATCCCTTTATGGAGCCAGGCTCTAACCAGTTGGCACAGTGGCAAGGGTGGGCATGCTAATACATGGAGCAACCATGATAAGTGTCGTAATGGATTCCACACTGCTCCACCAGGCGTGTATTATACAGTGACTGAGCAGAACATTATTCAGGAAGGAATTATCATAAATTATATTTTTAAATTCTTTTTCAAGTATTGAGCAACATCATGTGTATTGACACTGTGATGAATGTTAACGAAATTGTGTTTTACTGCTACTTGTCATGCATTATGACTCCCGGTTCCCTTATAAAATATCTAAAAATGTAATGCTGTGCTGTAGATCATAAGTCCAACCAAAAATTTTTTTATTAGGTTAAGTGGGGAAGGATTAGAACCCCCCCCCTTTTTTACCACCATCCAGATCTCTATTTTCCCTTGCTTCCTGTTCTGGTGACAACCTTTATTTACTGCACAGAAAGTGAGGATAAAGCCCCGTTCACATACAAGCGACGCTACTTCGCACCGCGACCTCCGAGGTCGCGGTGCGAGCAGCGCGCCACCACCTCGGAGCGGCCGCCACGGACTTCATAACATTGAAGTCTATGGCGGTCGCCTCCTGGTCGCCCCAAAGAAGCTCCGGACCCTTTTTCTAAGTCGGAGCGACTTGTGTCGCTCCTATTAGAAAGGGTCCGCAGCTTCCCTATGGGAGGCGACCTACGGCGACCTGTGAGGCGACCAGGTCGCCTCACAGGTCGCCTTAGTGTGAACGGGGACTAAATCTCAAACATCAACACAGACAAAATTAGGCCCTGTTCACACCTAAGCGTATTTCAGCTCGTAAAACACTCATCTCTGAAGTCTCAATAACGCCCAACAAGCAATATCCTATTCATTTCAATGGCCCCTGTTCAAATATGAGTGTTTTGTCGCCTGAAGCAAAACGCATGAAGCTCAAAAAAGTACATGAGCTTCTTTGTTGGCAGATTACAAGCGTTTCTGTTAGATGTCAATGCCTGCCGTCAAACACCTGCAAAAATCGCGTGAAAAAACGCCAGAAAATGCCCCAAAAAGATGCCTAAAAAAACGCCTGAAAATTATACGCTCAGGTGTGAATGGAACCTTACTTTGTTCTTCTTCTCTGCTAAAAAAGCATGTTACCAGAACCGGAACAGGGTTGTCCAGCGCCCAGGGCGAAGATAAGGAACTGCGCCCCCCTCCCAAACTGCTAATGTATGATGTTAATGTCCTCTGTCACTCTCGTTCTTTAACCCCCACAAAACCCCCACCCCCCCTTTCCCGCTCCCCATAGTCAGCATGGAGTTTGCACTGCCCATGTTTGGCCATTTTCATGCTTTCTAGCAACAGGGTGCATGGATGGTTGCCAAAGGGCTGTGAGCAATTGGGTGGAAGGAAGCATGATGGACAGCAGTAGCATCCCGGTAGAAGGGAAGCTGGGATCCACTAGTTGTCCACTATTGATCTAGAGTGTGCATGCAGTGGTGTCCTCCACCCCTTGTTTGGAAGCTTGCCTGCCCCTCCTGCCCACCCCTTGTCCCTACTCTGAATGTTACCATAACACATAAGTGTGACTCTCTCTGCCTCTCTAGCCTTCATCCTCTCACTCCTGTTGCCCTTCTCTTTCATACCCCTTTTTACTTCTCTTTCTACTTATTTTTTGGTCTCCCTCCTGGGTCCCTGTTTGCCTCGTGTTGCCCCGCGGGGCTGCCATTTTGTTGTAGCCTGTGTATTCCTATACATTGCGGCCATGTTTGTGTAGTCTGGCAGCCATTTAGCTGTGGTTTGCCATTGAAAATAGCAGTGGCCATGACAGTGGAGCCTTGTGGGGGACAATTTCAGTGGTGGGAGCCCCTCCTCATCCCCTGGTGCTGACCCCTGAATGATTTTACTTCCTGATCACTGCATGTGTAGTGCATTATTCTGGTGGCTGCAGGCGCTTGTTTCTGTGGTTGGTGAGTCTGGTGGGGTCCTGAGGATCACTTGGTGCCTCCTGCTGTTCAACTGATGCTCATCCCTCCAGACTTGCATGCAGGTGCTGGGCCTGATCATGTTTACCTTCGAAGAGGTTCCTTTTACACAGTTCCATATGAGGTCCCTGCAAAGGGAGATTCTGACCAAATGGGACAAGTCTCCGCAGTCTCTGGACAATCAGATCCAGCTGAATCGGGGAACGAGGGAGTCCCTAATATGGTGGCTTCGTTCTCTGGTGCTTCGGCTAGAAAAATCCTTCCTCCTCTTGTATTGGACAGTGGTCACCACGGATACCAATCTGTCTGGCTGGGGAGGCATCCTCGGCAAGCATTCTGCTCAGGGGATCTGGATGCTGGAAGAGTCCAGACTACCGATCAATGTCTTGGAACTTCGAGCGATCAGACTGTGTCTGGATCATTGGACGGATTGTCTTCAGCGTTATCCAGTGCGCGATCATTCGGACAATGCCATGGCTGTGGCTTATGTCAATCACCAAGGGGGCATAAGAGGTGTCCTGGCGATTCTGGAGGTAGCCGGCATTCTAAGGTGGGCAGAACGGTTCGTTCCAGCCCTCTCCCTGTATGTACACATTCCCGGGTGGAAAATTGGCAGGCGAATTACCTCAGTCGGCAGGCATTTGACCAAGGGGAGTGGTCCCTTCATCTAGAGGTGTTTCATCAGCTGTGCCTCTGGTGGGGTGCCCCCGAGGTGGTGTCTCAGCTCAACAGCAAGGTGCAGAGGTTTGTGGCCCGGTCAAGGGTTCCTCTAGTGAACGCCCCAGACGCGCTGGTGGCCCCGTGGGGTCAGTATCAACTGATTTACGCCTTCCCTCCTCTCAAGCTTCTGCCCAGACTTCTACACAGGATCGAGGCAGAAGAGATTCCGGTCATCTTAGTCCCTCCGGAGTGGCCTCGTCGGACTTGGTATGCCGATCTGATGCGGCCGGTCGCTGACGTTCCTTGGAAGCTTAATCTCAGGAAGGATCTGCTGTCCAGAGGACCGATCTTCCATCTTGCTTTACAGTCGCTGGCTTTGATGGCTTGGCTGTTGAACACCAGATGCTGAAGGATAGGGGTTTATCTGATTTGGTGATTCCTTCACTGAAAGCTAGAAAATCTACTTCTAGTAAGATCTACCATCGTACGTGGAAGACGTACATTGCGTGGTGACGCTTGGGGTTCATCCTCGCTCCTTCTTGGTGGCTCGGATCCTAACCTTCCTTCAACGGTGGGTTTAACAGAAGTTGGCCTTGAGTACCATCAAGGGCCATGTGTCGGCTTTGGCGGTCTTCTCCCAAGACCTTTGGGCACACACTCCCAGGTGCCTATTTTTCTTCAGCGTGTCCGACATTTGGTCCCTCCAGTGGGGGCTCCAATGCCGCCTTGGGGTCTTAATTTGGTGCTTTCAGCTCTACAGAAGCCTCCCTTCGAAAATATTTGGGAGATTACCCTGCTTACGCTGTCCCAGAAGGTGGCCTTTTTGGTGGCTATCACCGCTGTGCATAGAGTATCGGAACTGGCGGCATTATCCTGTCGTTCACCCTATCTGGTGATTCCCCAGGGATAAGGTGGTTCTTTGCCCCTGTCCTTCTTTCCTTCCAAAGGTTGTCTCTGATTTTCATTTGAATGTAGACATTGTGTTGCCTTCCCTGTGTCCCAGGTCTAAGCATCCGAAGGAAATGGCCTTGCATGCTTGGATGTGGTCCAGGCAATTAGGGTGTACCTGGCTGCTACGGAGACTTTCAGGAAGTCACTCTCTATTTGTGCTTACGGATGGGCCTCTTAAAGGGTTGTCCGCTTCCTCTGTGACCATTTTCAGATGGATCAGACAGACGGTGGTTCAGGCCTATTCCATCAGGGGTCAGGTTCCTCCTTTCCGTGTCAAGGCTCACTCAACTACAGCCCTTAGTGCCTCCTGGGCTTTCCGTCATCAGTCAGTGACGTAGGTTTAGAAGGCAGCCACCTGGTCGTCGGTGCACACTTTTACAAAGTTCTATAAAATGGATGTGTTGGCATCTGTGGATGCTTCCTTTGGCCGCAAGGTTTTGCAGGCTGTGGTTTAAGAGGATCTGATCCTCTTTGAGGGTGTATTGTTTTTTCACGTTGGCCCCAGTTGTTTGGTTAAGCTCCTGTTGCCTGGTTGGCTGTTTATCCTTGGAATTTTTGGTTGTTCCCACTCCTCATGTTTAACACTGCTTTGGGACATCCCAATGGTTATGAATACCAGGAGCTGTGACCGTCAATGAACAAAAGAAAAATGGATTATTGACTTACTGTAAAATCCATTTCTCTGATGTCATTGAGGGACACCCCACCCACCCCTCTGTGGAGTTATTATTCTGCTGACACTGCTGCTTGTAAACAAAACTGAGTGGCTATAGCAGAGGACACCCATGGGGACTACCCATGGGTGTAGCCAGAATTCTTTTCTGCCTAGTGTCCTACTCCTGTAGGAGGCAGTATAACCCAATGGTTATGAATACCAGGAGCTGTGTCCGTCAATGAACATCAGAGAAATGGATTTTAAAGTAAGTCAAAAATCCAATTTTTCTGCTCAGGCTTCCCATATTAACCAACACTATAAGTTTGCCAGTTTTCAGTGAATCCTTCACCTTCACCTATCCTTCACCTATTTCCTGTGGGCACCCGCATTAAAAAAAAAGAAAAGAAAAAAAAAGAACATACATATCTTTTATCTAATCTCCTTTTTCTAGGACTGTTTCCACTTCCTACATTTGCACTGAATTGTGACCACTCCTATCCATGGGGCAGGTCTTTAAAAGCCTGGTCTCAGAAGATGAAATGGCTCTGGCCAGGTTTATGCAGATAGACACTTGAGGTCTTCACCTACCAAAAAGCAAAAGTGTGCTGCTGCTGTATCTCTGAACCGCTAAGGAGGGATATCATTGGCTCTTCCTTCCCAATGGTGCCAGGAGTGAGTGACCTTCACTACCATGATGCATGATGACATCCCCCCCATGTATTGGGTCCACGACAGTGTGGGCTCACAGGAAGTGGGATATATCAGCTGGTCGTCATTCAAGCTGGAAGACTGGGGACATCTAGTGGCAGAAAGATATTACTGCATGGACAGCTCTGGAATAAAGTTGCACATTGCAGCATAAACTCTTTGTTTAATTTTACATGTCCTGGGCTATGAAATTGTATAATATATGTTAAACTAAATTTCAGCTTTAACTTGGCAGAAAAATACAGTTTTCCTTCATTACTTTTCATGACTGACACTGTTATTTTTTGTTTTTTAAGCTAAGGTTGAACTGAGCTGATGCTTTTTCAGCCTAGCTAACTTGTAGCGATGTAACGCTGTCTGTTCCAGCATGCATTAATCTTTCATGAGAATAACAGACTTTACCGTGTTGTGTTCAGTTAACGCGGCGTACGAGATTGTATCATGTGTAATAATGAGATTGTACAGTGACACCTCTGCTGAAGAGGCAGTATATCTGCCTGTGACGGTTCTCCTAGGAAAATCTGCTTTCATTACCATAGTAACCAGGAAGAACCGCCTGCTGACACATATTTCTGGTTACCATGGCATCCTGTGAACTTCCCTTAGTAACGCCGCCCTCCGGTACCCATGGAAACCTTCCAAATATTGTGTTTTTTTATTCTTTAGTGTTTTACATACTTTCTGATGCTTTCATGTGCATTAATAAGGACCTTGCAGGGAACAAGTCATTCTTAGGAAAACTCACACTGTCTTCCAAGTCAATTAACTCTTGCTGTGATAAACTATAGCTGAGTGGTATTGAATGAAGGAGATATCGCATAGGAAGCGTGTTCAGATATGTTTGCACACTCCTCAGCTAATTGTGGATCATTATATCTGAAAGTGATTGAGTAGCATGTTTGAAATGTGTTCTGCCATAGATAGCCATAGACATCAGTGGCACGAAGGCATGATAAGACCTTCTGAAAAAAGTTTAGAATACACTTTTGAGTTACCTGAATTTTCATGCTTATCTTATGGAGCAGGGAGGTTGACTCTGTATGATCCTGTCTGATCTGGTTGAAATTGCCCAGGCTGGGCACCGAATAACTTAGGTCTTTGGTTATCATAGGCCAGGCTTTCTCAACCAGGGTCTTTAGGAGGTTGTTTGGGGTTTCCTAAGCAGTGGCAGAATTTTCTCCCACCTACAATGACCACTATTTTAAGGAGATAGTTTTCCACTGACATACAATTTAAGGGATTATTTTATCTGATTCATGTCCATCATGAATGGTGCTGCCAGGCTTATCCACCTTACCACCCGCTCAGTGTCTGCCTCCCCTCAATGCCAATCCCTACACTGGCTCCCGATTGCCAGCGAACTAAATTCAAAATAATAACCATAACATACAAAGCCTTTCACAACTCTGCGCCAAGCTACATTATCAATTCTGTCTCCAAATATCACCCAAACCGTCCTCTCCGCTCTTCTCAAGACCTCCTACTCTCAAGCTCCCTTGTGTCCTCCTCCCATGCTCGTCTCCAGGATTTCCCCAGAGCCTCTCCCATCCTCTGGAATGCTCTACCTCAACCTGTACGGCTATCTCCTACTCTAGCTGCTTTCAGGCGATCCCTGAAAACTCAACTTTTCAGGGAAGCCTAACACTCCTCCAACTAATCTTCCATCAGCTCATTCCCTACTGTTACAACCTCTTGTAACACCTGCCCCACCCCATTAGATTGTAAGCTCTTCTGAGCAGGGCCCTCTTAATCATCTTGTATTTTATTGTATTGTAACTGTATTGTCTCCCTCTAACATTGTAAAGCGCTGCGTAAACTGCTGGTGCTATAAATCCTGAATAATAATAATAGTATGCCTAAAATGTGTTACACAACACAATAACAATAACCAACGCTCAGGGAGCAAAACCGACTGCCCAATATAATGTGTGAGTGTCGATGCACTACACACGGATTAGTCCTTTAGGAAGTCCATGGGAGGGAAAATGTATAGAGAGTTAACTGCACTGCTGGGACGGCCGCCAGCTCTGGAGAGAGCTAGAAGGAACTCTGTAGGCAGATAAGGATAGAGAAAGAGAGCAGCGCCATCTGAGTGTGGTAAAACGATTTACTGGTACACACAGTAATAGTGACTCACAGGAGGATTGTAGAGATGCACAAAGAAGTAATGTTGTTCATCCCCTCTGTGGACGTGGAGTGGCGTGTAGGTGTGCATCGTCAGGTCCCTGGCTGTGTCAGTGGTTTCCGGCAGTTCCTGGATCTCCAGAGCTTCCGTCTCACTCAATGTCATCACGTCCAGTTAGAGCAGGGGAATGCACGCGTTTGGAGCATGCTTGCTCCTTCATTAGGCATAGTATAGTATAGTACCACCGACACAGCCGGGGACCTGACGCTGCACACCTACACATCACTCCACATCCATAGAGTGGATGAACAACATTACTTCTTGGTGTATCTCTACAATCCTCCTGTGAGTCACTATTACTGTGTGTACCAATAAATGGTTTTACCACACTCATATGGCGCTGCTCTCTTTCTCTATCCTAAAATGCGTTACTACCGTGAGATAGTTATATACCCTGTACAGCACAAGGACATAAGTCCTTCTGAAAATGTCTTTAGGTCCAAGTTCAGAATTCATTTTCAAGTTAACCAAGCTTGCATGCTTATCCTCTGGAGTAGGAAGGTTGATTGGGGCTGTAGCTACGTGTACACATGATCCTGTCTAATCTGATTGAAATTAGCCAAGTTAGGTTTTTGGTCATTTTAGGGCAGGCTTTCTCAACTAGGCTTCTCCAAGAGGTTGTTTGGGGTTCTTTCTGAAAATGATTACTACCATGAGATATTTATAAACCCTCAATGGTACAAACGTAATTAGACCTTCTGAAAATATCTTAGGTCCAAGTTCAAATATAATTTTCAAGTTAACCAAGCATTCTTGCTTACCTTATGGAGTAGAAAGCTTGTCTGAGGCTTTAGGTGCCTGCATACATGATCTTGTCTGATCTAGCTGAAAATGGCTAGGCTGGGCACTGAGGATCAGAGGTCTTTGGTCATCGTTGGCCAAGCTTTCTCAACGTGGGTTCCTCTGGGGATTTATTGAGCAGTGGCAGATTTTTCTCCCACCTTCCATAACTACTACTATAAGGGTGTAAGTTTTCCACTGTCATACATTATCAGGGGTCTATTCTTCACTGACTGCAAATGTAGAGGTTACTTGATTACTGACTACCAGTGTAGGAGGACAGTGCTCCACTGTCTTCCTTCACTGGTATGCAATATTGGTGGCAATGCACGAGCGTCAGGAGCGCTAAAGAGGTCAATCACCTGCTCCATATCTTTGTTCTTTTGCTGGTCTAAACCAGGGGTTTCCAAACTTTCTGAACAAAGAGCCAGTTTACTAGCAGACCACAGTGGCTGGACTGTGGTCAGTGGGAGTAGAAAATGCCCTGTGTCAATGGGAGAATGCCCCATCATTGGTATTAGTGCGAGGAGTATAGCCCTCATGGTTGGTAATAGGGAAAGGAATAGTGCACCATCATTGGTGTCAGTGGAACAAATAGTGCCCCATCACTGGTGTATGTGGGAGGAATTTTGCCCAATTATTGGTGTCAGGGGGAGGAATATTGTCCTATTGTTGGTATTAGAGGAAGAAATAGTGCCCCATCATTGGTTGCCTTGAGAGGACTAGTGCCCCATCATTGGTATCAGTGGGTGAAATAGTACCCCATCATTGGTGTCAGTGGGAAGAAAAGGGCCTTGCAGTTGGTCTCAGTGGGAGGAATAGTGTCCCATCATTGTTGGTGTAGAAGGAATAGTTCCTTGTATCAGCAGGAGGAATAGTGTCCCAAGGACCTGATAAAGTAAAGCAAAGGGCCACATCCAGCACCTGGGATGCGGTTTGGAGACCACTGGTCTAAACAATGCAGAGTCTTGTAATCCTGGCAGCAGAGCCAGGCGAAGGGGCAGGCAGAAAAGGCAGTAGCCTGGGTGCTTCAACAGGAGCTCAGAGTGCAGAAAGGGGAGGATCTGCAACCTAAGTTGCAGAAGTAGTTTACAGCTCATGGGGGACACACTTAGGCCTTTTCGCCTAAGGTGGTAAAGGACCTTGTCCTGGGAGGGGTCAATAGCAGACCAACACCTTGCTAATTTGGCCAAGAAAAGTTGATGCCAAAGGAGCATATGAGTAATCTCTCTGCTCCATTAGCGATCCGGGCAACCTGCCACTAGCCACAGGATCCCTAATGTGAAATAGGTTATGGCAGTGGTCCTCAACTCCAGTCCTCGGGGCCCACTAACAGGCCAGATTTTAAGTATCACCTTGGGGAGATGCAGACTAGAATACTGCAATCACTGAGCAGCAAATGAGATCATCTGTGATGTAATTTAGTTATCTTGCAAACCTGGCCTGTTAGTGGGCCGGAGTTGAGGACCGGAGTTGAGGACCACTGGGTTAAGGTACCTGCCCTTCACTGTACTCCCCCAGCACTACAAACTGTTGCTGGAGCCCCAAGGGGCATATATGGATGATACCTTCCCACAACTCAGTGTCCTGTACCTGGTTGACCAAATAGTATACCTGTCCCACCTTTAAAATATTGAAGTTTTATAAAGTTTTAAGAAAAAGCGAGATAATAGTAGAGAAGGTTACAAGAAAAATCACAGAGAAACAAGGCTCCTGGCTTCAGATAGGGGAGTTTGTTACAAAGTGACCTCAGATCCACCATAATGCACTGATGTAATGCCAGTGGAAGGCCACAATGAAATTTCAAGCATGAAGGTTAGGCCGCTAAAAAAGTGGATTGACCCTCTCTGAGTGCACCATTCAAGGAATGGAAACAAAGAACTGCTCTGTTGCAATGTAGAAGGGTACTCATTCCTTAGAAATAAGGTAATCCACCAGTCAAAAACCAGGTATGAGAAAGGGGGGGGGGGCAAGAGTTCTTTATAAAGGGAAAAAAAGAGAGACAATCAGAGAGGTCGGGAAAAATTGAAAAAAAAGAGTGACCTTGGGAGGAGGTGCCAACGGGGTCATGAAGGTCACGTGTTTTGAACAAAAGAGCATCTTGGTGAGTCAGAATCTTAAGACGTCAACAAAGTTTAGAAATTAGCACTGTCTCGGTAGAGGATCCAAGAAGTCCATGTAGCGAAAAATTGGAGGTATCTGTCATACAATTACGCTGTAAGTTCCTCCATCTGCGCTGGACTGACTCGATTAGTCTCTGATCATGGGTTGGTGATAACATGGGCGAGTAGGAAGAAATCCTTTAAATGGTTTGGGCCCAATTGTTGGATGGTGGTGGTGAGCCCTCTTGGGGCTTGGGCTGCTCCCTTTTGGTACGGCCTTATGGTAGTTTTTGAATGTAGACTTGAAAATGTAGGTAGAAAAGTGTGCCTGAGATCCAATAATGTGCAGGTGGGAAGCTAGAAGACGTTTTTTGAAATTAGCAGCAAATACATCGAGCCAACATGTTTCAGAGGAACAAGGACTCCCACTTATTGAGGGCTATTAAAAAAACACAGAGGTGTACAGAAATATATATTCATATACAAGATTTATTTTACATCTTTATATGATTTTTTTATATAATGTTTTTATCTGTCACTTATTATATATTTATTTATTAAAATCTGTTTCTGTACACCTCTGTAATTGTTTGATAGCTCTGAAGAAGAGGGAGTCCTTGTTCCCCTGAAAAGCATTGGCGAGATGTACTATTTTCAATAAAGACCTTTTAACTCACCTTCCAACTTGCATAATATTGAACACGGGCACTCTTTTCTACCTACCTTTCCATTTGCATCAGGAATTTAAGTTTGTCACTCTATTGTACTGTGGATGGGGAGGTCATCGTTTCCCAATGTGTAAGAATGATCACTATTAATAGGCCCTTCTTATAAGGTGGTAGGGAAGCAGGGAGCATTGATGGCAAAGCTACTTGAGGGTTTGGAGGACTATTGATATATGTTTTTATATTTTGGCACCATTGGTGGAAGACAGCAGCATTGAAGGTTGAAGAGACCTCTGCATGTTGTTCGTCTTGTTAGTTTGTGTCCCATGGGCCAATTACAAGGTTACTTTAAGCCATAACACACCTTTTATGCTCAAGGGGTTAATTATAACTTTTGCCGGTTCGGATATAGATTTCATGTGCTCTTGTGTGCTAGTGACAGATCGATTTAATAAGCTTCCTGTCCTAACTGGTACTCTGTGTTCAACAAGTCAAAGCCCTATGTACCCCTCAGCAGAAAGAAAGCCAGAAACAAATCAGTTCCAGAGTCAGCTGGCGGTTCAGAGAGAGGTCAGCAAGGAGAGTGGACCATGCACAACCCTGTAGATAGGAAGCCAAGTGCAGGAGCAAAGTCATGCCCCGGTCAGCAGTATTAATCACCATAATGCATTACATTAGTAATGCTGAACATAGACACTAATGGCATCCAATCAAACAGCTTGTTCCGCGTGAGATAGAGTCTGACAGTTATGGCACTTAAAGCGGTATTAAACCCAAAAGCAAAAATGTAATATATTGCAACTTACAGATCCTTAAATATGTTGTGCTCAAATGCAGTGTAGTTCTGCTTTAGGTGCCCCCTTACATTGCTGGTTATTACAGAAGTGACCCCTTACATTGCTGGTCAATGTACTTTGTAGAAGTGCCTCCTTACATCGCAACTCATTGTAGAAGTGTCCCCTTACATTGCTAGTCATTGTAATAGTTACCCTCTAAATTGCTGGTCATTGTAGAAGTGCCCCTTTACATTGTTAGTTAATGTAGAAGTGACCCCCTACATTGCTGGTCACTTGTAGAGGTGCCCCTTATAACACAAGTCATTGTAGGGGTGCCACTTACATTGCTGGTCATTGTAAAATTACCCCTTACATTGCTGGTCATTGTAGAAGTGCCCCTTACATTGCTGGTCATTGAAGAAGTGACCCCTTACATTACTGCTCATTGTAGAGGTGCCTTTTCCATTGCTGGTCATTGAAGAAGTGACCCCTTACATTGTCTTTGTAAAAGTTCCCCCCCTACATTGCTGGTCATTGTAGAGGTTCCCCTTTACATTGCTGGTCATTGTAGAAATGGCTCCTTACATTGTTGGTCATTGTAGAAATGACCCCTTACATTGCTGGTCATTGAAGAAGTGACCCCTTACATTGCTGGTCACTGTAGAAATGACCCCTTACATTGCTGGTCATTGTAGAAGTGACCCCTTACATTGCTGGTCATTGAAGAAGTGACCCCTTACATTGCTGGTCATTGTAGAAGTGACCCCTTACATTGCTGGTCATTGTAGAAATGACCCCTTACATTGCTGGTCATTGAAGAAGTGACCCCTTACATTGCTGGTCATTGTAGAAGTGACCCCTTACATTGCTGGTCATTGAAGAAGTGACCCCTTACATTGCTGGTCATTGTAGAAGTGAAACCTTACATTGCTGGTCATTGAAGAAGTGACCCCTTACATTGCTGGTCATTGTAGAAGTGACCCCTTACATTGCTGGTCATTGTAGAAATTACCCCTTACATTGCTGGTCATTGTAGAAGTGACCCCTTACATTGTTGATCAATGGGGAAGTGACCCCTTACATCTCGTGTTGTACACAAGGCCCGTGGCCATTTCATGTGGCCCTCGCACCTCTCCTGCAGTTGCGAAATCCCCCTCTCGTCTCCACCTCCACCTTTTCTCAGTGACCGGCAGAAGAGAGGAGGACAAATCTCCTCCTCCAGATCATGCACTTCTCTGTGCAGCCACAGAGAGGCTTGTCTCTGCTGCCCACCCCCACCAATCTCAGTAGTTGACAGCAAAGCGGTGGACAGAACTCTTCCTACAGATCCTGCACCTCTTTGTGCAGCTGTAAAACCCCCTTGCCTCCTCCTTCACTGGTCTCAGCATTCAGCAGACTCTGGCAGCTGACGCCAGCTCTAATCCGATTCTCCTCTAGACCCTGCTGCTTCCCAGGTCTGCCCCCAGCTTACATTGGATGTCAGTGAAGAATTTCCCCTCTACATTGATGGTCAGTGTAGTTGGGAGATTATTATCCACTGTTGCTTACAGCTTAAGAAAATCCTAGGAACCTCTGGAGGAAGCCTGGTTGAGAAAGGTGACTATAAAGCTGGGATCACCAAACTATGGCCCTCCAGCTGTTGCGGAACTACACGTCCCATGAGGCATTGTAAAACTCTGACATTCACAGACATGACTAGGCATGGTGGGAATTGTAGTTTCTAAACAACTGGAGGGCCATAGTTTGGAGACCCCTGCAGTACAAAGGGTTACTTATATGACAACTCTGAGTCTGCTGTGGCTGCTGACATCACATCCAAGATGGTGGCAACCAACAGCAGTCTTGGGCTTTTGGAAATCTACGCAAGGGAGGCTTTTACAGGTAAATAACATGCCTAAGTTATATGAACATATATACCTCCAGAAAGATTGTTGATACAATGAATGGTCTGGTGACAGGGTCCCAGTATGATTAAGGAGACCTGTGCTGCTAGAAGCAAGGTGCCATTGTTAACCTGACAGAGCTTCTAGCTCTTCCTAAACTAAAGCTGGCCATACATAGATAGAAAATCATTTGAAAAAGTGTTCGATAAGCCGATCATTCGACTTTAAAACATTAGTGGGGGCATTTTCATTCTCAAAATGCAAAGTTTTATGCCAAAAGAAAGATCAGTTGACGTAATTTTGTTACGTATTTTCTAAACTTCAGTAGGGAAATCGATCGTAAATAGTTTGAAAAAACGTACAGCGCATGTGCATTGATCAACAAAAAATGACCATCTATGTCGTTAATGATCAATAATATGTAAAGTTTTCTACAACAAGAAATGAGATTAGTAATGAAAAATAAATTAAACCCGTGCCCTGGCAAAAGATCCTCATCCCTGAATCATTATGAAAAAAAGGGTTTGAGATCAATGGTCCTAGAATCCACTGAATCGAAGGAAAGGGGTGGGACTATAATGGATCTAATGTCTAGAGTGTAGCGGTAAGCAATAAGCAAGATATAAAATCCAACAATATTTATTAATTATTCGTATAAAAACATTGACACATATGACAAAATGAAAAGTATGTAACATCATACAGACATCGTGATTGTAGTAATCAAATGGGTGATTGCTCTGTTCTATGCATTTCGCAGGAATACTCCAGCTTCGTCAGGAACTTTAGCAATTTTGATTCACCCTCTATGAGGCCATGATTACATTCACGCCTTAAAACGTTCATAGAGAAAAAGACAATCAATACAAGATAAAAGTGAGACAAAACATTTATCAGTGACTTGAATTGTATAAAAAAATATACAGTCATATTAGAGAAAAGAACATGGAATAAAATATACGTCCACTGCTTACCGAACTTTACAAACATTTTAACTTGTTTGGCATTAGTTGTGACCTCAGATCTCGTCTCCCACCAGCATGCCACATAACTCCAAGCCAAGTAATCCCGATAGGGCCAATAGGTCCCGCCAGGAGATTGCTATAATGTGTAGGCTGGACTAGTCTTCCGTAGGTGCCACCATAACAGGCAATAGGTGGAGCTACCAGTCTGCAAAAATGTGCATATATTAAGCTTGTGTCTCCAATCCCTGAAGAGGAAAACGTCTTAAAACGTTCATAGAGAAAAAGACAATCAATACAAGATAAAAGTGAGACAAAACATTTATCAGTGACTTGAATTGTATAAAAAAATATACAGTCATATTAGAGAAAAGAACATAGAATAAAATATACGTCCACTGCTTACCGAACTTTACAAACATTTTAACTTGTTTGGCATTAGTATTCCCTGGGTGACAAGTTTACCTGAGCTACCCTGTGTTTAGTATTCCTGGATGCAAAATTCAATGCTGAACAATAATATATCAGTTTCAAGAATGCAACCAGTGCATATTGAAAGATATGAATAGTGGTATAAAACTGTCTGTAAGGGAGGGACCTGATATTGTCATAAACCCAGGACAGCCCATGGACACTTCGTTTTATTGGTCAGGGGCATCTGTCAACACCCGTTTGATCCCAGAAAAAAAAGGGAGATGCCTAACCAGTTGTGAGTTCTCATGTACCATCAAAGCAGAAACATCTGTCAATTTTGAGAACTGATCACACCTGGCTCATTGATTGAACTCTGATAACACCCAGGACATTGACTGCAAGTATTCTTCCTCCTCAATTCTACCTTATTTATTGCTGAATTATGTCTCTATTTCTTTGAAACACCTGTTTTCTGTAAATATTTTATTTGCACCAACCTTGACATTTTCATTATTAAAACCTTATTTTGAAAAGTGTTAACCTTGTCCCTAAGCTATTAATGCAAGCTAACAAAGAATCTGTCTCTTGAAGAGTGCTACTATATCAGATAAATCCAATGAACATACCTGTCTGTGGTGACAGTGGTGACGATTATCCTAAAATCATAATTGTTTTTGCTAGAATTACAAGTTTTCTCCTGCACAGTCCAGAAACAGGGGTGGTGGCGGTTAAAGGATTAAATGCCTAATTAGCCCAGTGACAATCGCTCTCAGGCTGCGGGCACCTAGATTGTGGTCCCGCAAGCTGGAAAAACTTTGTACTGGGTGCAGCTGAGAGTGGCATTGTTACATGAGTCACGAGTTAGTGAGAAGGGCAGGGATCTGATACCCGCGTCCGTCACAGCCCCTTCCTGTTCCAACATGACTGCCCACCAGTGCACAAAGCAAGGTCCATAAAGACATGGACTAGTGAGTTTGGGGTGGAGGAACTTGACTGGCCTACACAGAGTCCTGACCTCAACCCGATAGAACACCTTTGGGATTAATTAGAGCAGAGACTGAGAGCCAAGTCTTCTTGTCCAACATCAGTGCGCTTCTGGAAGAATGGTCAAACATTCATATAGATACACTCCTAAACCTTGTGGACAGCCTTTCCAGAATAGCTAAAGCTGTTAAAGTTGCAAAGGGTGGGCCAACGCAATACTGAACCCTACGTACTAAGACTGGAATGCCATCAAAGTTCATGTGTGTGTAAAAGCAGGCGTCCCAATACTTTAACCAATCTAGTGTATGTGCTGCGTTCCCTGTTCTTCAAACCTGAGCCCATTATCAGGGGTTCCCAACACCCCTACTGCATTTTGAAACATAAAAGACATCAGTGGCTGATGGAGACTACCAGACCCTAGCTATAACTAAATACCCCTCTTGGATGAACTGCTTCTTTAAGGCTCTCCTTATTTTACAAATACAATCACTTATTTCTGAGAATAATAATGTTTGCTCAATCTGAGAACCATTGTGTTAAAACTTTTCACATCTGCACCTCCAAAATATACCATATTTGGTGAGAAGCATTGACAGGGTTCCCAAGCACCACTTTATCTCGCTCCATCATGTGGGATTATGCCCTCGGATAATACGTCGGAATCTGAGCGCGCGGATCAGTTCAGTTCTGGGTCATGTTGTGTTTACTCTATCTGCTTTGAGAAATGATATTCAATAGCCTT
Organism: Pelophylax lessonae; assembly: GCF_965119305.1. NCBI lineage: Eukaryota > Metazoa > Chordata > Amphibia > Anura > Ranidae > Pelophylax > Pelophylax lessonae. Next base: position 28,872,679 of record NC_138778.1, read on the forward strand.
CTTCGGGAGGTAAAATGTCATATATAATGAGATTTATGTTTTGGAAACAGGTAAAGTGAATTTTTGCAGGTCTAGAGGAAGGGAAGCGTATGGAGCAACCGCACTGTATATCAGTTTAGCATAAAATAAAAGGCCACGGACGACCGCAGGTCCATATAAAATATAAAACACACAAATGAATGCAATGCTGTATTCATTAATCATTAAATGCATTCTTAAAGCCCAATTTCAACGTCTGCTCCTCAGAGCTCCACTTCCCCTGGATGACTTTTGTCTTCTAGCTGCTCCCATGGCACGCAGGGTCGTCTTTACCTTTTCTTTGGGGGTCTTCAATGATAAAGAAAGCTTCTCTGACGTGATGACATCACCGCTGTTTTGTGGGTCAAAGATGCATTGCACTGGACAAGGTTGCAGGGTGCTTGCAGAGTGGCCCTGTTCACTTGAAAGGCTCAGGGGGTATAATTCTTGCCATATCTACGAAGCAGTGCAAAGCTTCTTGGCCGCAGGAAGCATACACCCTGAGCTACTGCCTCTGAAGCTAAAGGGGGGGGGGGGGGTTGGTAAAGCTCAACTGCTAGTGTGAACGATCCAGCTATATTAATACTAGACATCCGGAACACCACTCTCCCATCTGACCCATGTAAAGTGTGTTGTGTATAGAAACCTCTATGACTAATCCACAGTGTGCAGGGCGAAACGCGTTGGGGCTGTGGTCAGTAGAGTAGTGTTGGCTGAGCCTTCACAATCACAATGCACTTTGCATGGGTTGGGTGTGAGAGCGTCATTCCGGATGCCTGTTATAGATAAAGCTGGATGTGACATTTTGTATGCTGGCTCCCATATACCTAGGACCAGAGGAAAGTGGATATACTTTTGCTTGGAGCGGCACTGCAAAGTTTTTCAGGTGCTAGTGTGAGGAGCTCAAACTCTGCACCTTCATTTAAAAATGGCGTGGCCTTGAACCAAGGCATTGTGGCTGCGGCATGCGTACAGCCCCATAAGGCTTTAAAGCTAGGATTCAGTTGGGTGGCCAGGGGGTGGTGAAACCACGGTTCAACTGCATAGTTTTATTGACGCTCCCCCCAGGTATGCATCTAAAAGAACCCTTGGATCACAGGAAGGATGGTCAGCACTCGAGATGGCATCCAAAAATAATCTTTATTGAAAACGCATGTGCAATCGCTTCAAAACAGTGAATACGTTTTAAGCTGTCAGGCCTTAATCATGGCATTAAAGAGCCCTTACTCTGTAACACACCTCAGGCTGCACACTCATTTTATGAATGGGCCATAAAATGTGGGCTAGAGGTCCCTTTGCAGTGTATAGCAGATAACAACATCTGAGGCCTCTTTCACACCTACTGATTTGGAATCAAGGGCAGAACCGGCGCTAATCTGCACGCAATTCCAAATTATACTAAAACCGCACCAAAATGCGCAACTCGCGTTTGGGTGCCATTCATTTATAATGGCACCCAAAATGCGATTACATTTTGGCCTTTTTTTTACCGATCGCAGCAAAACGCACATGACAAAATTGCTCGAAGTTCATCACCCAAAATGGTGCGTGAGCATCTTTTGAGCGGCAAATGCGCATAGAGCAGTTCAGTCGAATTGAATGCCCTATGCGCGACACGCAGAAACACATGTCAATCATGATAAGGAAATCACAAGCAGGAACTCTCTATGCGATCCCTCTATTGAAGAGATACTATATTGCTAAAAGTATTGGGACGCCTGCCTTTACACGCACACAAACTTTAATGGCATTCCATTCTTAGTCTTTAGGATTCAATATTGAGTTGGCCCATCCTTTGCAGCTATACCAGCTTCATCGCTTCTGGGAAGGTTGTCCACAAGGTTTAGGAGTGTGTCTATGGGAATGTTTCACCATTCTTCCAGAAGCGCATTTGTGAGGTCAGGCACTGTTGTTGGACTAGAAGGCCTGGCTTGCAGTCTCCGCTCTAATTCATCCCAGAGGTGTCCTATTGGGTTGAGATCAGGGCTCTGTGCAGGCCAGTCAAGTTCCTCAACCCCAAACTTGCTCATCCATGTCTTTATGGACCTTTGTGCACTGGTCCAATCATTTGGTGGAGGGGGATTATGGTGTGGGGTTGTGTTTCAGGGGTTGGGCTTGGCCCCTTAGTTCCAGTGAAGGGAATTCTTAAGGCATCAACATAGCAAGACATTTTGTACAATTTCATGCTCCCAACTTTGTGGGAACAGTTTGGGGATGGCCCCTTCCTGTTCCAACATGACTGCACACCAGTGCACAAAGGTCCATAAAGACATTGATGAGCGAGTTTGGGGTGGAGGAACTTGACTGGCCTGCACAGAGTCCTGACCTCAACCTGATAGAAAACCTTTGGGATGAATTAGAGCGGAGACTGCGAGTCAGGCCTTCTCGTCCACATCAGTACCTGACCTTACAAATGCGCTTCTGGAAGAATGATCAAACATTCCTATAGACACACTCCTAAACCTTGTGGACAGCCTACCCAGAAGAGTTGAAGCTGTTTTAGCTGCAAAGGGTGGGCCAACTCAATATTGAACCCTGCAGACTGGGATGCCATTAAAGTTCATGTGCGTGTAAAGGCAGGCGTCCCAATACTTATGGCAATATAGTGTATGAACGGGGTCTGATATCTGCTATAGATACCCCACTAAATGTCATGTGACTTTTGTTTCTCCATCTTTTCCTTTGTTCAGTCTCTTTCTTCTTCGCTGTGTCCTTGTACTCCTCTTTCCCACTATTTTCTCTCGTTCTTTCCTCCATCCTTTTCATTGCCTCTCTCTCTTTTTTCCCTCCTTGGTTACTCTTCTCCGTGTCATGCTCTAGACATTTTCCAGCAACGTAAAATTATTATCATGGGGGACACGATGACAGCTCTGATTTAATTACAAAATAGGTATTCCGCTACTATTCCCCGGGAGGACGTTACTTACCATTCTTATCTGGTTGGAAAATGATCCGTTTACACCAGCCGTCTCTGGATTCCTGCAGCATTCCAGGGAATGGAAAGGATTTCGATATATCGTGCAAATCTGAACCGCGCCATTCAAGGTGGAGTAGAGTCAGAATCGCCTGCCTGATCTAAAGCGATGAAGGGAGCGTTTCCCTGGCTCCTTTCTACCTCTGGATAAACGTGTGGAACTATTGTAAATATGTTTGTCCTAAGCTGCTTTTCATTAGGGAAGCCCGGCGTCGTCTTATGTTGTGAATTCGGTCTCCCAGCAGCCGCTGGAAAAACAGCTTTCATCTTAGTAATCTCAACATATGGTTTTCTTAAGAATAGGGGGAAAAGGGGAAAGTGGAGTGGGTTTTTTTTTAACTGATCACATATAATGAGTTATTAGTGCAGTGTGGAGAGTCAGTTTTGATGTGACTTTTATATTTTTTGCAAACTTGCTCATCCATATTTTTGCCATTGTAGTAAATATAAAATATATATACATTGAACACTAGAGGGAGCTCTCAGGTTTTTACATTGGACACTAGAGGGAGCTCTCAAATTTGTACATTGAACACTAGAGGGAGCTCTCAGATTTTTACATTGGACACTAGAGGGAGCTCTCAGATTTGTACACTCTCAAATTTGTACATTGAACAATAGAGGGAGCGCTCAGATTTCTACTTTGGACACTAGAGGGAGCTCTCAGATTTGTACATTGAACACTAGAGGGAGCTGGGAATCTATACCCAAAATCTGAAATTTAATAAAGTGAAACAGCTAGATCAGGGGTCTCCAAACTTTCTAAACAAAGGGCCAGTTTACTGTTTTGCAGACTTTAGGGGACCCGGAGTGTGGCCAGTGGAAGTAGAAAATGTCCTGGCATTAGTGGGGATAAGCAATGCCCCATCTTTAGTATTATGGGGGAGAAATAGTGCCCCATCATTGGTGTCAGTGGGAGAAATACTGCACCATCATTGGTGCCAGTAGGAGAAATACTGCCCCATTATTGGTGTCAGTGGGAGAAACTGTGCCCCATCATTGGTGTCAGTGGGAGAAACTGTGCCCCATCATTGGTGTCAGTGGGAGAAATTGTGCCCCATCATTGGTGTCAGTGGGAGAAACTGTACCGCATCATTGGTGACAGTGGGAGAAATTTTGCCCCATCATTGATGTGAGTGGGAGAAATAGTGCCCCACCATTGGTGTCAGTGGGAGAAATAGTGCCCCACCATTGGTGTCAGTGGGAGAAATGGTGCCCCACCATTAATATGGGTGATAGGAATAGTGCCCCATCATTGGTGGCTGTGGGAGAAATAGTGCCCCATCATTGGTGGCGGTGGGAAAAATAGTGCCCCATCATTTGTGTGGGTGTGAGTAATATTGCCCCATAATTGGTGTGGTTTGCAAGAAGTAAACTAAGGGGTTAATAAGGAGTTCAACAGAGTAACATTTATTTAGAAAAAAAATGTACTTGTCAAGGTTGCTTTGACTTTCTTTATCTGCAGATTGCAAGTTCATCCCTTTGATCTGTAGATGAAAAAACACAGAGTAACAAGTTACAAATGATACAATGTATCAGTGTAACTTTCTGTATTCCCCTCTGAACAATGTTGTTGATAAACATTGACAGACTGTTTTTTTTTTTTAAAGCTCCTGCTGCCAACCTTCTCTGTGTATTCGGCAATGCAGCTGTGATTAATCAGAGCTGAATTGCTGGGTACTGGGACAGGAAAGGATCCCGGCAGCAAGGCAGAAGGACTTGATATAATAGACACACATTGTGTACATTGATGACATGTTTTTGGGTGTGTCTAGTAGGCCCAGAGTCTGCGACTGGATATACAGACTGTTTTCACTGTTGTGGGTTTAGTAACACTTTAAAGCAGGAGTCTTTAGAGATGCAGGCAGCAGACAGTAGAGGGATCCAGTAGCATAGCAAAAATTAGAATGGGCAGCAGACAGGAGAAGTATCCATTAAATGTTGCAAAGATCAGAACAGGCAGCCAACAGGAGAAATAGCAAAGGTCAGGGCAGGCAGCAGACAGTAGAAGGATCCAGTAGCATAGCAAAAATTAGAATGGGCAGCAAACAGGAGAAGTATCCATTAAATGTTGCAAAGGTCAGAACAGGCAGCCAACAGGAGAAATAGCAAAGGTCAAGGCTGGCAGTGGACAGTAGAAGGATCCAGTAATGTAGTAAAGGTTAGTAGCAGGAACAAACAGGCAAAGAATACAGGCACACTTGACAAGCAGAAAAAGGCTATCGTAAGACCTGGAGCAATGAATGTGCCTCTTGCACCAGGGACTAATCCTAAGACTGGGAGGCATGTAAACAGTCAAACATGAAAAGTACAGGCCAGCAGTGGGCAATCAATATACAGGTCTAGAAGGCTGTGCCTCATTTCCCTGATGGAAGTCACTCTGAAGGAGTCAGGACTGGCAGATGGCTGCAGGGATGAATATAGCAGAGGTCAGGGTAGGCAGGACAGGAAGTGAGTTTCCAGCAGGCTCACCAAGTGACAACACAGGGGGGAAAGCTTTGGAAAAAAAAGGAAAACGAAAGAACCCACCACATATAAGAGCTGATAAGCTGCAGTTTATTACATTTTGGCTTTACATATGCTTTTGGGATAGTTGTGTTTTGAACCGGTTCATATTTTTTCATTAAAAAAAATAAAAGAGAACTGTAAGCGGCAGAGAGGAGCCAGACTGGGTGGCATAAGTCTTTCTCATACTCCGTTTTCGTAGATCCGTGGATGAAGTCAACATATTTTGGCTTTGTCTTTTCTCACTGAACAGCTAATAAACAGCTTTTAAACGCACACAGCCAAGGATACGGACCCATTCCAGTGCTGACACAATCTGCTGTGTGCATAATGAGGATGTTGTTCCTTCACTGTTCACTTTCAGCTGCCTTTCATTCATCCTAATCATTTTTTCTGACAGTGCCAGAAAAATTAGATAATAAATGGGAATTAACATTGCACTAAAGCGACGTTTGTCACTTGAAATTAAAAGGCAGTTCCAGGCAAACAGCTAAGAACACTGTTATAACACATACGTGGGAACTGTAGGTTTGCCAGAAGATACATAATGTTGCACAAATGCTTTTTTGATCAGGGGTGCCGCTAGAACCTGGCACCCAGGGCACGTTTACTTACATGTTTCATGTTTATGTTTTTTACTGAATGTCTCAGGTCTTCTGTTGAGTGCCCCAGATCTTTTACTAAGTACCTTGAATTTTCACCTGCGTTTCCTGGGTCTTCAGCTGAGTATGAGTGCCCTTGTTTTTTTACTAAGCGCTCAGTGTCCTTTACCAAGTGCCGTGGATTTTCTACCAAGTGCCCCAGGTCTTCTACTGACTGACCGAGGTCCCTACTGAATGCCCAGGCCTGCCTGGGCACTGAGTACCATAGGTCTTTTACTGAGGGCCCTGAGTCTTCTACTGAGCACCTCATGTCTTTTAATGAGAGCTTTGCATGTTTTACTGCATGTCTCAGTTCTTTTACTAAGTACCCCTGGTTTGTTATTGAGAGCCTCACATCTTCTACTGAATACCCTAGGTCTTTTACTGAGTTCTCTAAGTCTTCTATCGAGTGCCTCATGTTTTTTATAGAGTATCCCAGGTCCTTTACTGAGTGCTTATGGTCTTATACTGAGCACCACATGTCTTTTACTGAGAGATCTGGGTATTTTACTGGCTGCCTTAGGTATTCTACTAAATGCCCCAGGTCTTTTACTATATCCCTCAGGTCTTCTGTTGGGTGTCCCGGACTTATGCTGAGTACCTCAAGTCTCCTACTGAGCGCTCTTTGATTGGGTACTCTAGGTCTCTAAGCAGGGCCATCTTACCAAATGGGCACGCTGGGAAGTTGCCCCACTTTCCCTGGGAGGCCCCGCCTGTCCAGCAACACAGCCTCAGCCAAGCATTAGTCCTGATTACCGCGTACATTCCCGTGTGCATTCCGCCGTCAAACTTAGCAGGTGGCAAGCGCCTGCCGACCCTGCGCTGCTGTCAGGCCACTTGAGCCGTGGAGGGGGAGCCCACAACTGCAGGAATGCCTGTCCATCTTCATGGAAACAGGCACACACAGGACAGTCGAGTCTAACCCCCATCCATGTGTGTGTTCACCAGACCCAGCCACCTAATTTGGAAGCTGTCATTAGCCTGGCACTGCTGTACCAATAAATATCGCCTTATCGATAATTTGCATTTTTTTTCTCGTGGGGGATTTTGTAGGCAAGGCCCCAGTGCACTGAATTACCCAGTGCCCTTTAATGCTCTTAAGATGGCACTGTCTCTAAGTGCCCCAGGTCCTCTTTTGAGCGCCCTGGGTCTTCTACTGAGTAACAAAGAAAATGTTTTGCCTTTAGTTATAATTTAAGGCTTCGGACCTAAAACGGAGCCAAAGATGCACAGAACCCTTCTGCGATGTGCTCTGCAGACCCCCCGGAGATGTGTGAACCGGCTCCATTGAGAGCTGGTCACACTCTCCTGTCATGCGAATTGAATGCGGGGAAACCCGCATTCAATTCATGTGAGTGTGAACCCAGCTTCAGTCTTCTACTGAGCACCCCTTTTGTGGGATGTCCCATGTCTTTTACTGGGTGCTCTTGATTTTTTATTGAGTGCATTAGATCTTCCTCTGAATACCCAAGGCCTTCTACTGAGGTTTCTAATTCATCTTCTACTAAGTTCCATAGGCCTTCTATCGCATGCCCTAATTCTTTTACTGAGTGTCCTATTCTTATCAGTGCTTTTAGTTGTTGCACTGACCCTAAGGGGTTATGCCAGTTGGCGAATGTAGAGTAATCTCAAGTGCATTTAGTTTGTATTTGAGATGTTTGAGATTATTCTAAATTTCATTTGAGTTCCTTCACAGGTGCATTTGACCTTCTAACTTGCAGCTCACCTTCTTTGATCAACAATGTACGGAGCCGAGCCACCATATTTAAATTGTATGCATTTTAACTGTTTTTACAGCCCAGCATTTTCCTCCCACCATTGTATAGCATGCATAGCATTTTGGGTATTAATTACTGATTTTACTGAAGTTACTTGTATTTTAAAAGAAGAATTTCAAGTATGGCATTTTACAACGTGTACCAATGTAAATATCTATTAACCTTACCTGTAAGGTCCCTTTAGAAGCAGTAAATCGTTGTGGTAGGCACAGCTAATTCCAGTGCCTTGCCGGGTTCCATGCTGAGCAGCTGCCCTTCTGAGTAATAATGCAAATGGTTCTTTGATTGGAAGAGGTGAAATTGTGGGGAGCTGATGCTTTTTCCCAAGATTTTGTGAGATTTCAAAAAAGGTCTTACAGATTTATGAGAAACCTATGATAGGTACTGTGACGTAGCCTTCAAAAGGAGCAGCTGGGAGCCAGTGGCTATATCACCAGAGCCTTTAAAAATGCGGTGAATAAAATAACTTCGGGGGGGGGCAGGGTTAGCCATTCCCGCCGGGAAAACACAGTGATTGATGTGACAGGCTGGTTGTACCCAAGTTGATGAATTGATCAACTTGGGTATATTCAGCCTGCCCATACATGGTTCGAATCTCGGCCAGTTCCTGCTGAACCAGCCAAAATTCGAACTGTCTGTGGCTGATTTAAGTACACCCGGAGTGCCCCAGGCATTTTAGAATTCTAACAAGCTTGTGATACATCCACCTCTATTGCGCTTCTTAGCTGTATAACATACCTAAGGGGTTACACCCTTAGTCAGGTTTTCATTGTTGTCTTTGTCCCTGTTGGGGAAATTCACTCTCTCTCTTTGTCTTGATGATCATGTAAATGAGTTGTCACCAGAATAATAGGCAAGGACAAATCTTCCATTGGGCAAACCTGTTCCTGTGACAGTTATCCAAGACAGGAATTTCCCCTCACTTTGGTTCGATTTTGTTTCGATTCTTCACAGGAGGTGAAAGGGATTCTCTCGTGGGACAAGGACAGCAAGAAATCGGGAGTCGGGAAAAGCCGGGTGATCCCACTGTTGGAGTATTCAAGATTTAAAAGAATCCAGGGGCTGACGTAGCCTATAGCAGAATGACGGCCGGGCGATGGCTTTGCCACCCTTGCATCGTGCCACTCATGCGCACGGCAATTGGTGGGGCGCATCCTGCCACGCATGCGTGCGGCTATCAGTGGGGAGCGATCAGTGGGGAGCGATCAAGGTAAAGAGCCGATGATGTAGGCTCTTTATCATATGATCAGCTGTGTCCAATTACAGCCAATCACATGTATACAAATGCTGGTTATCGGCATTTTCTTTCCTCAGCGCTGTCAGTGTCTGAGGAAAAGAAAGCCGATAAGCAGCGTTCCAGTTACAGGGGACATTTACACTGATAATATAGAACACGGATCATCAGTGCCCGAATTATCAGTGCAGCCACATCAGTGCAGCATATCAGTGTCCTTCAGTTCAACATATCCGTGTCCATCAATTCAGCATTTAATGCTGCCTATCAGTGTCACCTTGTCAGTGCAGCCTCATCATTGCCCATCAGTGTAGCTTATCAGTGCCCATCAGAACAGCATCATCATTGCCCATCAGTGTAGCTTATCAGTGCCCATCAGAACAGCCTCATCAGTGCCCATCAGTGTAGCTTATCGGTGCCCATCAGAACAGCCTTATCAGTGCCCATCAGTGTAGCTTATCAGTGCCCATCAGAACAGCCTCATCATTGCCCATCAGTGTAGCTTATCAGTGCCCATCAGAACAGCCTCATCAGTGCCCATCAGTGCAGCCTCATCAGTGCCACCTCATGATTGCATATCAGTGCCCATCAGTGCAGCCTCATAAGCGCACATCAGTGAAGAAGAAAAATTACCTATTTAGAAAAATTTTATAAAGGAAACTTTTTTCAAAATTTTCAGTCTTTTTTAGTTTGTTTAGCATAAAAATATAAACCCCAGTAGTGATTATATACCATAAAAAGAAAGCTCTATTTGTGTAAAAAAAGGATAAAAGTTTCATATGGGTACAGTTTTGCATGACTGCACAATTGCACAATTGTCATTTAAAGTGTGACAGCGCTGAAATCTGAAAATTGGCCTAGGCAGGAAGGGGGTAAAAGTGCCCAGTATTGAAGTGGTTAATGTGTTAAGGGATATGCATTCTGAATAGACGTTTGGTCAGATGATCTCTCGGGAAGAGGTCACAGTTTGAACAGATTTGTTAGTGCGTTGCTTCTGCCTGAACATTTTGCCCCCGAGCACCTTAACCAAGCTGTGATTGCTACAGCAGAGGCGGTAAAAGGCTTTTATAATAGAAAAAGTACCACGCTATTAAAACTCAATGCATTAAACAAATATATTAAAAAAATATGTGCAAATGAAACAATCTCTACAACATCCATATACCAGTGATAAGAAAGTCCACTGAAATAGCATTAAAGTGTATTGCCTAAAATCCTTAGGAAAATGTAAAATGATAAGTGATTACAAAGACTGTATCACATAAAGTCCTTAAAGAAATGTGAAATAACAAGTGATCTTAACAATTTCTAGTAGACAACAAAGTAATCCGCGATGGCAATAAAACTGGTGAGACAGTGGGCCCAATCCAGATATCACACACACTGCAGCTCCCTACCTGATCCAATTGACCCCTGTAAATACAGATGGCTAAATAGTGCATAAGGGGTTAAGGTCTCCTATCAACCTGCATGTCTCCTCCACTGGGCCAATAAGGGGTGTGTTGTCACAGTTGAATAAATGCATAGCTGCCAGGCTTCAAAGCTTGTATTGTGTTGTGGCGTTCCTATGGGCTGGCCTGGCCACCATTTAACTTCTCTGAGGATGTCACCGGAAGTGACGAAACACGTCAGCTTGGACCGCACAACGTCATTACGTCACATCGAGTGGAGCGCAAGCCGGAAGTAGCCAGTCTCTCCGCGAGGAGGACGAGCAGCCCGTACTGCTAGACCACCAGTGATGTGATAATTATCTTTTAAACTACTTTACCCGATACATGGGCAATAAAGGATTCAATTAAATTGAATTACGCTATTTGGAGCCTCTTTTTTCTCCCACATACCGTCATCGATATCCCGGAACATAACGGAATTACCTGCCATTGTGGGACCACCCAAAGGGGATACCTATTAAGCCCAGGGGGCTTTTCAAGCGTGAAAGGTTCTAATGCCATACGGTATATAGAACCCACTCCATCTGGTAAGTGATCCAGCTTATTTACCCACAAAGGAATTGATGTCACAGCAAATTATGCTAAAGCACGTGCACTTTTGAATTGAAGATCCACATAATTTTTGTCATCAAGGACACTCACTATAAAAAAAAATTTTTGAGCACTGAAGTCACTCCTATATTAATTTTTTGGGACTCTTTATATATACCAATTTTTTTTTAATATTCACAGATACTTTTATTGTAGTATTTTTCACTTATACTTGATTTTTATATTTATATTTTAACCACCAACAATCTGCACAATATTTATTAGATGATAATTTTATTCGCATGTGGTATTAATTTGCAAATATATACACTGGTACTTACCATTGAAATATAGTTAATATATATAGGTATTCATTGCTTTGAGCAAGCGCTGTATTTTGGTCTTAATCTAAGACCATAGATATTCTATACTATATTAGATATATTAAGTGGACAGGGCAGTCTGGATGGGAGGATTGTCTTTGTGTACAAAGTTGCTGTAACAAACATTTTATTTAAATGTCAATTGGACAATTGCTTAACCTTTTTTCAGGAAGATGGAGGTCTAGATTGGAGCGAGTTTTTCTGCATTGTTAAATTCAAGTTTTCGTTATTAAGGGACACATTTTGTTTGGAACTTCAGAACCTCCGTCTAAAGATAACAACCATTAAAAAAGAAAAGTATAAATAAAATAAAATAAAAGAATATAAAACTAAGAGAAGTGAAGCAGAATTTCCATTACCTACAAAAAGGTCACAAAGAATCTAAGTCTGCAGACATATTAAAGTTGGGTCATTACCTCAGAGCCAGTTAGTCCCAGGGTGGCCAGCCTTTGTCAGAAATAGGAATGATATTGTGTACCTGAACCGACCTGAATTCTAATCGTCTGACATTTCACACTGTGTCATAAAGCTGGTAATCTTGCGGGCAGAGAATTGTTTCTATTGCAGGGGTTCATAAAAAGAGACTACAGTTCAAGAGAACAAAAGGCCTTTTTAAGAAGTTAAAATGACCACAGCCAGAGAAAAACTTTGGTTTTCCTCTGCACCCAGTAGGGCAGCTTATAGGCTTGGGCAACAACCACCAGTTGGAAAGATGTCAGTGTGCAAAGAGAAAAGGACAGTGTGCCTAAAACTGATATTTAGGTCATAAATGTGTCACGCTTACCCCTAATGCAGGTGGTCAGACACCATAGCTAGCTTTTGTGTTCTTCACCTATAGCAGCCCCCTTTCCCATAGGGCAAGCAGGCCAACCTGTACTCGCTTGCCCCCAGGTCTTCTACACAATGCAATAATGCCTGGCTACAACGCTGAAGCGGGTGCGAACTATCCAAAGCAAACAGGTACTTGTGGTTGGCTGACAGGCAGAGTGGTTCAATGACAGTCCGGGTACAAGGCAAGCAGAGTTCAGAGAGTAGTTGATATCCGATCTGAGGTCATCAACAAGGAAATCCAAACAGCAGAGTAGAACAGATAAACAGTCAGCTTGGACATATGTAACAAACACAATATCACAGGCATGACACTGCAGACTTGGCTGGCTTAAATCAGGTTTGGTCTCCACTCAGAGACTGGCCACATTAATCACCTTGCAGGTGGATAGACAGACAAGGAGAATGCCACACCAAACCCAGAATGCTGGAATGCGGAGCAGGAGCGCTAGATGCTCCAGACAAAATGGAGCCTGGTGGGCTAAGTAATCCAATAGATTCCAAGATGTGTTGGATACTTCAACAGCAAGATCTTTCTCTCGTCATTTCTAATTTTGGTTCTGCTCACCCATGGCCAAGTGTGACTCTTGCTTGAAGAGAAGACCAACATGGCTACTGGAAATAAGGAAAAGGTGACTGCTTACTGAGAACTCTCCAACACTATATAGACTACCACAACCCCTGAGCGGTCTTCTTTATCTCCAGTTCCAAGTCTGCAAATTCTTGATTGGCCAGCAGCAGTTTGCTGCAGAACCTTACACCAGCCAGGGAGAAACTATGGGATATCCTTGGAGCACTCTAGCATTCTCAGTACCTGCAGTTCATGCCCAGGTGAGACTCTTGCTTGAAGAGAAGGCCAGCAGGGCTACTGGATATAGACCCTGTTACTGGAGAATAGGTGACGGCCTACTGAGAGCTCTCCAACACTCTATAGACTACCACAATCCATGGGCAACCTACTTTGTCTCCAGTTCCAAGCCTGCAAATTCTTTATTGGCCAGGAGTAGGTTGCTTCAGAACCTTCTAACAAGGGAATGACTATGGGAAATCCCTAGAGAACTCAAGCGTACCCAGTTTTTGCAACTCGTGCCCATGTGGGACTCGCACTTGAAGAGAAGGCCAACATGGCTACTTAATATAGACCTTGTCACTGGAGAAAAGGTGACTGCTTACTGAGAGCTCATCAACACTCTATAGGCTACCACAACGCCTGAGCAGTCTTCTTTATCTCCAGTTCCAAGCTTGCAAATTCTTGAATGGTCAGGAGCAGTTGGCTGCACAATCGTACCCAGTTATTGCAACTCGTGCCCAGGTGGGACTCGTACTTGAAGAGAAGGCCAACATGGCTACTTAATATAGACCTTGTCACTGGAGAAAATGAATGGCCAGGAGCAGTTGGCTGCAGAACACTCCACCAACAAGGGAAGAACTATGGGATATCCCTGGAGCACTCTAAGATTCCCAGTACGTGCAATTTATACCCAAGTGAGGCTCTTGCTTTAAGAGAAGGCCAGCATGGCTACTGGATATAGACCTCGTTACTGGAGAATATGTGACCGCCTTCTGAAAGCTCTCCAACACTCTATACCACAACCTGTGAGCAGTCTTTTTCATTTACAGTTCCAAGCCTGCAAATTCTTGAACGACCAGGAGCAGTTTGCTACAGAACCTTCCACCAACAGTGTAGGAACTAGGAAAAATCCCTAAAGAACTTAAGCGTACCCAGTTTTTGCAACTCATGTCCCAGTGGGACTCTTGCTTGAAAAGAAAGCAGACATGGCTACTGGAAATACACCTTGTCACTGGAGAAAAGGTTCCAATGACAAAAGGGGCATCCAAGAGGCGCTGGGACTTTGATAGGAGTTTAAACAAGGTAGTGAGAGGGCAAAACACATTTGAAAAGCCCACTGGCTCAGGTTAGGCTGCTCACAACAGACATGGCTACCCTCCAGTGGGTACTCCAGCAGGTTACCAGAAAAAGACGTGCATATATGGAAGGAGTGCCAGACCAAAAGATAAGAGTCCATATTAATTTATTGATATTGTGTTAATAGACAGTCAACGCGTTTTGGGGGTCAAAGGAACTCCACCTTTATCAGAGCTACAACAAAACATAATATAATGAAAATATAATTGTGGCTGATAAGATTTATGATTTTGTTAGGCTCGTGATTTTACCATTCACAATTATATATACATTAAATTATGTTTTGTTGTAGCCCTAATGAAGGGGGAGTGCCTTTGACCCCTGAAACACGCCAATTAATTTGGATCTTTTTATCTTTTGATCTGGCGCTCCTTCCATGTCTTTTTCTGGTAACCTGCAGGAAAAAAGGTGACTGCTTACTGAGATCTCTACAAGTCTACCACAACCTCTAAGCAGTCTACTTTATCTCCAGGTCCAAGCCTGCAAATTCCAGATTAACCAGGAGCAGTTACTGCTGAACCATCCACAAACCAGGGAAAAGCTATGGGATATCCCTGGATTATTTTACAACACCCAGCTAAAGCAGTATCTCCCCCGACTCTTCTAGTTCCTCATTATGGTGATGTCATGCTATTTTTGTAATGAGACCAGACGCTTTCTACCAAACGATGATGTACATAGGCCGCAAGGACCGACTGCAGTCATTATTGCTTGCACAGTGCTACAAATTAGCAACTAATGCCGCCTCGTGAGCCGTGTGTCGTTAACTTAAAGATACGCTCCAGTCAAACATGAACATTTTTCATCGACACTTACTCAGCTGGACATTTCCTACCAGCAGGATCGCTCTAATTTTCATCCTCTGCAGCTGCCAAAGTCGTTATTTTTAGAGTAGCCCCGAATCTGAGTGTTTCTGGGGTCCCGGCACCTCTTTAGTTCCTACATTTCAGCTTGCAAGGTGGTCATGTGACAGAAGGTGGCATACCCTACCCCTTAGGTCCTGTAAACAGTTTTGAGAACCTGTATGGGATTATATAAAGCTCAAAATAAAAGGCAATTTGAAAAGAAGCGCTAAAAACGTATATGGTGTCTCAGATTTCCAGAATTAGTTAAAGAGGTTGTAAACCCAAAAAAAGATAAATAAAAAAAAAAAACCCCTGAAAGACAAAGGCATAATGAGCTAGTATGCATTACTTACAGGTTTCTGAAGGAACGGCACAGGTGGCAGTTCCTTCAGAGTGCATGCGCCGATGATGATTAAAAGTAAATATCTCCTAAATGGTGCAAGTTTAGGAGATATTTACAGTACCTATAGCTTAGCCTTATTAAAGGCTTACCTATAGGTACAAGTTCTGAGAGAGGGTTTACAACCTCTTTAAAGTGGTTGTAAACCTCCGACATGAAATAGGAACAAAGCATATCCCTCTATAGTGTACTTGTCTCAATTAAGGGAGGGAGCTCCAGCACACAGCATGTGATTGACAGGCGTGTGTTTGGGGGGGGGTGTCCCTCCCTCCAATCAGTTGTCAGAGCTCTCCTCACTGAGCTTTGCAGAATGTAATTTCAGCTCTCCGCCCCCTTTTTTCTGACAGCTCAGGCAAGCTTTATAAATGATGGACTTTGAGCAGGTGTAGAGAAGTGAAGACTAAACAGGTCCAACTTATGTAGGAGGATTTGTTTCATCTCTGTTTATCACCTGAGACCAGCCACTTCACTGGGTGTATCTAAGGGTCTACAACCACTTTAACAAATAATTTTTTTTAATGGGGCGTGGCAGGGGGGTGTCTCCAATTCCTACAAACGTTTGCTAATAGGGACTGCAGTTACACTGTGTGAGAACTGATTGGAGGAAAGGAACACATCCCCCTCCACACAGCAGAAGAACTGTATTCTAAAAAGACATGCCCTGTTCTGAGCTCTCTCCCCCCCCCCCTTACCCTCACTCCCTCCTCCCAACACAAATGTTATCTCATGTGTCGGGAAATACTGAGAAGTGAAACATGCTGATAACAGAGGAACAAAGCATCAGAGAGAAACAACACTTAGAGCTTTGGAGAGAGATAAGTAATCACTAGATATATATGTGCTTTGTTCAGATTCCACGACTGAGGTTTACAACCACTTTAAACCCACAAGTACTTTTTTTATACCACTACTATTCCTTTATATTGGCTTTTGAAATTTACAAATGCAACTGCAGCAGTTTAGAAATTGGATGAAAGGTTTAGCGCTGGGAAATACTTTTTGAAAGATAAAAACAAAATTTTATATACAATTATATAGATCAGACCACAATGAGGGACAAATGGGGAGGAAAGAGGGACAGAGGGACTTTGTTCCAAATGAGAGACAGTCTCTCGAAATCTGAGATGGTTGGGAGTTATGTGAAAATACAACACTGTACTGAGCGGTAGGGCATTATGTGTTCAGCAACTTTTGCCCTTGCACCACTCAGTAAAGTGTCCAGATGCTGCATATTTCAACCTGTTATAGATTTTGATTGAGTTTTGTCACTTAGGATGGGTGCTGCACCTTGTGCCTTCCAGTTGCTCGAAGTTTCCGGGATTTGACGCTGACAGGCTAAGCCACCAGTATGCATGTAGCCTTATAATACACAGTTGTTAGATATAGCAACTGTTACTTAGGGCTACCTACAGCGCTTGCCTGTGATATATACAAATACAAAAATAAACAATTCATATAAAGTGCATGTGCATCATAAGTGCTCTGTGTATACAAATACAATAATAAACAATTCATATAAAGTGCATGTGCATCATAAGTGCTCTGTGTATACAAATACAATAATAAAAAATTCATATAAAGTGTATGTGCATCATAAGTGCTCTGTGAAAGTCCACAAAAAAAAGTGAAATTGTGTAATAAAGTGACTGGGTGATCAAAGTCCAAAGTAAGTTCCTTGTGCCAATAGTATATAGGAATCCAGTGCAGATAAAGTGCAAGTGCTAAGAGCAGATTTCCCAGTCAGCCATATGGTATCTAGATAACACTGGCCACTAACCAACGTGACTAGGGATGGGTCACTCACCAGATGTTGTTGGTTTTAAATACTATATAGTAGAAAGACCAATAGCACTTAAGTGGTCACCAAGACCGGGAGAGGTACCGAATTTAGTTGCCATGACAGGTCCCACCTTCCTTACTCCCAGCGCAAATAGAGGCCAAAGGGAAGAGAAACTCCAGATGGTGTAGTATGTTTAAAAACTTCTTTTATTACCCATCCATGGGTTTAAAATCAATCCAAAGCAGTAACATCAAGTTAAAAGATCCTTACAGTGACTGTACACGTACGGAGCTAGAGTGGAGGGCGGTAATTCCACTCGCTCCCGTGACGTCATGATGTGCGTTCCACTTACGCGTTTTGTCAGTATGTTAATGCCTTACATGTTTCGTCAGTATGTTGACATCTGAAGACGTCAACGTACTGAGGAAATGTGTAGGCTGGAACGCATGTTGTGAAGTCACAGGAGCGAGTGTAACGCACTCCGGAAATACCGCAATTCATTTTAAACCCATCGATGGGTAATAAAAGAAATTTTTAAACATACTACACCATCTGGAGTTTCTCTTCCCTTTGGCCTCTATTTGCGCTGGGAGTAAGGAAGGTGGGACCTGTCATGGCAACTGAATGGAGTGACCACACAGGAAATTCAGTACCTCTCCCGGTCTTGGTGACCACTTAAGTGCTATTGGTCTTACTACTATATAGTATTTAAGACCAACAACATCTGGTGAGTGACCCATCCATAGTTACGTTGGATAGTGGCCGGTATTATCTAGATACCATACGGCTGACTGGGAAATCTGCTCTTAGCACTTGCATTTTATCTGCACTGGATTCCTATATACCAGGGATCCTCAAACTATGGCCCTCCAGCTGTTGCGTAACTACACATCCAAAGAGGCATTGCAAAACTCTGACATTCGCAGACATGAAAAGGCATGATGGTAATTTTAGTTCCTGAACAACTGGAGGGCCATAGTTTGAAGACCCCTGCTATATACTATTGGCACAAGGAACTTACTTTGGACTTTGATCACCCAGTCACTTTATTACACAATTTTGCATTTTTTTGTGGACTTACACAGAGCACTTATGATACACATGCACTTTATATGAATTGTTTATTATTGTATTTGTATATATCACAGGCAAGCGCTGTAGGTAGCCCTTAGTAACAGCGGCTGTATCTAACAACTTCACAATTTTTGCCCTCAGCTGCTGCAGTTTTTTTACTTAAACAACATTTTTTTTATTACTTTAACACATTATTAGTTATCACAGTTTAACTGTGATGCGAGGGATATACTAGAGGTATATTTATTGACCTTATAATAAACAGTGCTCAGGCAAACGAAACGTCATTCAGATGGGGCTCTTTCACATTGAAAGTAATGTGTACCGCCCCCTGAAAAGCAATCTGCAGTGGATCGCTTTTCAGAGGGTGGTATAGCAGCGGCTGGCAAACGGTCAGAACATGCTACTGGCACCTGTTTTTGTTTTCTTTTTACTTTTTTTTTTTTTATCTGCCAAACTGCAATTTTACATTTCGGGATGGCACCGCTACAAGTGTTTGGCTTGCAGTTGTGGGGGGCCCCATTGATAATAGTAGGTGACTGTGCCACCTGTCAAAACTCTGCAGCCCAAGTTAGAGCTGCTGCAGCCACAAGGCAAAGCATCTGCCAGGCTGTCATGTTATAGTTTTGGTGGGCGGCTTGGGGAATGTAAAACCACGGCTCGGCCCTCCGGCCGCCATTGGGAAAGAGCCCTTAGGGTTTCCATTTACTCTAAAGTTGATGTAAACCCCATTCATGAAATCTGACCTGGGCACATATATCTGTAGTGTTTACCTATCTTTTTCCAAAGCTCTAAGTCCCGTGTCTTACTGCTGCTCCATTCCTCTGTTATTTGCATAACTTCTAACAAGTTCTGTGACACAGCAGATAAAAGCAGCTGGAAATTTGTGTCGGGGAAGGGACTTAGAGACAGATAAACAGAGAGATTGTCTATTCACAGCACAGCTCTGCAAGTTTCTTCATGCCCCTGCCTATGTTGAGGGGAAGTGTGCCCTTCCTCCAATCAGCTCACACACAGTGTATGCCTAGACTCTCCTCCCACTGCTGAAACAGTAGGAAAAATGTGTAACACGATGTGCACTCTCTGAAGAGTATAGAAAGCTGAAGACAGCAGATATACAAGTAAAACGTATGTAGGGAGATTGGTCTCATCTGCGTGTTTCATCTGAGGCTGTTCGCGTCACTACGTGTATGTGAGGGTTTACATCCAGTTTACGTAAAAAATTTAAAAAATTATATTCAAGTATGTATTCTTAACTCAAAAAAGTCCTTTCTATTGATCTCAGCCTCCTCCATATCTCCAAATTCCTTTTTTTCTGTTGCTGCTGTGATCTGACTTCCTGTTAGGGGGTGGCTACATTCAATCTCCATGATCCCACTGTATGTAGGAACGTAGTCACCCTCTCTTGCTTGCTCTCCAGATGGACTATAGACTATGGGAATTGTAATGTACATAACATAGAGCAATGCACATGATCACAACTAACCTGCGTTGCCCATTTCAAACAAACAGATGTGAGGGGGGGGAAAAGAGAGGTTTGGGAGGAAGTTTCTAGAAGGCAAAAAAAAAAAAATTGCAAAATAGATTATAGGGCCAGTAAGGATTATTTTTGGAAAATAAGGATAGCATTAGTGTCACTTTAACCACTTCTGGACCGGAAGATTTTCCCCCTTAATGACCAGGCCGTATTTTGCGATTCGGCACTGCGTTACTTTAACGGACAATTGCGCGGTCATGCGACGCTGTACCCAAATAAAATTGATGTTCTTTTTTTTTCCCACACATAGAGCTTTCTTTTGGTGGTATTTGATCACCTGTGCAATTTTTATTGTTTGTGCTATAAACAAAAAAATAGCGACAATTCTGAAAAAAAAAAAAAAAAAAGCAATATTTTTCACATTCTGCTATATAACATTCTCGAAAAAAAAAATAAAATTTTTTTTTTTTAACATTTTAGGGCAATTTGTTTTCTGCTACATATTTTTGGTAAAAAAAAATCACAATAAGCATATTTTGATTGGTTTGCGCAAAAGTTATTGCGTCTACTAACTACGGGAAATATTTATTTCATTTGTATTGGTTTTTTTTTTTTTACTAGTAATGGCGGCGATCTGTGATTTTTAGCGGGACTACGACATTGCGGCGGACAGATCGGACCCCTGACTGACATTTCTGACACTTTTTGGGGGGACCAGTGACATTACTACAGTAATCAGCGCTAAAAATATGCACTGTTACTGTAATAATGACACTGGCAGGGAAGGGGTTAACAGTGTGGGTGATCAAGGGGTTAAATGTGTACCTAGGGGCGTGTTTCTAACTGTGGGGGGCGTGGCTTGTTGAATAACCATAGAGACCTGTGATCCTATATAGAAGGATCACAGACGCTCTGTGATCACTCCAGGGAGCACGGTCGGCTGTGTTTAGAACAGCTGACTGTTCTTCTATCTCAGCGGGGAGCGATCGCGGGTGTCAGGTGGCAATCGGAGCCGCCTGACCCGTGCATCGGCTTCCCTGCTGACGAGCGGGGGTGGGAGCGCTACGTCAGTTTGCCTGGGAGAGCCACACTGCCGCAGTAAATAGGTGGCGTGTGGTCGGCACCCGGTTAAAGTGGTTCTAAAGCCTTAAGGTTTTTCACCTTAACCTCCCTGGCGATCTGATTATGTCAGAATTTGTGATCCAAAGCGGTACATTGTTTTCATGGAATTCTGTTGTTTTTATATTCCTTGTAATAGGAATAAAAGTGATCAAAACATTTTTTTTTTTTTAAAAGACAGTGTAAAAATAAAAGATAAAATAAATAGAAGAAAAAAAAGTAAGTGCCCCGTCCCCGTTAGCTCGCGTGCAGAAGCAAACACATGCGCAAGTTACGCCCACATATGTAAACAGTATTCAAACCGCACATGTGAGGTATCGCTGCGATCATTAGAGCGAGAGCAATAATTTGAGCTCTAGACCCCCTCTGTATCTCTAAACTGGTAACCTAGAGTGTCGCCTATTGTGATTTTCAAGTATCAATGTTTTTTCGCCATTCCACAAGCGTGCGCAATTTTGAAGCATGACATGTTGGGTATCCATTTACTCGGCGCAACATTATCTTTCACATTATAGAAAAAAATTGGGCTAACTTTACGGTTTTCTTTTTTTTTTTTATTAAAAAAAAGTGTATTTATTCCCTCTGTAACGCTAAACTGGTAACCTAGAGTGTCACTTATTGGGATTTTTAAGTATCAATGTTTGTCGCCATTCCACGAGCGTGCGCAATTTTGAAGCATGTCATGTTGGGTATCCATTTACTCGGCGCAACTTTATCTTTCACATTATAGAATATAATTGGGCTAACTTTACTGTTTTCTTTTTTTTTAATTAAAAATAGTGTATTTATTCCCTCTGTAACTCTAAACTGGTAACCTAGATTGTCGCCTATTGGGATTTTTAAGTATCAATGTTTGTCGCCATTCCAAGAGCGTGCGCAATTTTGAAGCATGACATGTTTGGTATCTATTTACTCAGCGTAACATTATCTTTCACATTAGAGAATATAATTGGGCTAACTTTACTGTTTTCTTTTATTTTTTTATTTTAAAAAAGTGTATTTATTCCCTCTGTAACTCTAAACTGGTAACCTAGAGTGTCGCTTATTGGGATTTTTAAGTATCAATGTTTGTCGCCATTCCACGAGCGTGCGCAATTTTGAAGCATGACATGTTGGGTATGTATTTACTCGGCATAACATTATCTTTCACATTATAGAAAAAAATTGGGCTAACTTTACGGTTTTCTTTTTTTTTTATTAAAAAAAAAGTGTATTTATTCCCAAAAAATTGCGTTTGTAAGACCGTTGCACAAACACGGTGTGATAAAAAAAATATTGCAATGATCTCCATTTTATTCTCTAGGCGGGTCTCTGCTAAAAAAAAAAATATATATATATATATATATATATATATATATATATATATACAGTATATATATATATATATATACAGTATATATATATATATATATATATATATATATATATATATATATATATATATAATGTTTGGGGGGGGGTTCTTAGTAATTTTCTATAAAAAATAAAATGATTTTAACTTGTAAACAACAAGTGTCAGAAAAAGACCCATCCAGAAGGTGTTAATTATAAGGATGAACGTACCGAGCTTGTTTTTGTTCTGTAAAACAGAGGGTCCCCTAGTCGCTGTGTGGCTATCATAAGCAGTGGGGATGCCGGTTCACTTCTCCGGCATTGACATCAACATTTGTCACACAGATTGCAGCAACACACAGAGAACATCGAAGACAGCCGCAGCCTATTCTCCCCTTCCACTGATTAGGTTGATACAATGATGCAGATTATTCACTGACCTAGTTATACGATCACTTTATATAATCAGTATGGAAGCGACATGTATGACTTCAAGCCTTGGAATATTAGCGCTGTCTAAACAATAAAAATGTGCAATTAGCAATAAAAAAAAAGCAAGACTAAAGCAGAACCCTGGGCAAGTATTACAAAAAAAAAAAAAAAAAAAAGAATTTGCCCCTTAGTCTGGTTAGGCAATTCATTAAAATGCATTAAATACAATTTTTAAATAGTTCGAAAAATATTTTAAAATATTTCCAGGAGGACTGCCTGAAAGGGAATATTTAATGGTTTTCGCTCAACTTTACTTTACTTGTTTGTTGAAAGTTCATGAATACTTTACACACAAATATATATATATATATATATATATATATATATATATATATATATATATATATATATTTTATGATCTATCTATCTATCTATCTATCTATCTATCTATCTATCTATCTATCTATCTATCTATCTATCTATCTATCTATCTATCTATCTATCTATCTATCTATCTATAGACACCCTGTCACATTTGCCCTGTGCTTTTGTCACTTATCCCAGGATTACCCCACTGTTGTGTTGGTTTTGTGCTGCCCTAGGCAAGACTAAAATTGGGCGCCCCCACCCTTATGTAAATTTGCTCCACTCCTTTTTAAACAGATGTGACTCTCTCCAAAATTGAAGGACTACAAGTCCCAGCATGAACCCCTGAGATCTCACGAGAGGGTGGGTGAGAGGGGGGTGGGTGAGGGAGAGAGAGAGGGGGTGGGTGAGGGAGAGAGAGAGGGGGATGAGAGAGAGAGGGGGGGAATCAAAGAGAGAGAGAGGGGGGATGAGAGAGAGAGGGGGGATCATAGAGAGAGAGAGGGGGGTGAGAGAGAGAGGGGGGATGAGAGAGAAAAAGGGGAGATGAGAGAGAGAGAGGGGAGCTGAGAGAGAGAGGGGGGATGAGAGAGAGGGGAATGAGAGAGAGGGAGGGATGAGAGAGAGAGCGCGAGAGAGAGAGGGGGGTGAGAGAGAGAGGGGGGATGAGAGAAAGGGGGAATGAGAGAGAGGGAGGGATGAGAGAGAGGGCACGAGAGAGAGAGAGGGGGGGTGAGAGAGGGGGAATGAGAGAGAGCGCGAGAGAGAGAGGGGGTGAGAGAGAGAGGGGGGATGAGAGAGAGTGGGGGGATGAGAGAGAGAGAGAGGGGGGGTGATAGAGAAAGAAAGAGGGGGTGAAAGAGAGAGAGGGAGGGGAGAGAGAGAGAGAGGAGGGGTGAGAGAGAGAGAAGGGGTGAGTGAGAGAGAGAGAGGGGGGTGAGAGAGAGGGGGATGAGAGAGGCGGTTCTAGCAACCAGTGGCCAATAGAGTTTTAGGTGGAGGGGGGGTGGCTTTTTTGCTGCCCCCCTGCAAAGTGTCGCCCTAGGCCTGGGCCTAGTTGGCCTAGGCCAAAATACAGCACTGTGCCAACCCACTGGGACAGCCACAAAAGCCTGTGTGTCACTGGTTGGGTTTCCTCCACTGTCCAACAAACTCCCCTATTGGATACAGTGGGGACACTCCCTCAGCCCAGATGAATCACCCACTGGGCACATGCAACAGGCATAACTACAGATCAGGCTCCCCTGTGAAGCAGGCAGAGCAAACTATTCTTTTTCCTAGCACCTACCTAGGAGGGTGCTACATATACTGTACAAATACATACATTCTGTACAAATATGCCAGGATCATTGGCAGGTTCACCAGGTAAAAAAAATAAATAAATAAAAAAAGGAAAACTAATGCAGTCACCTGATCTAAGGCCTGGTAATTGCAATATATGACATTTTTGATTTTGGGTTTAGATATACTTTCAAAAAATAATTGAAAGCCATACGTTTTTTGATCAAGTATTTCGAGGGGTCCGAGTGCTGCTGAAACCCCCGCTAAACACAGAGAAGGAGGCGCGCTGTCCCTTTAAAGGAAGCAGCATGCTGTGCCGGCCTTGCAGCTCAGACATGAGTAGAACAGCCTTGATCAAATCCTCCCGAAATCTGAGCCGCAAGCTGGAGCCAAGTGAAAATTGTTTCCAAACCCCGCACCTCCTGTATCCTTTGTCCTGCGAGGTTGGCCTTGCATGACTAGCTGCCTGTTGCATAACCCCCAAGACAAATTTCTATGGCTAGAGGAGGTGCCCTCCCCTCCTCCATGCGTCTCCTAACCTATTCCGTCTACACCCCCCCACCCCCCCTATCCCCCCCACCCCAATGGGCTTTCATTTCCATATTTATTTTTCGTCTGCTTTATTCGTATTAAATACATCTGGGAAAGCGCTCAGCGGGTTCGCCAGTGCAGCGTAAAGAGAAAAAAAATCCTGAATAGAAGAGTGAAAGTCACAAAAACACATAAGTACTTAAGCAGAGTTAGTTAACCTTTTCTGAGCGCCGCCGCCATATAATCGCTTCAAAGCCCAACGGAACTTGCAGTTTTTGTCTGCTAAATAGATTTCGGGGGCATTAAAACAAAAGGCGTTCAACAACTTACAGTTCTTTTTCTTCAGAAAACAGCCACAGCCCGAGTAGAAAAGCCTGACCCCTGCCAGCATGCTGCAGATAGGATCCCTTGTGTTTTCTGGGTGAAAGCAGTGGTCTCTCTGCAGAGAACCAACAGGCACCCTTTGCTCTGTCAGACCTATAGCTCTCTTATCAGGAAAGCTCAGCTGTCTGCTGATTGGAGAGCTCTAGCTTTGAGGCAGCAAGGGACATGTCAGACCTTTGCAGAGAGACCACTGCTTCCACACAGAGAGCCAAGGGTTCTTCTCCTCAGCGGGGTGCTTTTCTATTCAAAGTGTTTCTGATTAAAAAATAAATAAATCCGTGAGACCTTTTATTTAGATGCACTTGGGAAGTATTTAGCTGATTTACACTGAAGGTTCAATTGGGCTTTAGAGTGATTTTGGAAAGATACATATATACCGTACAAATATATATATATATACCATACAGATACATATATACCATACAAATATATATATATATATATATACCATACAGATACATATATACCATACAAATATATATATATATACCATACAGATACATATATACCATACAAATATATATATATATATATATATACCATACAGATACATATATACCATACAAATATATATATATATATATATACCATACAGATACATATATACCATACAAATATATATATATATATATATATATACCATACAGATACATATATACCATACAAATATATATATATATATATATATATATATATATATATATATATATATATATATATACATATATATATATATATATACCATACAGATACATATATACCATACAAATATATATATATATATATATATATATATATATATATATATACCATACAGATACATATATACCATACAAATATATATATATATATATATATATATATATATATATATATATATATATATATATATACATATATATATATATATATATATATATATACACCATACAGATACATATATACCATACAAATATATATATATATATATATATATATACCATACAAATATATATATACAATACAGATACATATATACCATACAAATATACATATACCATACAGATACATATATACCTTACACATATGTACGTATATACCCTAGAAATCTGCCATTACTGACTAACGCTGTGATTATACATGCCCCTGTCAGTGCCCCATCTGTGAAAAATGTGTTTCGTCTTGTTTTGTTTTGATTCAGTATTTAAATCATTTTGTTTATTTAATTTGTTTTCAGAATTAGTTTCGTTTCTTTTTTTAAATTCAGTTAGAATTTTCCGAATTCAGTCAAATTGAATTAAATTCGAACAAATTCAGAAAATTTTAAACCACATTTGAATTTGAATTGGCATTCAAATTGATTTTATTCTATTTGAATTTCAGAAGATAGTTATATTCTTTATAACTTATTCTATTCTATTCTAGTCTTTTGTTTTTTCTATTCTATTCTTTTTTATTTTCTATTCTATTCTGTTCTATTCTATTTGAAATAAATTGTATTCTATTCAAATTTTGGAAGACGGCATTTTTTTTTCTATTTTACATAGTTACATAGTAGGTGAGGTTGAATAAAGACAATAGTCCATCCAGTTCAACCTGTGTAGGTGTGTGTGGCTGTAATCATCTCACATACCCCTGAATGTTCTGATCCTTGAGATGTACGTCTAAGAGTCTTTTGAAAGCTAACATACTTCCCGCAGAAACCACCTCTTGTGGTAGTTGTTTTTTTTTCTATTTTATTCTTTTCTATTCTATTTTCTATTCTATTCTATTCCCTTATTTTCTTATTCTCTTCTATTTTATTATATTCTTTTATTTTCGACAATTTTTTTTATTCTACCAGAGGTGAAAGCACAGGAGCACAATTAAGGGAAAAGTTGTCCCCCTATAAAAATAAGTGCCTGAACAAGGACCTTAATGGCAGGATCACCAAATGTTATTTTAATTAAAACCATTAATTTAAAAAAGATTAAAAATAAATTGAAAAAAATCAATTATTTGTTACAGCATATATGCATAACTCCCAACTTTCTAATTTGGGAATGAGGGACACCTATGAGCAAAAGTATGTAGGCATAGGACACACCCCCTGCCACGCCCCCTTAAAGGAGAATTATACAAAACAAAATGATTGGTTAAACCCACAAGTGCTTTTTTACCAATAATATTCCTTTTATATTGGCTTTTGAAACTTTCAAATGCAGCCAATTTCGATGAAAGGTTTAGCACTGGGAAAAACTTTTTGTTAGCTAAAAAGTGCATTTTATATACAACTATATAGATCAGACCAATATGAGGGACCAATGAGGAGGAAAGAGGGACAGAGGGACTTTGTATCAAATCAGGGACAGTTCCTCCAAATCCGGGACAGTTGGGTGCTATGATATATACAATTTTTGTGAGTGGGTTTTGATGCACTTAGGCCGGCTATACATGGATAAAAATTTGGCCAGTTCAGCAGGGCCTGTCTGAATTTCAGCCCATGTATGGGCAGAGAGGTTGTACACAAGTGGATCTAGCTGGTGATCTTAGTAAATTAGTATTTATTACCTACAATCATTAGTTCCATCTAGTGGCCATAATATGGTATTTTCCTGATTCACTCTTCTCTGCATGACTTGTCTACAACCACCATGACAGATTTTCCCTGTTTGATCAATGCCGTAGGCTATAACCAGCAGCACTGATCAATGTATTCTGATGGTGGGTAGGTCTTCCAATTGTCAGAATACAATAGCTCAATGGTGAGGATTCCCTCGTCCACCTTAAATATGTGGATGGGGGAATAAGATCATTTTCTTTTTTTTTTGTTCGTTAAACCTGCTGGTTGAACAAAATAAAAAACAAATCCATCCATGGGATGCCTTATACAACTGTTGATATAAGATTTTAGATGACTTATAGACTTTCTTTGTAAGAAGGTGCAGTAAAGCACAACCATTGTGTAATACTTCAAAACCTGGTGTATTTGATATATATTGCTTCCATTTTTTTCTGTTTTGCTTGGAGTTTTGGAGATTATTTGGTGTTCTTGTGTATTAATAAAAAAATTGATTTCCTTTTTTTATATTTTATTATATAAATAAGATATATTTTAATAATAATTTGTATGATTACTATTTAATATTGTGGTGTGTATTTATAAAAAAAAAAAAGTTGCGGACCTTTTCACCCTGTGCAACTGCATTTACATTCTTTTTGTGTGAATGGGGGTAGAACAGAAGTTATTAGGTGATTTTCTCCTCAGGTTGGATGTTCTTCATTCATAAAGTAAAGAGTAAATCAGGAAAATATTGTATTATGGCCACTAGATGGAGCTGATGATTATAAGTATTTATTATCTATGAGAGGGGTCACCAAACTTTCTAAAAAGTAAATCAGGAAAATATTGTATTATGGCCACTAGATGGAGCTGATGATTATAAGTATTTATTATCTATGAGAGGGGTCACCAAACTTTCTAAAAAATAAAGGCCAGTTTACTGTTCTTCAGACTTTAGGGGGGTCTGGACTGTGGCCATTGGGCTGAGATAATGCCTCAGGCTTTTTGGTAAGTGGGAGTGAAAAAAATACATAGCACCCTTGTGCCCAGTAGAAGGAGTAATAGTGCCCCATCATTGGTATTAACGGGTAAAATAGTGTCCCTACCATAGATGTCAGTGGGAGGAATAGTGCTCCATTGTTGGTATCAGTGGGAGGAATAGTGCCCCATCAATGGTATCAGTGGAAGGAATAGTGCACCCATTGTTGGTGTCAGTGGAAGGGATAGTGCCCCATCCTTGGTGTTAGTAGGAGGAATAGTACCCCATCCTTGGTGTTAGTAGGAGGAATAGTACCCCTTCGTTGGTGTCAGTGGGAGGAATAGTGCCCCATCGTTGGTGTCAGTGGGAGGAATAGTGCCCCATCGTTGGTGTCAGTGGGAGGAATAGTGCCCCATCATTGGTGTCAATGGGAGGAATAGTTCCCATTGTTGGTATCAGTGGAAGGAATTGTGCCCCATCGTTGGTGTCAGTGGGAGGAATAGTGCCCCATCGTTGGTATCAGTGGAAGGAATTGTGCCCCATCGTTGGTATCAGTCGGAGGAATAGTTCTCCTTTCTTGGTGTTATTAGGAGGAATAGTGCCCCATCGTTGGTGTCATTGGGAGGAATAGTGCCCCATCGTTGGTGTCAGTAGTAGGAATAGTACCCCATCATTGGTGTCAGCGGAAGGAATAGTGCCCCATCATTGGTGTCAGCGGGAGAAATAGTGCCCCATCATTGGTGTCAGTGGGAGGAATAGTGCCCCTATCGTTGGTGTCAGTAGGAGGAATAGTGCCCCATCATTGGTGTCAGTAGGAGGAATAGTTCCCCATCATTGGTGTCAGTGGGAGGAATAGTGCCCCATCATTGGTGTCAGTGGGAGGAATGGTGCCCCATCATTGGTGTCAGTGGGAGGAAGGAATAGTGCCCCATCATTGGTGTCAGTGGGAGGAATTATGCCTCACAGTTAGTGTCAGTGGAGGGAATAGTGTCCCAAAGGTCAGATAAAGGCAAGCAAAGGACCCGTGGGCCACAACTTGGAGACCACTGATCTTTGATGATCAGCTCCATCAAGCTGGCAATCAAAGTATTTAATTATTACAGTTCCTTTTATAGCACCATCGATTTACGCAGTGCTTTACATATTTATTATACATCCACACCAGGAGCTTATAATCTAAAGTCCCTAACTCACATTCATACACTAGGGCCAATTTAGACAGGAGCCATAAAGACATGGATGAGAGAGTTTGGGGTAGAGGAACTTGACTGGGCTGTACAGAGTCCTGACCTCAACCTGATAGAACACCTTTGGGAGGAATTAGAGCAGAGACTGAGAGCCAGGCCTTATGAAAATGGTTTTAAAATACTGGTTCCAAAGACAACCACACACAACCACATCTTGGGTATATATAAATTTTGGAAAAAAGAAAAAAGGGAAAGAGGCCGGGAAAACCAAAATAGCTGGGGACCTGTTGCCCCAACAAGAGTATTCCCGTTCTCTCGTCCTATAGTAAAGGATTTTGCAGGTTGTGAGGTTGTCAAAGATATAAAGAGCACTTTCTGTTAAAAATACATCTTTATTGAGTATCAAAATGTGAAAACAGTAATATATCAAAAATCTGTAAAATCGTAATACAGCCATACAGTGATAACATAAATGACTGTAGGCAATTATCGTAGATGCAGATACATTGTCATTTGGTCTAACGCGTTTCGCAGAGCATTTGCTCGTTTAGATGCTTCCTCAGGGACCGCATGCAACATTCAAGGACTGTTGCCACAGGCTTTAAAAAAGTAAAAAAACAATGTGATAGTACAGAGACATATATTCATGTACCATAATAGCACTTTCATTTTTAAAAGCGTTCTCCTCCAGCCTCAGTGCCTGAGCTCACAAATTCGCGTCTGGAAGAATGGTCAAACATTCCCATAGACACACTCCTAAACCTTGTGGACAGCCTTCCCAGAAGAGTTGAAGCTGTTATAGCTGCAAAGGGTGGCCCAACTCAATATTGAACCCTATGGACTAAGACTGGGATGCCATTAAAGTTCATGTGTGTGTAAAGCAGGGGTCTCCAATCTTTTTATACAAAGGGCCAGTTTATTATCCTTCAAACTTGAGAGGGGCCGGACTGTGGCCAATGGGAGTAGAAAATGGCGTGGTGTTGATAACAATTATCCTTCATTGGTGTCCATGTGAAAAATAATACCCCATTATTGGTGTGGGTAGGAGGAATATTTTGGCATCATTGGTGTCAGTGGGAGGAATAGTGTCCCTTCCTTGGTGTCAGTTGGAGGAATAGTGTCCCTTCGTTGGTGTCAATGGGAGGAATAGTGTCCCTTCCTTGGTGTCAATGGGAGGAATAGTGTCCCTTCCTTGGTGTCAGTTGGAGGAATAGTGTCCCTTCGTTGGTGTCAATGGGAGGAATAGTGTCCCTTCCTTGGTGTCAATGGGAGGAATAGTGTTCCTTCCTTGGTGTCAATGGGAGGAATAGTGTCCCTTCCTTGGTGTCAATGGGAGGAATAGTGTCCCAATCGTGGTATTAGTGGGAGCAATAGTGCCCCACTGTTGGTGTCATTGGCAGGAATGATGCCCTATTGTTAATGTCAGTGGGAGGAATAGTGTCCCTTCCTTGGTGTCAATGGGAGGAATAGTGTCCCTTCCTTGGTGTCAATGGGAGGAATAGTGTCCCTTCCTTGGTGTCAATGGGAGGAATAGTGTCCCTTCCTTGGTGTCAATGGGAGGAAAAGTGTCCCTTCATTGGTGTCAATGGGAGGACAATCGTGGTATTAGTGGGAGCAATAGTGCCCCACTGTTGGTGTCATTGGCAGGAATGATGCCCTATTGTTAATGTCAGTGGGAGGAATAGTGGCCCAAGGGCCCGAAAAAGGCAAGTAAAGGGCCGCATCTGGCCCCTGGGCCACAGTTTGGAGACCACTGGTGTAAAGGAAGGCGTCCCAATACTTTTGACAATATAGTGTATGTTTCTTCAAAGTGGTAGTAAACTCTCATGCATGACTTTTACCTATAGGTAGGCCTGTAATAATTGCACCGTTTAGGGGATATTTACCGTAGATTCAGCGGTTGACGTCACCCGTGCCGTTTCTTCGGAGCCCTGTGCCATAAACGCTGGCTCCCACGCGCAAGCGCAGTAGTGACGTCAGCGCGCCTCCGGTCACTCACACAGCCAGAGTCCGGTCACTCACACAGCCGGAGTCCGGTCACTCACACATCCGGAGTCCGGTCACTCACACAGCCGGAGTCCAGTCACTCACACAGCCGGAGTCTGGTCACTCACACAGCCGGAGTCCGGTCACTCACACAGCCGGAGTCCGGTCACTCACACATCCGGAGTCCGGTCACTCACACAGCCGGAGTCCAGTCACTCACACAGCCGGAGTCCGGTCACTCACACATCCGGAGTCCGGTCACTCACACAGCCGAAGTCCGGTCACTCACACAGCCGGAGTCTGGTCACTCACACAGCCGGAGTCCGGTCACTCACACAGCCGGAGTCCGGTCACTCACACACCCGAAGTCCGGTCACTCACACAGCCGGAGTTCGGTCACTCACACAGCCGGAGTCCGGTCACTCGCACAGCCGGAGTCCGGTCACTCACACAGCCGCAGTCCGGTCGCTCACACAGCCGGAGTCCGGTCACTCACACAGCCGGAGTCCGGTCACTCACACAGCCGAAGTCCGTTCACTCACACATCCGGAGTCCGGTCACTCACACATCCGGAGTCCGGTCACTCACACAGCCGGAGTCCGGTCACTCACACAGCCGGAGTCCGGTCACTCACACAGCCGGAGTCCGTGAACCCGGAAGGAAGACCAGGTGAAGATGGAAGCGCCTTCAGCGTGCCTTCGTTCTAAAGTAAGTTGTGGTGCATACCAGCACAATATAACATTGCCTTGCAGGTTTAAAAATAAAAAAAAACTGCGGTTTATTACCGCTTTAAGGAACGTGAACAGTGGCAGACAATGGAAGCATTATCTTGTGTGATTGCTTTAGTTTATCATGTAAAGACGGAGAATGTTCTAATTAGGTCTTTGCAGATCCTTCTTCATGTATCATCTTACATTTGCATTAATATTAAAAAGTTCATTTAGAGAGATTTCAGTGGACATAACAGATTTGATTGCTCGACAAAGGAAGCGGGGTGCACAAAGCTTGATTACGGTGTTTCTTTACTGGCTGACGGCTCGCTTTTTATTTTCATTTGTTTGATGGCCAAATCTTCCACCAAGGCTGTAATATTCTTATGTTTAAAGTGAACCTGTACTTTACCACGTATAGGTAAAAGAACGCTTTAACCACTTGCCGACCGCGCTATAGCCAAAAAAACAGACCTTAACCAGTTGCCAACTGCTTACCGCATATCTACTGCGGCAGTGTGGCTCTCCCAGGCAAACCGACGTAGGGTTACTAGGGGGCTAGCGCGCACTGCCGGCGACCCGCTCCCGCCCCCGCTTGTCAGCGGGGAAGGTGATGCAGCGGGTAGGCAGCTCCGATTGCTGCCTGACACCCGCGATCGTTCCCAGCTGAGAGAGAAGAGCGGTCAGCTGTTGTAAACTCCCTGGAATGATCACAGAGTGCCTGTGATCCTTCTATATAGGATTACAGGTCTCTATGATCATTTTACAAGCCCCCCCCCCCCACAGTTAGAATCACTCCCCTAGGGTCACATTTAACCCCTTGATCACCCACAATGTTATGATCATTTCACAAGTCCCTCCCCCATACAGTTAGAATCACTCCCCTAGGCTCAATCTTAACCCTTTGATCACCCCTGGGTTACCCCCTTCCTTGCCAGTGTCATTATTACAGTAACAGTGCATATTTTTAGCACTGATTACTATAGTAATGTCACTGGTCCCCCCAAAAGTGTCAAAAATGTTAGTTAGGGGTCCAATCTGTCCGCCGCAATGTTGCAGTCCCGCTAAAAATCGCAGATCACCGCTATTACTAGTAAAAAAAATTAAAAAAAACAATAAAAATGACATAAATCTTTCCCGTAGTTAGTAGACACGATAACTTTTGCGCAAACCAATCAAAATACACTTATTGCGATTTTTTTTTTTTTTTTACCAAAAATATGTAGCAGAAAACAAATTGGCCTAAAATGTTAAATAATTTAGATTTTTAATTTTTTTTTTTTTGAGAATGTTACATAGAAGAATGTGAAAAATACAGAATTGTGGCTCTTTTTTTGTTTATAGCGCAAAAAATAAAAATCGCACAGGTGATCAAATACCACCAAAAGAAACCTCTATTAATGGGGAAAAAAAGGACATCAATTTTATTTGGGTACAGCTTCGCACGATGGCGCAATTGTCAGTTAAAGTAACGCAGTGCCGAATCGCAAAATAGGCCCTGGTCATTAAGGGTGGGACTGGGACGTGTGACGTCATTGGGCTTCGGGACGCATCGGCCATCTTTGTGGTTGGTAAACCGGACATGCACAAGCGCTTGTGATACTCTGCTTCCATGTGAGTGTATATCATCTCGTTTTACCATTAAAATTCATATGCTTTGAGCATACTACCCTATGAGCTTCTCCTTTGTTTCTGGGGCCTTTTTGGTGCATATCCCTGGATGTTTAAGTATATGGAGACATTACTATTGCAACAAGGATTGGAGTATTGTTCTAAGTAGAGGAGACTGGCTGAGTCCACTGTGGGAGGGTTTATGCTCTATTACAATTAGCTGGAGGGTAAGAGGCAGTGTGGTTGGTGTCTGGTGGTGGCTTTCTAAAGCCCCGTACACACGTACTGATCGTCGGCCGAACGATCGGCCGTCTTTTGTCCAGGGCTGTCGTATCTGTTGAAAACTGCAAAAGACTGCACACGAATTTTGTCGGCCAACAACAGCCGACTGCAGAAGTGATGTCATGTGATGGTTAACTTTCCTTGTCTTTTTTCTTTTCTGAGCATGCCCAGTCTTGCTAATCTGCTGTCTGTCGGCCGAAATCTGTACTGACTGGCGAACAATCGGCCGTTCTGGTGTTGGCCAACAAAAATTTTAATGCCTGCATGAGAGATTCTGTTCGGCCGAAAATGCGCTGTCGGCTGTCGGAAGCATCATACTAACAAGCCTACAATCGGCCGATCGGCCGAATATTTACGGCCGACAATTGGTACGTGTGTACGGGGCTTTATACTCGTCTGCCTGATCATCTCCCCACAACTTGCAATGAAGTGCTATGGACTGTTCGGATTAGCTTTAGCGCTATTCCTTCTCTTATTTTATGTTTTATGTTTTATCCTGCATATGTGTAGCAGCTGGCTTCATGCAAACAGTTTAATTCAATACGTTTTTTATGATTGTTATTCAAGCGCAGCTTTCACTGTGTGATTTATCTATAACTTATTGCTATGAGGTTTCCTTGACTTTTCTGCCCTATACCTGGTTTGAACGCTTCAGCATGCTGGTGATCCTCCTGAACTGTGTCACTCTGGGAATGTTCCATCCATGTGAAGACGTTGCCTGTGATTCCCAGCGTTGCAAAATTCTGCAGGTAAGTGCCCAGTTTCTTTGACTTACTGCTTTAATAACGGTATTTTGTGTATTCTCTATCCTGCTGATCTGACTCTTCGTCAATATAGGCTATGAGAACCATGGTCACACTCTGGCCAGTGCCACTCAACACTTAATTTTTGAGGGCACTTTTTGTATTTGATGGACAATTGAGAGATGAAGGGGCAGAGCAGAACTGGACCATGTGAGCTTTGGTTGCAATTTTTTTTTTAAATAGACATCTCTGGATTTCTGGGGTGCTCTGATTATACA
The DNA here is from genome assembly GCF_965119305.1 of Pelophylax lessonae. NCBI lineage: Eukaryota > Metazoa > Chordata > Amphibia > Anura > Ranidae > Pelophylax > Pelophylax lessonae. The sequence goes on from NC_138778.1 coordinate 28,908,267, forward strand.
ATCAATCTTATACATAGTTACATAGTAGGTGAGGTTGAATAAAGACAATAGTCCATCCAGTTCAACCTGTGTAGGTGTGTGTGGCCGTAATCATCTCTCATACCCCTGAATGTTCTGATCCTTGAGATGTAAGTCTAAGAGTCTTTTAAAAGCCACCATACTTCCCGCAGAAACCACCTCTTGTGGTAGAGAATTCCACAATCTTGTAGCCCTAACAGTAAAGAACCCCCTGCGTTGCCTGAGGTTAAAGCGCTACTCCTCTAATCGCATTGTATGCCCTTGAGTCCTCATGCCATCCTTTCGACTGAATAGTTTTTTTCTATGCTGAGATCACCATTGAGATATTTATAAATTGCTATCATGTCCCCTCTCAGGCGCCTGTGTGCCGAAATCTGGAAATTCCCACTATACAGATCAATAACTGGTTTTACAGGCAACTTTCACTTGATTGGGATTTCCCAGGAGGATGTGAGGGCCAGTGAAACATCAGAGGTGATTCATTGGCCTAAACAAGGCTTATTTTCTCAGAGAATAGGTCCAGGTACTCCCCCATTCTGAGTCACCCCTTGTCTCTGCCCCCTACCCACCTATGAGCACCGTCCCCTGGTTCCACCCCACACCCACCTCCCAATACCGAACTAAGTATCACTTGCTGAGTAATTTGTATGGAGTATGGAATTTGTTAATGATAACAAGAAAAGCAGTAAAACTGATCTTTTGCAACCAGCAACAATAGATCCCCCCCAACAACAATAGTTTACCCCCAGCAACAATAGACCCCTGCCAGAAACAATACAGCAGATCTCCTAGCAGCCAGCATCAATAGATCCCCTAGCAGCCAGCAACCATAGACCCCTCCTTCAAAAAACAATAGATCCCTGCCAGCAACAACCAATGCCCTAGCAACAATAGATTCCCCTGCAGCAACAAACCCCCCCCCCGTCCGCCCCCCGACAGCAACCATAGACCCCCTACAACAAAATGCCCACCTCCCCAACAACATTGGATCCCAACAGCAACAATAGACACTTGCAACAAAGTACCCCCCTCCAACTACAATAGTTTCTCCCCCCAGCAACAATAGACCCCTGCCAGAAACAATACAGCAGATCTCCCAGCAGCCAGCATCAATAGATCCTCTAGCAGCCAGCAAACATAGACCCCCCTCCCTCAATGAACAGTAGATCCCTGCCAGCAACAATTGATGCCCTAGCAACAATAGATTCCCCCAGCAGCAACAGAGCCCCCACAGCATCCATAGACCCCCTACAACAAAATGCCCCTCCCCCAACAACATTAGATCCCACCAGCAACCATAGACCTCTTCCAGCAACAATACAGTAGATCTCCAAGCAGCCAGCATCAATAGATCCTACCAGCAAAAATGGATCCCCTAGAAAAAAAATCATCACTACTTGAATAAGCCTACATATGTCTGCCATTCAGGGTGGGGCTGAACAGCTGCAGGGCTCTTAGAAGGCAGGGTTGCCAGCCAGCCAAGAATTTACAGACATCTGGTAAAAATGTAGGTTAGATAGGGTTACCTGTAAGTCTGTAAAAAAAAAAAATCTTTTTTTTTTTTTGAACATTTTTATTATTAGAAACCAAAAAATACAGGGTTCACCTTTGACACAAAGCATGCTAGACTTTCTAATTGGCAAGCCCAGCACTGTTGGCATGGGTTTTGGCAGCCGGTATGAAATTGGTAAATGCCAGGATGCCCCCTACCCGAGGGAGGGAGGGAGGGAGGGAGGGAGGGAGGGGATGAGTGTGTAATCTGATGGCTCCTGCTCTTCAAGTCTTTTCCTCTTACCTGAATTTATAACACATAATTCAGTATTTCATATTTAAAAACCTTTATTTCAGTCATTAAATTCAAAAAGTGAAACTCATATATTTTATATAGATGTGTTGCGCACAGAGTGATATATTTCAAGCATTTCTTTTTTTTTAATTTTGATGATTATGGCTTACAGCTAATGAAAACCTAAAATTCAGTACCCGTATTTTCCGGCATATAAAACGACTGGGCGTATAAGACGACCCCCCTAATTTTCAAGTTAAAACATAGGTTTTGGGCTATACTCGCCATATAAGACTACCCCCCTTCCAAAGTACTGTAAATGTAATCTCTCATATATCTCCAAGGTACCGTAAGTAAGTATTACCGGTAGATGTAATCTCTCATTTTATGGAGATGCCAATTTCATTTTCTAGCAGAACTTGGCACCTGCCCACACTGCCAAATGTACCAATACCTGGTTTAATGATCATGGTATTACTGTGCTTGATTGGCCAGCAAACTCGCCTGACCTAAACCCCATAGAGAATCTGTGGAGTATTGTCAAGAGGAAGATGAGAGACACCAGACCCAACAATGCAGATGAGCTGAAGGCCGCTATCAAAGCAACCTGGGCTTCCATAACACCTCAGCAGTGCCACAGGCTGATCTCCTCCATGCCATGCCGCGGTGCCAACCGTGCATTTCCTGCACCGTGTTCTGTTGTGAACGGTCCTAATACTGTACATTCCCTGTAAGATATGTCACCCTACTAAAATATAATACAAAAAAAATAAAGTAAAAAAACATTAATAATATAAACACATGCAGTTTTATCCAATCACAATAATGAGTGCCAGGACAAAGCAACCAATTACGGTTCAACTTACTGTAGTCAAATCTCTAAAAGTTCACTTTTGATTGGCTGCTCTGGTTTAATGTGTTTTCTGCTTGGAACTTTATTAAAAAAAAAAAAAAAATCTTTAATATGCACTGCTGTGAAACAAAGGCTGAACGGGCTCTTGAAATGCATTAATTGGTTCTTATCAGCTATTCTCTGCTAAGTCTTTGAATTATCTTCTTTCCTCAATGCAGGGATTTGATGATTTCATTTTTGCCTTTTTCGCTGTGGAAATGATAATCAAAATGTTTGCTCTCGGAATATTTGGGAAGAAATGCTATTTGGGAGATACCTGGAACCGCTTAGATTTTTTTATAGTCATTGCAGGGTAAGTGCTATTATTTTTGGTATTACCATATTTTTTATTGCTTATGTAATATTCCCATGTAATGAGATTTTTATATGAGGTTTTATGGAATTAGCAAAAGCAGAATATTTTAGGGACTAAATGTTCAATTCTTAAAAGGGACAAGAGCGTCTTAAAGTGGATAAAGCATTTGATATTTCTTCTATATTTCTGTAGCTATATATATATATATATATATATATATATATATATTCTACCTTCTATATCTTCATGTTAGGTGCATGCATGCATGCTAAATGATGTGTAAGTATAGTGACTGTAAACCCTTACATATACCCAGTGAAAGAGTAGCCTTAGGTGATAGTGTGGGGGGGGGGGGTATCTGATGTGAGGGGGGCTCTGTGTGGGGGGTCTCTGATGTGAGGGGGGCTCTGTGTGGGGGGGTCTCTGATTTGAGGGGGGGCTCTGTGGGGGGGGGGTCTCTGATGTGAGGGGAGGGCTCTGTGGGGGGGGGGGGGTCTCTGATGTAAGGGGGGCTGTTTAGGGGGGCTCTCTGATGTAGGGGGCTCTAAATTAAGGAGGGCTTTGTGTGGGGGCTCTCTGATGTAAGGAGGGCTTTGTGTGGGGGCTCTCTGATGTAAGGAGGGCTTTGTGTGGGGGCTCTCTGATGTAAGGGGGCTCTGTGTGGGGGTTCTCTGATGTAAGGGGGGCTCTGTGTGGGGGTTCTCTGATGTAAGGGGGGCTAAGTTATTAGTGATCATAAAAAAGAAAAGTCAAATAAAGTGCAAAAAAGGTACAAGAAAATGCCGGGGGGGGCGCCACAGGATTAGCTCGCACAGGGCACCTGAACACCTAAGGCCGGCCCTGGGTGATACACAGAGATTAAACAAATGCTCCTAATTTGTAATTTGTACCTGTTTATCTGCAGTCTTCTCTTTTCTACATCCAATTCCAGAATTTATACAGCTTGTCTGAGCTGACAGAAAATAGGGGGTGGGGAGCTAAAACTACACTCTGCAGAGTACAGTGAGGAGAGCTCTAATTGCTGATAGGAGGGAAGAAACACACAGCACAAAGGAACAGAGCTGGGGCTGTCAATCACAGGTAGTGTGCTGGAGCTCCATTCCCCTGTCACCTTTTTTACTCTTGGTGTCAGGAAAACTTGTCAGAAGTGACTCATGCTGATAGCAGAGGAAGGAAGCAGCAGACACATATGACAGGTCACATGAGGCTTGGGGCATTCTTTGCTATATAAACTGGTGAGTTTGACATGGCACAGTGGCTCTGAGGAAGAGGCGAAGCCTCGAAATGCGTCAGCCGTTATCCGCTAAGGACAGTGGATACTTACATGGACTGCTCCTGACATTTGGATTTGATATGCTGGTTTATACCATTGTTTTTGAGTAGTCATTTTTATATGTTTTACTAATAAATCCTATATTGAGGATAATGCGCTAGGCCGGTGCGCCCTTTCTTTGTTTGCAGTACATATGACATGTAGTGCTCTAGTCTGAGACACATACACACTATAGAGCAGGGATCCTCAAACCGCGGCCCCCCAGCTGTTGCGAAACTACACATCCCATGAGGCATTGTAAAACTCTGACATTCACAGACATGAATAGGCATGATGGGAATTGTAGTTCCTCAACAACTGGAGTGCCAAAGTTTGAAGACCCCTGCTATAGAAGGATACACTTTGTTCATATTTCATGTCTGAGGTTTACAACCACTTACATTTGTTATAGATATCACAGTACTTCCACTGACAATGACTTCATCTGCCGTTATCTTCAGAAGGACACCATATTTTTCAGGCATCCCCCAGGGTGAGGACCCTCTTCCTGGACTGAGATGCCCAGGGACGTATCTACAGGGGTTGCAGGGGCTGCAATTGCAACCGGGTCCCATGCCCCAGGGGGCCAGTGCAGCTCCCCTGTGCAGCATGTAGAAACATCACTGTCCTTCTTTTCCTCCTGTAGCTGCAGGAGGATAATGGAGGAGATTGGTTCCTCTGTATGCTGCCCCCGTCACTCCTCCTATCCAGTTCACCTGTGTTCTGCCGTCTCTGGGCCCCTGTGTGCTCCCCTGCCCCCCCCCCCCTACTGTGCTGCAGGAGGATAATGGAGGAGATTGGTTCCTCTGTATGCTGCCCCCGTCACTCCTCCTATCCAGTTCATTTGTGTTCTGCCATCTCTGGGCCCCTGTGTGCTCCCCTGCCCCCCCCCCCCACTCTGCTCCCTTCCCTCTCCTGCAGGGGATGTGTCACAATAGAGAACCAGGAAGGGGTCGGTAAATATGTAACCAGCTCCTTCCTTTTCTGAATGGACAGAGTCATAGTCAGTGACATTGTAAAAAAAAAAAAAAATTATAAAACATAAAAACTACTGACACCAGTGGGGGAACTTCCAGGATAGCAAAGGTCACACTTGCGACCGGGCCCTGGCATTCCACCACCTTGAGAGTAAAGGGCCCCAGGATCAGTAGGAAGAGCCCCAGGCATGAAGAAAAGGGCCCCAGCCAGGGGTCTGGGGGGGGGGGGCCCTTCATGGTTTCCTGCAGCGGGGCCCTGAAGGTTCTAGTTACGCCTCTGGAGATGCCTGTTTAGAGATGACACAATTTTGTAAATCCTGGGGCTTGTGCAGTTCTTGGCTATGCTTACAAATGTTGAACACAAATAAGCCCATGTTGCAGCCTCTCTCCATGTGACTTACTACTAAGGTACTATGTATACAGTCTGATCACTGGGGGAGAAGAGACTGAGGAAATGCTTCCCACTGCCTGCAAGGGAGAGCAATATCTAAGCCCAGGCAAAGGGACTGGAGCTTAAAGCCAAAAAAAAAGTGTTCCCATGCACTGGGGCTGTGCCCACACTGCACAAGTTAACTGCTCGTTTTTTGTCTAGGGGAGAGAAGAAAGGATATTTACTTACCTAATCCTCCCAGCATAAGATGGGTCCGGCACCCCTGCACTCCAGCAGTCTTGAGCTGTGGACTGTTCCTGACTGTTTTATTAAAATAGTTTTTGTGTTTTTTTGCTTTTTTTTGTTTCCATGGAAGCGTCTTCCGGGGTCCTCAGCGCTGGGCCCGTGATGCTCTTGATCCGGCCCTGTGCACTGCGTAGAGCTGTACCCAACTGGTCCACAAAAGGTTGGCTGGAAGTCCAACAGAGATTATGGTGGTCTATGGTGGGTTCCGCTCTTTCTATCCATTGGACGTTGTCTAGTCGTTGACGTTGTCTCCAAGCTCAGAGAAGGCTCCATAGACCAGGAACAGTCCACCGGTGGACCATGGAGGGAGCTTTGTTTTCTGGTGGAATGAAGGATCAGGTATAATTCCCTCACTTCTGGTTGGGTCTACAGGACATAAAATATCCTGTTTTTTTTAAACCAGAGGCTAAACATTACTGTGTTGTAGTGTATACCCACACGTTTCAGTATATCGTTTTTGCGTTTAATTCCAGACTATGCAGTTTATATTCTGTTAAGCCTTGATGAAGGTGGTGATGTCAGGTCCCTCAAAACGTGTTGGATATTGTACTCAGTATTTGGAATAAACGTAATTTCAGACCTAAACTTCTGGATGTGGCGCTTCAACCTCTGTTTTAGAATTTTGTCAACATAACCCATGGGGGGCTATTTAGACTCTTTGGTGTGTGGAAGCTGCCTACCCACCAACCAGATATCCTACGGGGACCACAGCAACACAATAATGGCATCAACTGCAACACAGCCACACAATAATCACATCAATTGCAACACAAAAAAATCATCTATATTTAGGTTCGGGTTCCAAGGCCATCGATCTTAGCCCCCAACTCATGTAAAGCAGTGCAAGACAAGGCGATCCCTGATTGGGCAAAACAGAGATAAAAAGTACCTCCAAGTGGGACTTTGGGGGCCTGAAAAATATTTTTAAATTGCAAACATTTTGTGAATTTTCTATTTTTCTAATTGCAAAAAACAAGCAAAAGAAAAGATTTGATAAAAATGTAAATACCAATTTTATTAAACATTGTAGTAAAAACATAGAGCTCACATCAGCTCTATGTTTTTACTACAATGTTTAATAAAATTGGTATTTACATTTTTATCAAATCTTTTTTTTTTTTGCTTGTTCTTTGCAATTAAAAAATAGAAAATTCAGAAAATTTTTTGCAATTTAAAAAATTATATTGCTTGTTTTTTGCAATTAAAAAATTAAAAAATATTTATATGAAGTCTTTTTTGGTATTTGTGGATGAGGCTCTTTATCTTCTCAGAAGGTAATGCAGCCCATTCTTCCAAAAAGTCTCCAGTTCCTGTAAATTCTTGGGCTGTCTTGCATGAACTGCAGGTTTGAGATCTCCCCAGAGTGGCTCAATGATATTGAGGGCAGGAGACTGAGATGGCCACTCCAGAACCTTCACTTTATTCTGCTGTAGCCAATGACAGGTCGACTTGGCCTTAGGATCATTGTCATGTTGGAATGTCCAAGTACGTCCCATGCGCAGCTTCCAGGCTGATGAATGCAAATTGTCCTCCAGTATTTTTTGATAACATACTGCATTCATCTTACCATCAATTCTGACCAAATTTATTGTGCCTTTGTAGCTCACACATCCCCAAAACATCAGCGATCCACCTCCATGTTTCAAAGTAGGAATGGTGTACCTTTCATCATAGGCCTTGTTGACTCCTTGTAATAGGAATAAAGGTGATAAAACATGTTTTTTAAAAATTAAAGGGGCAGTGTAAAAAAATAAAAATAAATAAATAAAATAATTAGGACACATCCCCAAAACATCAGCGATCCACCTCCGTGTTTCACAGTAGGAATGGTGTACCTTTCATCATAGGCCTTGTTGACTCCTTGTAATAGGAATAAAGGTGATAAAAAATTTTTTTAACAAATTAAACGGGCAGTGTAAAAAAAAATAATAAATAAAATAATTAGGAAAAAAAAAAAAAGGTAAAGCACCCTCATTCCTCCGTGCTCGCGTACAGAAGCGAACGCTTATATAAATCGCACACGCATATGTAAACGGTATTCGCACCACACATGTGAGGTATCGCTACGAACACTAGAGCAATAATTCTAGTGCTAGACCTCCTCTGTAACTCTAAACAGGTAACCTGTAAAGCAGTTTAAAGCGTCACCTATCCAGATTTTTAAGTACCGTAATTTGTCGCCATTCCATGAGCTGGTGCAATTTTAAAGCGTGACTTGTTAGGTATCTATTTATTCGGTGAAACATAATTTTTTACATTATATAAAAAAATTGGGGTAAATATTGTTTTTTTTTTAAATATTTTTTTTTTTTTAAATGTGTTAAACTGTATATTTACCCCAATGTTTTTATATAATGTAAAAAATGATGTTACGCTGAGTAAATGGATACCTAGCATGTCGCGCTTTCAAATTGTACACGCTCATGGAATGGCGCCAAACTGCGGTACTTAAAAATCTGGTGATCATTGCAATTTTGTATGCCACTTGTTTCCAATTTTTTTGGAAAAAATACAGTTTAACAAATTAAAAAAAAAAAAAAAAACACAATATTTACCCAAATTTTTTTATATAACGTAAAAAATTATGTTATGCCGAGTAAATAAATACCTAACATGTCACGCTTTAAAATTACACACGCTCATGGAATGGCGCCAAACTACGGTACCTAAAAATCTGGTGATCGTTGCAGTTTTGTATGTCACATGTTTACAATTTTTGAGGAAAAAATACAGTTTAACTAATTTAAAAAAAAAAAAGAAAACACAATATTTACCCCAATTTTTTTTTTATATAATGTCAAAAATGATGTTATGCTGAGTTATAGATACTTAACATGTCACGCTTTGAAATTGCACACGCTCACGGAATGGCGCCAAACTACTGTACCTAAGAATCTGGCAATTGTTGCAATTTTGTATGCCACTTGTTTCCAATTTTTTTGGAAAAAATACAGTTTAACAAATTAAAAAAAAAAAAAAAAACACAATATTTACCCAAATTTTTTTATATAACGTAAAAAATTATGTTATGCCGAGTAAATAAATACCTAACATGTCACGCTTTAAAATTACACACGCTCATGGAATGGCGCCAAACTACGGTACCTAAAAATCTGGTGATCGTTGCAGTTTTGTATGTCACATGTTTACAATTTTTGAGGAAAAAATACAGTTTAACTAATTTAAAAAAAAAAAGAAAACACAATATTTACCCCAATTTTTTTTTTATATAATGTCAAAAATGATGTTATGCTGAGTTATAGATACTTAACATGTCACGCTTTGAAATTGCACACGCTCATGGAATGGCAACAAACTACGGTACTTAAAAATCTGGCGATTGTTGCAATTTTGTATGTCACATGTTTCCAATTTTTTGGGAAAAAATTGTGTTTTGTTTTTTTTTAAATTCGTTAAACTGTATTTTTTCCCAAAAAATTGGAAACAAGTGACATACAAAATTGCAACAATTGCCAGATTCTTAGGTACAGTAGTTTGGCGCCATTCCGTGAGCGTATGCAATTTTAAAGCGTGACATGTTAGGTATTTATTTACTCTGCGTAACATCATTTTTTACATTACGCAAAAAAATTGGGGTAAATATTGTGTTTTGTTTTGTTTTTAATTAGTTAAACTGTATTTTTTCCCAAAAATTTGGAAACAAGTGACATACAAAATTGCAAAGATTACCAGATTTTTAAGTACCGTAGTTTGTCGCCATTCCATGAGCGTATGCAATTTTAAAGCGTGACATGTTGGGTATCTATTTACTCGGCGTAACATCATTTTTTACATTACGCAAAAAAATTGGGGTAAATATTGTGTTTTGTTTTCTTTTTAATTAGTTAAACTGTATTTTTTCCCAAAAATTTGGAAACAAGTGACATACAAAATTGCAAAGATTACCAGATTTTTAAGTACCGTAGTTTGTCGCCATTCCATGAACGTATGCAATTTTAAAGCGTGACAAGTTAGGTATATATTTACTCGGCGTAACATCATTTTTTACATTACGTAAAAAAAAATTGGGGTAAATATTGTGTTTTGTTTTTTTTTTTAATTCGTTAAACTGTATTTTTTTCCCAAAAAATTGGAAACAAGTGACATACAAAATTGCAACAATCGCCAGATTTTTAAGTACCGTAGTTTGTCGCCATTCCATGAACATATGCAATTTTAAAGCGTGACAAGTTAGGTATATATTTACTCGGCGTAACATCATTTTTTACATTATGTAAACAAATTGGGGTAAATATTGTTTTGTTTTTATTTTTAATTCGTTAAACTGTATTTTTTCACAAAAAATTGGAAACAAGTGACATACAAAATTGCAACAATCGCCAGATTTTTAAGTACCGTAGATTGTCGCCATTCCATGAGCGTATGCAATTTTAAAGCGTGACATGTTAGGTATATATTTACTCGGCGTAACATCATTTTTTACATTACCTAAAAAAAAATTGGGGTAAATATTGTGTTTTGTTTTTTTTTTTTAATTCGTTAAACTGTATTTTTTCCCCAAAAATTGGAAAATTGTAACGATTGCCATTTTATTCCTAAAAAAATAAATGTATAATGTTAAGGGTTATAAGTAATTTTCTAGCAAAAAATACTGATTTGAACTTATAAAAAAAAAAAGTTACAGAAAAAGCATGGTCGGCAAGTGGTTAAAACACTAAGCTAAATAAAATAAAATATGTCCATTAAAAAAAAAAAAAAAAAAAGTTAAAATGATTTAGGTAGGCACGTTAGAGGTAGACTCATTGGCAAGTTAACCATACGGCTAAATCCGGTCTCGATGTCTAGGCTCCGCTGACCTCTGGCCACGAAGGGGTTGACACAACATCCAGCATTGTAATTATGCCATAGTTCCTCTTTAATTGAATCATTGACGTGCTCTCCCGCAAGGTCACTCCCAGGACATGGTAGGTGCTAACCACAGACATGTAGAGTGTGTAGTCTGAATAATTTGGCTCACGCCTTTGATTTTTCCTTTAAACACGAGGTGTTAGCCATCTCTGTAAGGAAATATAGTATTATTTTCTTAAAAGTAAAAAAAAAAAAAAAACGGAAAGTGACATTTTCCTTTGCAGTTCTCTCTGTACAAAAAAAAAAAGTGAAAAGCAGACACCTGGTTCAAATTATAGTCTGTTTCAGCACACAAGAATCTGCTGGCCGTGGCGAAGAATCCACATAAAACTCAGCTTGACACAGCCAAAAGTGTGGTGTTCCTGAGGCATGAGGCACCTCAGATCTCTTGTTTTACCGACTAGCGTGGAGTACATGGGGAGCTGTCGCTAATGAACTGGAATTTTCCTGGAATGGACTGGATGTTTGTTCGGTTCTTTTAAAGTCCAGGTCCAAAGGATGTCTGGAGCGTTAGAAAGTTAACGAGCTGTAGGAACGTGCTAAATCACAAGGTATCTTCCTATTAGGAAGACCGATTCTAGCCATGGAAGAAGCTGGTTGGGAAAGTTTCTATCAATAATTTAAAAAATAATAATAAAAGATGCCATACATGCCAGGGAAATAAAATAAGGCTCTTCCTCTTTTCCCTTTAGGACAGGGGTCTCCAAATATTTTAAACAAAGGGCCAGTTTATTATCCTTCAGACTTTAGGAGGGCCGGATTGTGGCCCGCAGGGGCAGTAAATGTCCCGGGCTCGGCATTAATGAAAATAAATATGGCCTCAGGTTTGGTGGTCAATAGGAGAAAGGAGCAGTGCCCCTATTAGTAGGGGGAATAGTATCCCATCATTGGTATCGGTGGAAGAATTATAAGAATAGTGCCACATATCAGTGGGAGGAATAGTGCCCCGAGGGCCAGATAAAGACTAGCAAAGGGCCACGTCTGGCCCTTGGGCCGCAGTTTGGAGATCCCTGCTTTAGGATAGCGAAAAAAAAACAACCCGCCCCCCCCAAAAAAAAGACATTAAAAACCCCACCCTGCATCACTGGTGGTCAGTTGTACATTACCCCCCCATAACATATATATATAATAACCCCTCTCACAGCAGTAAACCACGTCACAGTTCAGAGCCAATAATCTGAATGAGGTTCCAGGTCGCCACTATCATGCTTTGAGATTCTCAGTTTTGGGAGAATTTTTTTCAAACCATAATGCGCTGTATGGCTATGGTTAGCACACTTAGAAGGGCTAGTAAGGGGGATTTGGGATAAGTCCCCTCGCTATAAAAGGGGGGAACTGAGCAGCCATAGTGTCAGTGAATTGGAAGCTGTTGTAGAGAAAACCGACAAATGCCAAAGTGGGAGATTTGTGTCAGTTAAGAGACTGTACTTCAACACCTTCACGACCGCGTTATAGGCAAATGACGGCTACAGCGCAGTAGCACATTGTTGGGAGGGAGTCATATGACGTCTTCCTGCGTACTCTCGGTGGCACGCATTGGCAGTGATTTGGGATTGCTGCATCCTCGCCAGACACAGCTAATTACAGATTGGGGTAAAGAGCCAATCACAGCGGCTCTCTACCATGTGACCAGCTGTGTCCAGTTACAGCCGATGACAGTGTAAACAGGATTTTACAGTTATCTGCAGAACTTTCCTCAGGCTGATAGCGTGTGAGGAGAGGAGAGCCGATAACTGGCAAATCCATACAGGGTACATCTACACTGATAATCAGGGCACTGACCATCAGTGTCCTGATTATCAGTGCAGCCCCAACAGTGCCCACCAGTGCTGCCAGTCAGTGCTCACCAGTGCTGCCAAGCAGTGCCTACCAGTGCTGCCTGTCAGTGCCCACCAGTGCTGCCAATCAGTGCCCACCAGTGCTGCCTGTCAGTGCCCACCAGTGCTGCCTGTTAGTGCCCACCAGTGCTGCCAATCAGTGCCCACCAGTGCTACCAACCAGTTCTGCCTGTCAGTGCCCATCAGTGATGACTGTCAGTGCCGCCTATCAGTGATGCCTATCAGTGCTGTCTATTATTGCCGCCTATCAGTGACGCTTATCAGTGCCCATCAGTGCTTCCTCATCAATGCACATCAGTGAAAAATAAAAATTAATTATATAACAGAAACTAAGAAAAACTTTTTTTTCAAAATTTTCGGTCTTTTTTCATTTGTTTAGCAAGAAAAAAAAAAACCCAGTGGTGATTAAATACTACCAAAAGAAAGCTCTATCTGTCTCAAAAACTGTAAAAAAAATTGTTTGGTTACAGTATTGTATGACCGTGTACTTGTCATTCAAAGTGTGACAGTGCTGAATGCTGAAAATTAGCCTGGGCAGGAAAGGGGTGAAGGTGCCCAGTAGGCAAGTGGTTAATTTTGATTGGTAGCTCTTTGGGCAGTCACCCAATTTGCTGCCTTTTTTGTTCTTAGTATATCTTTGTTGCTTGCATCAGCTATGCCTGTGAACCAATTTGTCTGATGACCCGAGGGTGATTTCTGCAGTGCTGTGTACAAATGGCACTGCAGCAATAAACATCCACCACTGAGTGTCTACAGTGCTAGACAACTGTTTAAGCTGCCTTTTGTTTAAAGCATGCATCTGTATTGTTTGAAAGGAAAATAAAGTATAAGAACAGGGTGCTTCTAAACCATTTCACATTATATCCCAACCGTCTTCCCTCATAGTATGAAAAAAAGTTAGGCATACACCAGTTAGGCCTATTATCCCTGATTAAAACCATCTTTCTGCTAGCTACGCCATTTTACACTGTTGTATCCTCTGCAATATCTTATTTCTTTTTGTAAAACCCCTCTTTGTCTTTAGTAAATTTTGGCATAGCCTTGCTGATAAAGTTGCCTGCCCTGCACATTATACTGTCTGTTAATTCTTAAAGCTGAACTCTAGGTAAGCTCATAATTGGACACTTGCATTGGCTAAGCTTAAAACAATTTAAAAGATACAAGTACAGCAGCACAGGATCCCCATTGGCATTATAAAATACATGTATTAAAGACAAAAAAAGCACACTTATGTGTAAAAATCTTGACAACAGCACAGGGATTACGCGTGGACACCGTCAGGTTGTTGGTACGCGACAGTAGCTCATATTCCTCAAGCCGGCATTAGAAGATTCTGATTCACTCACTTTCTGTCCACATGATGGTGCTGGTGCTTGGCCATCCATAAAGGTGAGCAAAGAATCCTCAGCCTTGTGTAAGGAGGATTGTCCCTTTTGAAACGCGTTCCTGCTCCTTTTCACCGCCCACTCCTCCCATTATCATCTAGAGATTACCACGAGGCAGTGCAGGATGCTGGGCTACGGCCAATTTTTGACAGCTGTCAAAATATACTTTTCTCATGCTGGCTGAGAACTTACCCTGGACACTCACCTGTCCAGGGATCCAGTGCTCATCCGAATTGCTTCTTTGTCGGTCTTCGGGTCCCCAGCACTGACACATTTACCATGGGCAGCCAAAAGCACAAGAACAGGGGGGGGAGGGGGGAGGGCTTAAAGCGAAACTTCCCTTTTAGGAGAAATAGCTTGCTTATACTCTTTTTATCTGTATATTAAGCTGATAAACATTAAATACTGTATTCTGTAGAGTTAAAATTTAGCTAATTGGTCCACTTTTCTTCTTAATTTTTTTTATTCTACAAATAAATATTTTGGCATCCAATAAAGCAGCAAGAAACCAGCAAACCAGGAGCAACCAATTAATATTAGCAAAGGTCATTGTGGCAATTCGTTTCCTAATGTATCCTATGTATGTTCTTGTATTTAGGATGCTGGAATATTCTCTGGATCTTCAAAATGTCAGCTTCTCCGCCGTACGCACAGTCAGAGTTTTACGTCCTCTAAGAGCCATTAACCGAGTGCCAAGTAAGTTCCCTTAAAGAAACACTCTTATTTCATGTAATAGCATGCAAAATAGAATCTAAGCATAGTACGAAAATTGCTTCAACATATTGTAGTTGTATGATTGCTTAAGTCCAGCTCTTTTTTTCTATTTCTTTATTTGTCTCACTTAAGGGCCACCCTAAAGTTAATCTATGCTTTGCCATGGCAGGGCCTCACAAGCAGCAAAATTTCACCTTTCCTTTAAATAAAATACCCAATACTTCCAGGTATGAGGAGCATGTGACTCACTGACCTTCCTTCCACTTGCTGGCATTGGTGCTTGCCCATCCATAAAGGTGAGCAAAGAATCCTCAACCTGGTGTAAGCTCCACGTTTTCATGGTGCTTCCCTTCTGGAAGCTGAAAGGTGCTTATAAGCTGCCCTCATTAAAATTAACCTTCTCTATTGTGTTCATGGACAAAATACTGGTTCATTTTAGTAATAAGCCTACTGCTTGCCTCTTTGTATTGGATCTATTATTCAGCCACAAAAGGAAACGCTTCAAGCATTCAGTAAACAAAGGATGCACTGAGGAGTAATACGTCAACCATGTTGAATCTTCACAAAGTCTTTAGAACAGCCATCCTCAACCAGGGTTCCATGGAACTGTTGGGTTCCTCCAGAGGTTTTTAGAGGTTCATTGAGCTTTGACTACTTGACTTCCCATCTGATGGTGCTTGTATAGTCCCGGGATCAACGCCAGCCAGCTGCAGGACATTGATGATCTACCTCTCTGTAAGGGTGGCATTCTGGCCACTACTGTAAGGGCAGCATTCGTTCCATAAGTCACCATTGTAAGGGCATTTTTCCAACTGACCCCCCAATGATTGATTCTAGTAGGGCTCCCTGAAACCAAAAAATTATTTCAAAGGTTCCTCTAGGGCAGTGGTCTCCAAACTGCAGCCAGATGCAGCCCTTTCCCTGCTTTTATCTGGCCCTATTTCATCCACTGATACCAACAGTGGGACATAGGTCCCCCTACCCCCTACTAACACCAGGGAAGGGGATAAATTCCTCCCAATGACACCAACGATGGGACACAATTCCTCCAAATCACCCAATGACACCAACAATTGGTCCTAATGACACCAACGATGGGGCACAATTCCTCCTAATGACCCAATGACACCATCATTTGGGCCTAATGACACCAATGACAGGACACAATTCCTCCCACTGACACCAATGATGGGTCAATGTTCCACCCAGTGACACCATCAATGGGGTACTATTCCTCCCACTGACACCAAAAAAGAGGAACATTTCCTCCCAGTGACACCAACAATTGGACCCAATGACACCAATGATGGGACAATCCCTCCCACTGACCCCAACCATAGGGCACAATTCCTCCTGTTGGCACCAAAGACAGGGCATTGTTTTTTTTCCATTGGTGCCGGGACCAGTTCTATTCCCAATGGCCACAGTCCTAAAGTCTGAAGAACAGTAAATTGGCCCCTTCTTTAGAAAGTTTGGAGATCCCTGCTTTAGGGTGAAAGGGTTGAGAAATGCTGCTTTAGAGTCTCAGGAGGCATCTTTATCTCTACCACATATGCAGAATATTAGGGGATTAAGGGCCTGTTCACACTCCAAAGGCACAGCACTAAAATGTGTTTCGGCATGCCTCATTAGGAAGCTAATTCAAATTGAATGTGCTACAATGAACCTTAAGACATGAAAAAATAGGGCTTGCTGAATCATATCACAGCCCACCGCAACTCACATCATTGTGGTGCGCTATGGACTCTTTCTCCATCCATATGTGGTGCCCATTCACCAAGCACCAACTGCCATTTGGACAGATGGTGAGTGAGTCACATGCTTCTCATAACTGGAAGTATTGGGTATTGCATGGGCTGCATGATGGCAGACCATGTGAGTCTATGGGGACAGACACAGCCACTCGTCCAAAATTGAAAAAGCAAATTGCTGATGCTGGAGCCTTAGGTAGATTTTCAGTGCTATTGATATATTAGGCAAAAACATTCTTGTGATGTCCCAAAGGGGCATCTGGGTAATAAGTGGGCTGTTCTTGTGAACCAAGTAGCTGGAACAGTAACCTTGGACCATAGAAGCAATAACAGAGTCGAAAAAATTGAAGCTCCACACCAAGATAAACTGAGGTGCTATTCCAAACATATAACTTAAGTTCTACAGCCAGAGCATTTCAGGGACCATTGGTCATTCTCTTCATCAGGACTAAAACATGATGTGAAATTAGAAGATCATTAAAAAAATAAGAACAGGGCACATAAAGGAGAATTTTTCTCATTAATTTCTAGCGTCAAGTCTACAGCTGACCATAGATTATGCGATTTTCACTTGATTCCCCCATTAACACGGAGCTCTTGAGTTCTCCCAGCAGGGGACGCTAGGCACTGTCCCTTCCAGGAGAACACAGTGATTACTGCTAGAGGCTACAGCGGATGCCAATAATTGCATCCTAAAAATCCGACATGCTGGTTGTACCCAAGTCAATTGTTTGAATCGACTTGGGTATAATCAGCCCATAGATGGTTCAAATCTTTGCCAGTCCTAGCTGAACCAGCTGAGATTCTAACCATCTATGGCTGGCTTACGATGATCTAGCTCAGGGGTCTCCAAACTTTATAAACAAAGGGCCAGTTTACTGTTCTTCAGACTTTAGGGGGCCGGACTAGGGCAAGTGGGAGTAGAACATTTTCTTGGCGTCCAGTGGGAGTGAACAATGCCCTGTTTTTGGTGTCACTGGAAGAATAGTGCCCCATCGCTGGTGTCAGTAGGAGGGATAGTGGCCCGTCATTTGTATCAATGGAAGCAAAAGTCCCCATCCTTGATTTCAACGAGACTAATTGTGTCCCATCATTAGTATCAGTGGGAGGAATTGTGCCCTTTTGATGGTGTTAGTGAGAGGCATAATGCCCAATTGTTGGTGCCAGTGACAAGAATTATGCCCCATTGTTGGTGTCAGTGGATGGACTAGTACCCCAAGGGCCAGATAAAGGTAAGCAAAAGGCCTCATCCAGCCCCCGGGCCACAGTTTGGAGACTGCTGATCTAGCTGATCAATGGAGCTCAATGCACCTGGTGTGAAAAAGCCCTTATGGAAAGGGTCGGAAAAAGGTGTTTTGGGCAGGCTTTTAAAAGTACAGCTTTTCTTCAAATGATACTGGTCACATTGGGGGGTAATGTTCCTGCCAACATGATCAAGGGGTCCTTAAATGTAAAATAGTTGAGAAAGGCTCCAGACTCTTAATAGTCCAAAATCTGAAGGAGCCTTAGCCCTGGTTAACATTACTGTGACTTATCATGCGACTTGTGACACATAAAGTCAAAACACATTCACTTCAATGGTTGCCATCTTTATCCATGCAAATCAAGTTTCAGCAACAACAAAAAAGGTTCCCTGCACTACTCTACTGCGACTTTGTTGGGCTTGAGTGCCATTCACTGCAATGTTAAATCACAAAAGTAGCAAGCAAGTTACAAGTCACACAACTTTGGGGTCACAGCAGTGTGAACCAAGCATTGGTAGCTATGCCAGAAAATAACTTTCTACAGTAAAGTGTGATAGTTGGTAACTTGCATGTGCTAACTAATGAATGTTTAGAAAAAAGTTATGATGTCTCTTTAAGAAATTTCATTGCTTAATATGGAACATGCCTTGGAGAGCGTCATGGTTTTGTCTGAGCATATGACAGACTGTTTTACATTTCCCCGGGTGGACTGAGCTCCCCCAGGGTGCCTATAATTTATTCAGTGTTGATTTCAGTTTGACTATATTTGCAATAGGGGTCTGACTGGCAACAGGAGACATTATGAATTGCCTTACCAAAAAACATACTGTATAGATTGATTTGTCTTAGATATATCAGGACTATCTTTTTTTTTACGAAGAACTTGCAGTCTCTCTCTACATATTTTCTTTGAAAAAAAAGACATAAACATATATACTGAATACGTGATGGATTATATATATATATATATATATACACCCCTCACATTTTTGTCAATATTTTACTATATCTTTTCATGTGACAACACTGAAGAAATGACACTTTCCGCTACAATGTAAAGTAGTGAGTGTACAGCTTGTATAACAGTGTAAATTTGCTGTCCCCTCAAAATAACTCAACACACAGCCATTAATGTCTAAACCGCTGGCAACAAAAGTGAGTACACCCGTAAGTGACAATGTCCAAATTGGGCACAAAGTGTCAATATTGTGTGTAGACACCATTACTTTCCAGCACTGCCCTACCCCTCTTGGGCATGGAGTTCACCAGAGCTTCACAGGTTGCCAATGGAGTCCTCTTCCACTCCTCCATGACGACATCACAGAGCTGGATTTTAGAGACCTTGCGCTCCTCCACCTTCTGTTTGAGGATGCCGTTAGGTCTGCAGACATGCTTGGCCAGTCCATCACCTTTACCCTCATCTTCTTTAGCAAGGCAGTGGTCGTCTTGGAGGTGTGTTTGGGGTCGTTATCATGTTGGAATACTGCTCTGCGGCCCAGTCTCTGAAGGGAGAGGATCATATTCTGATTCAGTATGTCACAGTACATGTTGGCATTCATGGTTCCCTCAATGAACTGTAGCTCCCCAGTTTCGGCAGCACTCATGCAGCCCCAGACCATGACACTCCCACCACCATGCTTGACTGTAGGCAAGACACACTTGTCTTTGTACTCCTCACCTGGTTGCCGCCACACATGCTTGACACCATCTGAAACAAATAAGTTTATCTCGGTCTGATCAGACCACAGGACATGGTTCCAGTAATCCATGATCTTAGTCTGCTTGTTTTCAGCCAACTGTTTGCGGTCTTTCTTGTGCATCATCTTTACAAGAAGCTTCCATCTGGGACAACAGCCATGCAGACCAATTTGATGCAGTGTGGGGCGGTCTGAGCACTGAGAGGCTGACCCCCCCCCCACCCCTTTAACCTCTGCAACAATGCTGGCTATTTCCCAAAGTTTCTTTGGGAAATAGACGTATGACTGGCAGCAGTCATACGTCTATTTCCCAAAGACAACCTCTGCATATGACACTGAGCACAGTGCACTCAACTTCTTTGGTCGACCATGGCAAGGCCAGTTCTGAGTGGAACCTGTCCTGTAAAAAACGCTGTATGGTTTTGGCCACTGTGCTGCAGCTTAGTTTCAGGGTTTTGGAAATATTCTTATAGCCTAGGCCATCTTTATGTAGAGCAACATTTCTTTTTTTTAGATCCCCAGAGAGTTCTTTGCCATGAGGTGCCATGTTGAACTTCCAGTGACCAGTATGAGAGAGTGAGAACGATAATACCAAATTTAATACACCTGCTTCCCACTCACACCTGAGACCTTGTAACACTAACGAGTCACATGACACCGGGGAGGGATAATGGCTAATTGGGCCCAACTTGGACATTTCTACTTAGGGGTGTACTCACTTTTGTTGCCAAAGGTTTAGACATTCATGACTGTGTGTTTAGTTATTTTGAGGGGACAAAAAAATGTACACTGTTATACAAGCTGCACACTCACTACTTTACATTGTAGCAAAGTGTCATTTCTTCAGTGTTGTCACATGGAAAGATATAAAAAAAATATTTACAAAAATGTGAGGGGTGTACTCACTTCTGTGAGAAACTGTGTATTTATGTATATATATGTATATATATATATATATATATATATGTATGTATGTATATACATATATATATATATATATAGATGTGTATGTGTATATATATATATATATATACATAGTGTCTGTATAATAAATCAGCATGAATACAGCACTGATTCAACACATGCATTTGAACACAAAACGCAACAAAAAGCCATGTTTGGCCTGCTATGGCTGCAATGCAAACACATCTCAATGGGACCTGAAGAAAACTCAACACAAAGAAAAGCTCAGCCTTGGCCTGTCATCAAAACTGCATCATTACAGTGACTAGCAAATATGCTAACCCGTTTATGATATGTCTTTCAAGAGCTCATTAAAAGTAGGAAAACAACACCTGTCTACATAAGCCTTAATAGTTTCCCATTATAAATGTCCCACACACTGAATGCCCCATTTTACAAATATGAGCCTAAATATGTTTGAAAAACCATAAACACCTGCCTGCTTGATCTATTGAGCTCTGTAAACGAAGCAGATACCAAAAGGTTTGAAAATACATAAAAAGGTTTGAGCTTCACCCGCTGACTTAAAAGTAGAAAATACTAAATGTACTGTATATAGGGCATTTTACATTCACCTAACTAAAAAAAAAAAAAAGTTTTACCTAACTTATTCACCCAACCTAAATTGTATTTTTTCAGTCCTAACAATAATAATGTGCAAAACCACAATATATTACTTTAGGGTAAACATTTTTGGAAAGCAAAAACTTTGTTGTTAGTTTTGAACAGAGTAGGGAAGGGTTAAAACACTCCTGTCGGTTTATTGTTTGTCCTGCTGAGAAAATGTCCCCACTTCCTTTCACAGGAAGTGGGTAAATCTCTTCAAAGTGAAAGTTTTATGTTCTAATCCAGCCATACTCTAGTGAGAACCCATAATTTTGGATTTTTGCCTCCCCGATCCAAAATCACGAGTTTGTGAATCTCCCAGACAGGGACACAAGGGGATCCTTTTATAAACCAATGGTCAGCCAAACATCAGAAGTATTCTATCAAGCTGCATGAAATTTTTCCTTATTTTTTTCTATTAGATTGACTCCTATATCACTAGCTCCAACTAGTGGCCAAAATGTGGTATATTATTTCATTGGGGTATTTCAGAAAACAATACTACATACATTTAGCCCCCCCCCCTTTTTTAAGGGACCAAAAGTAAACAATTGAATCAAAAGCTGTTTCATGACCAGGTGTGGGCTACTTCTTCTTTATTTCTTCATCAATCAAACAAACAGTTAAAAGGTCAGGAGTTGATTCTAAGTGTGATATTTGGATTTGGAATCTATTGCTGTGAACCTACATCATGCAACCAAAGTTGCTGTCCATGCAAGTGAAACCGGCCATTGTAAGGCTTCAAAAACAAAACAAATCCATCAGAGAAATAGCAGCAACATTAGGAGTGGCCAAATCAACAGTTTGGTACATCCTTAGGAAAGAAGAATGCACTGGTGAGCTCACAACATAAAAAGGCCTGGACATCCATGGAAGAAGACAGTGGTGGATGATCGCAGGATCCTCTCTATGGTAAAGAAAAACCCATTCACAACATCCAGACAAGTGAAGGACATTCTCCAGGAGGTGGGCAAATCATTGTCAAAGTCTACAATCAAGAGAAAACTACATGAGAGCAAATACAGAGGGTTCACCATAAGGTGCAAACCATTCATAAGCCTGAAGAATAGAAAAGCCAGATTAAACTTTGCCAAAAAACATCTAAAAAAGCCAGAGCAGTTCTGGAAAAACATTCTTTGGACGGATGAAACTAAGATTATAAAAACTAAGATAAGAAAAAAGTGTGGAGGAGGCTTGGAACAGCTCATGATCCAATCACATGTTATCTGTAAAACATGGTGGAGGCAGTGTGATGGCATGAGCATGCATGGCCTCCAACTTTGTATCATGTCATTTCTGTATTTACATTTTTGAATTTGCCGCCGGTTCCACCCCCCTGCGTCGCAACGCTCGCAGGGAAGGGAACCGGAAGGCAAGTGCCGGCATCTGCTGAGCACAGAGCGGGGAGAGAGTCTGAGGTCGGTGGGAGGATGGCGGGGAGGACGGCGGGGGATCGCAGGGAAGGCGAGTATGATTCTGGGGTAATCCCGAGTGTGGCTCGAGGTTACTGCTTTTGGTACTGAAAATGAACCCCAAGCCACACTCAGGAATACCGCTAAGGAGGTTAACCATTGAGGCGCAGCATCACATGTGGGCATTACCTAGCTTGGTCTGCATGCAAATACAGACAGGCATCCACCCATCAAGGCATTTTGATATTTGCATAACTGTTCCCAAGAGCCAGCCCAAGGAAGTGTACTGAGGCAGGGTGCTGTGATGTCTCAAGAAGCTCCCTGCAAGCCTCTCCCACCAGCCATGATCTGCCTACAATGCAAAAAAAAATCTCAGAGGCCCAGTGATAACATCACTGGGTCTAGAAATGGCCCCAAATTGTTGATTAATAATTGGATAATTTTTCAATTTTGCTGGGAAATTTTTTGAGATGTCTGAAATGCTTCCAAGACAGGAAGTGAAAAAAGTGAGGACATTTATTTATTACAGGTAGCACTTTGCATATACACTATATTACTAAAAGAATTAGGACACCTGCCTTTACACGCACATGAACTTTAATGGCATCCCGGTCTTAGTCCATAGGGTTCATTATCGATTTGGGCCACCCTTTGCAGCTATAACAGCTTTAACTCTTCTTGGAAAGCTGACCATAAGGTTTAGGAGTGTGTCTATGGGAATGTTTGACCATTCTTCCAGAAGCGCATTAGTGAGGTCAGGCATTGATGTTGGAGAAAGGCCTAGCTTGCAGTCTCCACTCTAATTCATCCTAAAGGTGTTCTATCCAGTTTAGGTCAGGACTCTGTGCAGGCCAGTCAAGTTCCTCCACCCCAAACTCGCTCATGCATGTTTTTATTGATCTTGCTTTCTGCACTGGTCCAAATCATTTTGTGGAAGGGGATTATGGTGTGAGGTTGCTTTTCCAGGGGTTGGGCTTGGCCCCTTAGTTCCAGTGAAGGGAACTCTTAAGGCGTCAGCATACCAAGACATTTTGGGACAATTTCATGCTCCCAACTTTGTGGAAACAGTTTGGGGATGGCCTCTTCCTATTCCAACATGACTGTACACCAGTGCGCAAAGACATGGATAGAGGTACTTTACAGTCCTGACCTCAACCCAATAGAACACCTTTGGGAGGAACTAGAGAGGAGACTGCAAGCCAGGCCTTCTCGTCCAATATCAGTGCCTGACTTCACAAATGCTCTTCTGGAAGAATGGTCAAACATTCCCATAGACACACTCCTAAACCTTGTGGACAGCCTTCCCAGCAGAAGAGTTGAAGCTGTTATAGCAGCAAAGGGTGGGCCAACTCAATAATGAACACTACAGATTAAGACTGGGATACCATTAAAGTTCATGTGTGTGTAAAGGCAGGCGTCCCAATACTTTTAGTAATATAGTGTATATTGTACATTCACATCAGTCCCTGTCCCTGTCCTAGAGGAGCTTACAATCTAAAGTCCCTAACTCACATTCATACACATACTAGGGCTAACTTAGACAGAAGCCAATCAACCTCCCAGCATGTTTTTGGAGTACCTGGAGGAAACGCACACAGGGACAGGGAGATCATGCAGACTCAAGACAGGTAGTGTTGTAGTTGAGATGTGAACCAACAACCCTAGTGCTAGGTGGAAGTGCTAACCACTTAGCCACTGTGCTGCCTAGCGACATGGTAGGTAAAAAATAACAGAGGTTCTAAACATCCGCCAGTTTTAGCTGGACACACTCAAAGTGGCTTAGGAGGGTGCGAAACAAAGACCTTGTCCACTGTCATATAAACATATGTTTTGTTTTGTCAGGTATGCGAATCCTTGTCACGCTGCTGCTAGACACCCTCCCGATGTTGGGCAACGTCCTGCTGCTTTGCTTCTTTGTGTTCTTCATATTTGGGATTGTTGGCGTCCAGCTCTGGGCTGGTCTGCTGAGAAACCGCTGCTTCCTTCCTGAAAATTTCAGTCTGTAAGTTGGCGAAAGAGGCTTTTTTTTTTTACAAAGAATAAATATCGTAGAGAGGGCTTTTATTGATGGTTGGAGGGAGGGTGGGCAGATTTCCTATATTTCATTTCTCCACCTTGTAAGTTTCTCTGGGACATTCTGTCCCGAAATTTTATTGTAGAGGAAAAGCGGAGCCATTTACCTGTCGGAGGCCATGCGACTCTTTTCATTCTGACAATAAATAATAGCACAAGGGCCATTCCATACAGGAGCATTAGTGTAATGGCTGCAGCATAAAAAGACTTTCCTGTCTGCAGCCTCAATTTTTAAAGCATTTTAGCAACACAAATATATTTTTTTATTATGTGTTTTATTTATACAGGTATATCTATCAATCTATCTATCTATCTATCTATCTATCTATCTATCTATCTATCTATCTATCTATCTATCTATCTATCTATCTATCTATCTATCTATCTATCTATCTATCTATCTATCTATATATCTATCTATCTATAAATGTATACTGTGTATGTGTATATATACAGTATACATATAACATTTATTATTATATATTATTATATATAATATATACATTCATTATATATATATATATATATATATATATATATATATATATATATATAAATTAGATAAGATTAGCATAATTCTAAAAGCTCTAGTAACATTAAAATATGTCAAAAGATATAAAAAAAAATAATATGTGTTTTATTTATAGAGGTATATCTATCTATATATATATAGATCTATATCTATATCTATCTATATATATATATAAATGTATACAGTGTATTTGTGTGTATATATATATATATATATACAGTATATATATAACATTTATTATTACATATTATATCATATAATATATATATATGTATATATATATATACAGTATATATATATACATATATATATATATATATATATATATATATATATATATTATATAATTATTAAAAAAATATTATATAATATATACATTCATTATATATATATATATATATATATATATATATATATATATTTTGTATATATTATATATTATATATATATATATATATATATATATATATATATATATTAGATTAGCATCATTCTAAAATCTCTAGTAACATTAAAATATATCAAAAGATATTAAAAAAAATATTTTTTGCACATTGAAGAAAAAGATTTATATACCCGTTATATTTTTAACGCTGTCTTTGTCCCCATTAGGGAGATTTATTGTCTCTATTTGTAACCTCTGTTGCTAAAAGTTTAAAAAAAAAAATGAGTTGTCACTAGTCCAGGGAGGAAATAGGGATACTTGATCCGGTGACAGCAGACAAGGCATTTCCCTCTCTTCCTGTTGTGTCTATAGGACAGAAAATGAAGGGAAATCGCTAATAGGACACAGATGGGAAAAAATTGGCATGGGTTTTTATAATCTTTTCTAAAAAAAAAAAAAAAAAGAATTAAAAAGGTTTTGGCTTTAGATGTCCATATTTTTTTAACTTTAGCTCTAATTGCATTTTGAAAAATCTAAAGCTGAACCCCATTAAGCTAAATACATTTTGGGGGAGATTTACTAAAACTGGACGGTACAAAATCTGGTGCAGGTCTGCATAGTAACTATTCAGATTCCAAGTTTTATTGTCAAAGCTTAATTAAACAAGCTGAAGTTAGAAGCTGATTGGTTACTATTCACAGCTGCACCAGAGTGCTCCAGTTTGAGTAAATCTCCCCCATTGAGTATTAGAAATTTTTTAGCTGCTGAAGGATTTCTAATTCTGCCAGACAGCAGAGCCAAACCTTTGACTTTCGCAGCAGGCGCTTGGTCATGAAGACACCTCCAGCCTGCTTTGAACAATATGCAGTATTCTGATTGGTTTGCTTACTGTGAACTCTCCTCCAGTTAACACTGTACATGTACTTGAAGCAGAGCCTGATTGGCTACCAGTCTTGGCCCTCCCTCTCCTAGTTTGAATGCTGCTTTGAAGAAGACTAATATTACCACACACAAATTCCATTACCTGTTGCTTAACCACTTGCCGACCGCCGCACGACTATCTACGTCGGCGGTCAGCCCCTCACAGGCAAACTAACGTAGGGCTACGTCTCTTGCCTGTGAGGGTCTAGGGAGCGAGCGCGCGCCGCCGGAGGCGCGCTCCCGCTCCCGCGTGGTCACGGACCCCCCCGCGCGTGTGACCAGCGGACCCGATGTCCGCCGGTCACTCGGCGATCTGCGGGGGAGAGGGAGAATGTCAGGCAGCTTGTGTACAAGCCACCTGTCATTCTCCTCGCTGTAAAGACACTGATCACACGGATCTAGTATGTAGATCCGTTGATCAGTGTCCTTACAGCTGAAGCCACAGCCAATCACAGTAGAAAGCACGCCCCTAGGGACACACACAGCCCCTCCCTCCCAAATAAAGTTAACCCCTTCACTACCAGTGTATTTTTACAGTAACAGTGCATATGTATAGCACTGATTACTGTAGAAATGTCACTGGGACCCCCAAAAGTGTCACAAATGTCAGTCAAGGGTCCAATCTGTCCGCCCCAATGTCGCAGTACCGCAAAAAAAATCGCAGATCGCCGCCATTACGCGTTAAAAGAAAACAACAAAAATGACAAAAATCTTTCCCTTTGTTAGTAAACGCGATAACTTTTGCGCAAACCAATCAAAATACGCTTTTTGCGATTTTTTTTACCAAACATAGGTAGCATAAAACAAATTGGCCAAAAATGTTAAAAAATTTTGATTTTTACATTTTTTTGGGGGGGAATTTCATATAAAAAAATGTGAAAAATATTGCTATTTTTGCAAAATTTACGCTCTTTTTTTGTTTATAGCGCGTGATCAAAAAATCGCACAGGTGATCAAATACCACCAAAAGAAAGCTCTGTTTGTGAGAAAAAAAGGACGCCAAATTCGTTTAGGTACAGCATCGCACGACCGCGCAATTGTCCGTTAAAGTCACGCAGTGCCGAATCGCAAAATACCCCCTGGTCAGGAAGGGGGTAAAATCTTCCGGGGCTTAAGTGGTTAAAGGGTAGCTCTACTTAAGTGTTAAAAAAAATTGCAAATTAAAAAGCAATGTAGCATATACAGTTGCCACACAAGTTATATTGTACTTGAATGGTATTATAAATTACCTTTCCTTTGCAATCTGCAGAGCTGTAATTTTCTGTAAAATGCAATGTAATAAGGCTACCTGGAGGATAGAGAGGAGAGAAAACAGATGATGCACAGAATACCCCCCAGAAATGTTATTTCTTGCTTGTGTGATTGGCTTACTGATGTTCCCAGAAGTCTGCACTAAGATACAAGTCTAATTTTGAGAACCCCTACCCCCCCCCCCCCCTCCAAAGGGAAATAACGTCTAAAGGGATGCAGACCTGGCAACTTTCCCCATTAGGGCCCTGTAGGTGCAGCGGTTAATTAATAATTATAAAACTACTCCCATTAGATTCACTTAGCACACGGAAACAAACAGCTATTTCTTCAAAATAGCAAAAGGTCGGAATCTGCAGCGAAGGTTGTCAAAATCCCTGCAATGTATATAGATCCCCCAGAGAGAAATTTTTTTTTTCTCTACAAAATCGAGGTTACTCTTTAAGTTCAACTCTATAGTAAAACTTAATTTTTAACAAATATTTTAGAGTGAAAATGAAATCCCCACTAGCCGCGCATTGCACTCAAAAAGCATTATATGAGTGAATCATACATAAATAATAATACATAAATAAATGAATGAAAAATCTTGAAACATGCACCAAAATAAATAAATCTGTGCACCAACACAAACAAATGTGCACCAAATCAAATAAATGATGTAGTGCCAACAAAAAGTCCACATTCAATAAAATGTAATCAGGGAAATCAGTGATCGTTGGTGATATAATCCCGTGCTGAGTATTGAGTCACCGCAAAATTCACCACCGCTGTGAATCCACACCCTTCAGCTAGGCAACTCACCCCATAATATTGCCCCCCATCTTCATGGTTGGGGCTCAAAGCGCAATATAAATCAGTGAAGAAAATGAAGGAATCCTCCTCAGGATACTACTACGGATCACCTCTTGCTCCCTCAGATGTATATGTGAGAAGAAAAAGAGAGCCCACTAGTGCAATATGGTTTAAATATTTATTAATTAAAATAAAGCCTGATATAATTGCACTTACACATCATATAAAATAATAGCGCATATAATCAAGGGGTACGGGATATTCCTTCGGTCCTTACCACCTCCAAGATGGTACGCCGGACCTCCGGGACATACCTCCGCTCACCCGATCACCTCTTCCGGTGTGCCGTGTAGCCACGCTCTGACGCGCCTGACGCGTTTCGTCACGTCCAACTTTGTCAGAGGGGAGTGGGGATTTAATTTCACTCTAAAATATTTGTTATCTTGTTTCTAAGCCACAGCAGTTTTAGTGTGTGTTTATATTATTAACTTTATTTTATTTAATACATTTTTGTTGAGAAAAACAAATCCCTTCCAGGAATTTATATTATGTAGATACACTTTATAAGCAAAGGGCTATTTTAGTGTTCTTCAGGCTTTAGGGGGCCATACTGTGGCCAGTGGAAGTTGAAAATGCCTCCGCACCAGTGCTCCATCATTGGTTCTAATAGGAGGAAAAGTGCCCTATTGTTGATATCAATGAGAAGAATATTGGCCCATTGATGGTGTTAGTAGGGGGAATGGTGCCCTATCATTGGTATCAGTTAGTGGAATAGTGCCCCCAGGGCCAGATAAAGATAAGCAAAGCGCCACGTCTGGCCCCCAGTTTGGAGACCACTGATGTAGATGCTTACCTCATTCTGTTCTGTAAATACTGAAATCGGCCATTCTTAATGTGTTCAAACCTTTCAGAATGAGTGTTGGAAGGTTTTTTTAACTTTTATCCCATGACCAATCCAAGTGTAATAATAGGAAACATTGCATTCCCTTAGATGTAACTCGTCTATTCAGAGCAAAGTCGTTCCCCGACCACTTTATTTTATTTTTTGATCCATATGCTTATTGAAACATTGTCAAGGACGTATAAGGTATACAAGTATCAATAATAACATAACAAGACCTTCAAGACATAACAATGAGCCAGATGAGGCAGGGAGAAGAAAATGATATTAATGGTATTGCGAGATTTAGGTAATTGCAAATGTGGATCTTCATGTTAGGAACAATGAGGCAATGACATTCCTCAACCACTTTATACTCACTTTCACCAATGCTCCTGTGCTGCTCTTTTCTCCATCACTCCTGCCACCAACATACTTGATGTTGGTTATTCTTGACGCTTCGATAATGTCACTACTTCATCATATGACAGTGCTCTTGCCTAGAGATTGTCCGGCAGGATTAGGAGCCCTGAAGTGGTGAGTATAAAGGGGTTGTCCTGAATAGGAAAGATAAAGCTGTCTCTTTAAAGCCAAAGCTGTCCCTTTAGTGGCAGAAAGGATAGGGAAAATGGCAAGGATGTCCTATTGGTGCTGGATATGGTTGAGGTTAAGGAGGAGCAGGGCATAGAATGCATTGGGGTGGTGCTTGCATGAATATTTTAGATTTACTAGTTCAGTAGAGGGTTGGAACAGGTCCAGTCCAATCGAGTCCTCAGTCCCAACTCCCAATAATGGGGCAGATCAGTGCTCGACTTCTGTTTTTACTTTTTCTAATTTCTATACTCTACCCTCTTTAGTCCTCTTTCCCTGGAATTGGAAAGGTACTATCAGACGGAAAACGAAGATGAGAACCCGTTTATCTGTTCCCAAGCCCGTGAAAATGGCATGCGTTATTGCCGAAGCGTCCCGACACGTAGAGAAGAAGGTCTGGAGTGTACACTGGATTATAATTACTACAATAACACCAGCAATACTTCGTGTGTGAATTGGAATCAATATTATACCAACTGTTCTGCTGGAGAACACAACCCTTTCAAAGGTGCTATCAATTTTGATAATATTGGCTATGCTTGGATAGCGATTTTTCAGGTACGTTTTTTTTTTTTTATATGTAATTGTGTTTTTGTTGCTCCCCAATTTAACACAATGCAAAGATAAAGAGACAATGCAGCCTATAAGGTTATGGTGAGGTGGATTACATGGGATTAAAGGGAAACTGTAATGGCTTTTATATGTATATGAATATATTTATACTTTTTTTTATTAACTCAGAGAATTTTTTTTTATTCTTTATAAGTTTTAAAATCATTATTTCTTAATCTATGTTTTATTATCCATATGCATTGGGGACCCATAGGTATGGGAGGACTTTAAAGGCAAAAATCAGAATTAAAGTTACAATTTTTAAAGATTATTACAAAATAAATTTTTTAAAAAAGAGAACAACAAACATTTTCACATTAAAAAGTCTTATTTAAAACGCATAGACCTTTTTTTTTTCATGGCTTTACCTTCTGCATCCTGATCTGCACCCAGAGAATATGTATATGTTCCACTAATAAGCTCTCAATGAAGTGGATTAAATCCAAGAAACGCGCCGAGTTTGCAGAGATATCAACTGAACCATTTATACTGCTCAGGCGTATTACTGGATTATAAGCATGTATATCCCAATTGGGACAACCTTTAATAAAAAAAAAAAAATAAGGTCTATGCATGTCCAAGAAGACTTTTCGATGTAAAAATGTTTGTTGTTCTCTTTTTAAAAAAGTTATTTTGTAATAAACTCTATATATTTTAACTTTAATTCTGATTTGTTCCTTTAAAGTCCTGCCATACCTATGGGTTTCCAATTCTTTTGAATTCAAATTAGGGATGTGGCACTTACAGGTCAACCAAACAAGTTATTATTCATATGCAATCTTTGTTTAAAAATAAACATTTAATGCATGCTCTTTGATTGTCAGAGCACTATGAGCTAGCTAAATAGCTAAAGAGGCAACACAGCAGGTATTTCCTGTCTTGAGGCTGGTCGTGCATGACTGAAACTTGGGATTGAGTGGTATAATTATGAGTAAGTCACTAGAATGACATTTAATTGTGTATGTAAAAATCAACTTGAGCTATTGTGGCCTGTGAATACCAGGCTTTACAACAAAAAGCCTGTAAAAAGTTGTTAATGTTCCCCAAATGACTCAATTTTTTTCCCATTTCACACATTCCCTGGATTGGTGAAAGTAGTGATCGAAGGATATCGTTTTTTCTTTTTTATTTCCGATACTGATATTTTGGTCTTCGCATATCGGTAACGGCTGATATTTTCATACATTAAAAAAAATTATTTTATTTATTTATTTTTTTATTTTTGACAGGTACTCTTGTGGAGGGATCTGGGGGTCTGTTTTGAATGCTGTTTTTTTTTTTTAATTTGGCGCCGAGTACCCGGAAGTGATGTCATGACATCACTTACGGATTTTTACATGGAGACCCGATCAGAGCCGAATGCGGCTTTGATCGGGTCTTCTCTTTGGTGGCCGTGCAGGCTGGTTGCCCGGGTCTCCCCCGGTGGGACGGGAGACCCGGGTTAGCCGTGGAAGGCGGCGGGAGGTGGGGACGTCCCTTCCCGCTCCATGTAATGGCAGCCGAGCGGCTTCTCAGCCGCATCGGTTGTCATTACAAGACAGCCAACCATCGGCTATGGACGCCTGTAACGGGGTGATGCCTCTAACTGCAGGCATCACTCCGGGACAAGCACTTTCCCGAAATATCGGTAATATCAGTAACCTCAGGGGCCAATTCCGATATATATTGGGGAAAGTGCATATCGGCCCCCGATATACCGGCTTTGCCGATAATCGGTCGATCCCTAGTTCAGAGTATGTAGGTGCTGTAACAACTGTCAGCAGATTACCTGGTATCAGCATAGATAAAAACATTTGTCACCAGCACACAATGGATTCGTAATCAATAGTCCAAAAGTGTATTTAAAGCAATCGCATCATGCTAAATGTAGGTGCAACGTTTCAAGGGCATGCAGCCCCTTTTTTAGAGATGAAAAAAAAAATGTGTTTTATTTCGGAATCATTCATTAAGTTAATAATTTTGTTTCCTCTTATTAGCTATATTAGAAATGTTGTTTTTGGATTTGTTTAATATATTCGTTGTTTTGAAGCCATTCATATTTTCGGAAGGTAATTCAGGAGATTGGCTATATTCATTTTACGTGTTAATTTATTATTTTGTGTGATTATTTATGCACTGGGTCATCCCCGTTAGTCCAACCCACAAAGAGAAATGAAATGAGCTGACTGGACTATATCAACCAAAAGTAACAAATGGAACAAAATAAATTTCGGATTTATTCATTATGTTAAGATTCTGAGATTCTGATGGATCCACCTCCATCCAATCCAAACACAATACGTAGAACTCATCTTATTTAATTTTTTTCGTCATACTATATTTATTGAAATATGTTTCAATTTCATATCTATTGCATTTTTTAATTTAATGAAAAATGTTAATGCTAATGCAAACAGAATCTTATCCAAAAAATAAATATTAATTTGTTATGTTAAGTTAAATTCATTTTTGTTATTTTGGATGTCTCAAACATTGACAAAAGGGCCAAACTATCGCATTCTGTTATTCAGCTGAAAGGAATGATGACGCATGAATTTGTTGTTTTCCTTATAATTTATTTCAGATTTGTTGAAATTCGTTACTATTGTGATTTGGAGATTCCGATACATTTAAACTTCAAATCTCCAAAATTTTGTCTGAATTTTCGATTCATAATAAAAACAAATCACACATGTCTAACCTTTTTGCCTGCCCCAGAACTTGTGATGTGATCACTTTAAACAAAGTTTTGGACTGTTGATTAAAGATCCATGGTGTGTTGGCAACATACAGTATATTCTCATCTATGCTCCAAAATTGAGTCACACATAGCAATAAAAATATGATACAGGTTCTGACCCTTCCCCACTCTTAAAAAAAATAAAAATCTGTCTGGACCTAATAAAAGGTTATTTTGGCGTAGACGATATCACTGCAAATTTATCAATTTCACTTTAGAAGAAGAGGAGATTTTTTATTTAGCTTGAGGTGCTGAAATTTGCTTAAAAAAAATACCTTTTTGTCTTTAGAGGCTTTTTTTTGTTTGTTTGTTTTTTTTTTTTTTTGGAGGGGGGGGGGGTATTTAGGGTCGTTTATTTCATTTAATTGAGTGTTCTTTTTGTTTATATTTTAAGTGTCTTTAAATGTGATTTTGTCTATTTAGATGTTTTTTATTTAATTGTTTTATATTGCATGAAAAAGTAAAATAAGGCTTACAAGGGGCTGCTTTTTGCCACAAGAACAGGTCATTGAAAGTCCATCGCACGTTTAAAAACCACCTAAATTTTGCCTTTCCCTTTGACTCCAATGCTTTTCACTAAAGTGGGAAAATTCTGGCGAAATATTTTTTTTTTCACCAAAATTTTGGGGAAATTAAAACTCTTACATGTGGTACACAACTAATAGAAAATCGGGCGAACGATTGTCCAATTTTTCTGGTTGTTTCACAGCAAGTCTGAACCTAGGAAGGAAATTCCCGTATGACAAAGGCTTTTTAACCACTTGACCTCCGGAAGATTAACCCCCCCCCCCCCTTCATGACCAGGTCATTTTTTTTGCGATACTGCACTGTGCTACTTTAACTGACAATTGCGCGGTCGTGCAACACTGTACCCAAACAAAAGTTATGCCCTTTTTGGTGGTATTTGATCACCTCTGCATTTTTTTTTGTTCTATAAACAAAAAAGACTGACAAATTTGGAAAAAAAAACCAATATTTTTTACTTTCTGCTGTAATACCAATCTAACAAAAAAATTTAAAAAAAAAATCAAATTTCTTCATAAACTTAGGCCAATATGAATTCTGCTACATATCTTTGGTAGAAACAAAAGTTATAGCGACCACAAACTGTGGTATATTTTTATTTATTTATTTATTAATTACTTGTAATGGCAGTGATCAGTGACTTATAGCAGGACTGCAATATTGCTGCGGAGTGCCGTGACACTAACTGACACTTTTTGGGGACCAGTGACACTAATACAGTGATCAGTGCTAAAAATATGCACTGTCACTGTACTAATGACACTGGCTGGGAAGGGGTTAAACATCAGGGGCAATCAAAGGGTTAACCGTGTGCCTAGCCAGTGTTTTCTAACAGTGTGGGAGGTGCTTTTACTTGGGGAAGACATGAGTCCAAGTCGCTGCTTTTCAGGAACACAGGATCAATGCCTTGCCTACTGACAGATTGACGTTCTGCCCCCCCATCCATGCGTCCGGCCCACTAATCTACATGCAGGGCGCCAAACGCATGGATTTCAATGGGGTATTTTTTTTTTTTTTTTTTTTAAGCACGTGATTAGACCTAGAGGCACTGCACCCTGAGTCCACCCAGTTGTAAGACAACAGCGAATTAATATTCGCTATTATCACACTGATTCTCCTCCCAGTCAATCAGGAAGCAGGTCCTGAGACACGTTTCCTGATTGGCCAAAAGGAGAAGCCATGCCATTGGCCAAGGAAGAGGAGGAGAGAGGAGATGTAGGAGACTGAGGAGAAGCCGCCGCCACCGCC
This sequence comes from Pelophylax lessonae, assembly GCF_965119305.1. Lineage (NCBI taxonomy): Eukaryota > Metazoa > Chordata > Amphibia > Anura > Ranidae > Pelophylax > Pelophylax lessonae. Next base: position 28,943,252 of record NC_138778.1, read on the forward strand.
GCTGCTGCCTGCCCTCCACATGTTCAGGGTGAGTGAGCCGGTGACCAGGGGTGTGCGGGCTGGTGTGGTCCGGGAAGGGATATGGTGTGGTCCGTCTGCCGCCCCCCCGGCCCATGGAGCACCAGCCGCCACTGATATATATATATATATATATATATATCCGGCCCATGGAGCACCAGGCGCCACTAATATATATATATATACAGTATATATATATATATACAGTATATATATATACACATGATCCTGCTCAGCCCGGCCACCCTGGAGCAGTAAAACTGCTATAGGGCGATCGTCAACTGGTTAATTTTGCCTTCCCCTTTGACTCCAATGCTTTTCACCAAAGTGGGAAAATTCTGCCAAAATATTTTTATTTTCACCAAAATATTGGGGAAATTTAAATTCTTACGCAAGACTCACACAACTTTTACCGGCGATTTACACATTTTCCCAATTGAATCGAATTAGAAAAATGTGTGAATCTCTAGTGAAACTTTAGTAACTTTTGTGGAAATACTTTTTTTTCAAATATACTTCTATGTCACTCATCCACCTACAGCCAACATTACCCCTACAGACAGAGAAGGTTCATATTTATTTGGTGGCCAACAACGTTAAACTTTTTTAAGCCTCTAGCCGAGAGACAGCAGAATAAACAGAATAAGAAATGAGCCCTAACAAAGTCTTTGGTTTGGTTGCTTGCTCTTCCCACCTTGCCCTTAGGTTGGCCCGGGGTACATACCAGGGCTTCCTTGATGCTAAATATTTATCTTGATAGTGAAGAGGTGCAGGCACAGCTGGAGTGGAAAGAGGCAACACGTGCACACTACACATTACACACATCTCTGCATCTAACGTGTTGAAGGCACGTGTCCTCGCTCTCCTCTCCGGCTGTTTCTCTCTGCCCTACTTAAATGACAAATGGACACTTTCATTATAGCAGTGTGTGATATCAAAGCTGCTTCTCATTAATAAATGAAGACATACAGGATAAATAACCCCCCTATCTCATCCTCTGATGCATATAAGGAAATGTATATTGCATCAAAACATAAAATAATTTAGAAGTCTACCGCAGCGAATCCGGGGCCGACTTCTACATTGCACTTGAAAAGGTTTCTCTGGAGGCGCACAATATGCATTTTATGTGTAAGGACTTTACCGAAAGTACAGTGAAGTGTACATTACAAGTATCTTCATGAGTCATTACAGCAATATACATTTGGTACCCACTAACATGCTCATATTTTATATGAGAGCTCTAGCCAAAGGCAGATATGGCTTTTTTGTTTTTGTTTTAAAAAGGGTTCTGATCTCTCTTTACAGTGTATGCTCAATATTGGCTGTCATGCCCAGGGCTTTTTTCAGCAGGAACGCCGGGGAATGCAGTTCTGGCACCTCCAGCACTGAATATATGTAAAGGCAAGGGGTGCTAGGGTGTGCTGGAAGGTATTGATGCTGGCGGCTGGGGGATCTATTGTTCCCAGAGGGTACCGAAAATTTAGGATGCACTTGGCCAAAACAGAAATTGACATTTAAAAAAAAAAAATATATATATATATATATATGTGTGTGCGTGTGTATATATATATATATATATATATATATGTATGTGTGTGTGTGTGTGTATATACATATATATATATATATATATATATATATATATATATATTTTTTTTTTTTATTATATTTACATTTTTAATTAATATAATAAATGTAAATGAATATAGATTTATTGTCAGCAATTATCTGTCAGGCATTATCAGCACCTTTTGAAAGCAGTGTTAAAATCCTGCTTACTGCATTTTTTGGTGCATATTTGGTCAGATAAAAAATGGCACCAAAAACACACCTCCCCATTGAAACCCAGCAAGAACGCATCAAAAATGCTCCTGTGTTGTGTTTGAGATGCTTTTTTTTTTTTTTTTTGAGTTATGACCTATAAAAAACACACCATAAGCAAGGTAAAATCACAGTAAAGCCGCAGCAAAATTGTGGGTGTTTTCGGCAGCCATAATCTGCACTTTTTTTTCTTTCGGCACAAAGCTAAAAACCCTTTTTTTGGGCGATGATTTTCGGCGGCTGAAATTTCAGTGCATCACTACTATTATCGCTGCTGGTGGGGGATCTTTTGTTGCTGGAGGGGGTCTTATGTTGCTGGTGGGGTCAGTTGTTGCTGAAGGGATCTATTGTTGAGGGAAAGGTCTATTGTTGCTGGCTGTCTGGAGATCTGTTGTTGCTGGAGGGCATCTATTTTTGCGTGGTAGTCTATTTTTGCTGGTGGGGGAACTATTGTTGGTTGGGCATATGTTGCTGGAGGATCAATTGCTGTTGAAAGGGATCTACTGTTGAGGGAGTGGCAGTGGTGTATTTTGGTTTTGTGTTGCCCTAGGCAAGACTAAAATTGCCCCCCCCCCCCTTATGTAAATTTGCCCCACTCCTTTTTTAAGAGATGTGACTCCCTCCAAAATTGAAGGACTACAAGTCCCAGCATTAACCCCAGAGATCTCACGAGAGGGGGGGGGTGAGAGGGGTGGGAGAGTGAGAGGGAGTGGGTGAGGGAGAGAGAGGGGGTGGGTGAGGGAAGGAGAGAAAGAGAGAGGGGGGGTGAGAGATAGAGAGAGGGGGCGGGTGAGGGAGAGAGAGAATAAGGGGATGAGAGAGAGAGGGGGGATGAGAGAGAGAGAGGGGGGAATCAAAGAGAGAGCGAGAGGGGGGATGAGAAAGAGAGGGGAGACGAGAGAGAGGGGATATGAGAGAGAGGGGGGATGAGAGAGGGGGGGATGAGAGAGAGAGGGGGGATGAGAGAGAGAGGGGGGATGAGAGAGTGGGGAGAATCAGAGAGTGGGGGATGAGAGAGAGGGGGAATGAGAGAGAGGGAGAGATGAGAGAGAGGGAGGATGAGAGAGTGGGGATGAGAGAGAGAGAGAGCGCGAGAGAGAGAGATAGGGGGGGTGATAGAGAAAGAGAGAGGGGTGAAAGAGAGAGAGGGAGAGAGAGAGAGAAGAGGGGTGAGAGAGAGAGAAGGGGGTGAGTGAGAGAGAGAGGGAGGGTGAGAGAGAGGGGGGTGAGAGAGGTGGTTCTAGCAACCAGTGGCCAATAGAGAGAGAGAGGGGGTGGGTGAGGGAGAGAGAGAATAAGGGGATGAGAGAGAGAGGGGGATGAGAGAGAGAGAGAGAGAGGGGGGAATCAAAGAGAGGAGGTGGAGGGGGTGGCTTTTTTGCTGCCCCACTGAAAAGTGCCACCCTAGGCCTGGGCCTTGTTGGCCTAGGCCAAAATACTGCACTGGGGAGTGGTCTATTGTTGCTGGATGTTGGATTCTATTGATGCTGAGCTGATGCTGGGAAATCTGTTGTTGCTGCTGGAGTCTATTACTGTTGGGGTCCATTGTTGCTTGGGGAATCTATCTTTTCGAGGAAGGGGTTATTGCTGCTGGCTGTAGGGGATCTACTTTACTTCTTTTCTTGTTATTATTACTATTATATCTTGTATTATTCCATACAAATTACTTATCACCACATATAATACTTGGTTCTGTTTTCTCTAAAAGGGGCAGTCCTGGGAGGTGAGTAGGGGTTGGGACCAAGGGATGTTGCTCAGAGGTGGGTAGGGAGTGGAGACAAGGAGTCCCTGCACCTATTCGCTGAGGGGGAAAAAAAGCCATGGTCATGCTAGTCTTCACACTGAATCATATCTAGTGATCTGGTGAAACACCTGCAACGCTAAGACTTAATGCACACCATTGTATGGAAGCAATGCACAGCAAAATTCGTTTTACCTGTGTTGCTGAAACACATGATAATGCACATGACAAAGTGCAGAGTATTTGTTTCACTTGGAGCATATTAAAGGTTCTTGCGGTAAAAGCCAAGGAAGTTTAGACCTCAGTAGTATACAGTATTAATGTGCTTTATTGAACAGGAAAAACTGCACATAAAAACTGCAGGATACCCAATTAATAGCATGCATGCCTATAACATGAACAAGCTAATGTACAATACGTATGCAATGTGTATAATGAACAGTTACTCAACTTCCTTTGATGAAATCTTCTTCATGGTTCTTTGCTCAGAGTCCAACTCAAAACTTCTCCAAAGTCTTCGAGCTTCCAACAGACATGTTGCTCTTGTGTTCCAAAACAACTCTGTCATTTGTCTGACCAAATGCCTGTTCAAAGTCCTCCCCTCCCCCTAACTTCCTCTTACATCATATCCTGTATAGAGCTTCCTCTGCTTAGCTCATAAACCAGTCCAACTGGTTAATTTGCATACCCATAGGGGGAACCTTAGCTTCTTAAAACAGCACATGGTCTTAAAATCGAACTCCATATTAGCGCTATAAAATCACTACAAATTTCCATGGCAACACAGTATTGTTGTTCATCCTAAATGCCACTCTAGTGCATCTATCTAGTACACTACACAAAACATGCATTTTAGTGCACCACTAGGCACAGATATGAACCAAAAAAAGCTGAAGATCCATTAAATCTTGTGTTGTGGTGCATTGTAAATCTATTCAGAATGAATGGACTTCCTTACCACATCGCACCTGCAGTAATTCACCACAACGTTGCAGAACCCTTAGGGTTGCCACCGTTTTTGGAAAAATACCAATGTTATGATCTATTTTCTGGTTTTTTTTTTTGTTTTGTTTTTTTTTTATGTCAGTAAGAATAGTTATTGAGAATTCCGATACAAGTACAGGTTATGTATTTAGTAGAATACATTCACCATGTTATAACATTGGCGACAAGCCCCGTTTTTGACAGGTGATGGCATTTAAAATGCTTCTGATAGCCAGAGACTACATAATCTTTGACTGGATCTCACTCAGAATAATAACCTGATTTATTAGAACTGACATGTACTCCTCGTGATTCTTCTAAAATTTATATTTTAATGATCGGTCAATGCAGGGACTTTTGAACCACACTTTTTATTTATACTTGTGGTTGGAGTTATCTAGGAAGAAAAGCACTTGTATTATTTAGCATATAGCTTTAGAATTCTTACTTAATATTCTAGAACACTCAAGCTGTATGTATGTTTGTGTCTCCACTTCTGGATTTAAAATCCAATGTTTGAATGATCCAGTTCATACATGTTTAAATTTCGCTTGTACAACCCCATGGGCTGAACAAGAGAAATAAATTGATCCCCCTGTACATTTTAAACAATGTGCATGGAGAAGTCTCCCCTACAGACTACTGATTTAGAATCTGATAGGATGCAGCAATTTTCAACCTGGCTCCTTCAGTGTTCAATTTGACATGACCACTCAGGGCCGATGTTAGAAATCATGGGGCCCTGTACAGCTTTCCTGATGTGGCCTCCCAACCCTGCCTACACCTATTGAGTTGGCCCACCCTTTGCAGCTATAACACCTTCAACTCTGCTGGGAAGGCTGTCCACAAGGTTTAGAAGTGTGTCTATGGGAATGTTTGGCCATTCTTCCAGAAGTGCATTTGTGAGGTCAGGCACTGATTTGGACGAGAAGGCCTGGCTCGCAGTCTCTGCTCTAATTCATCCCAAAGGTGTTCTATCGGGTTGAGGGTCAGGACTCTGTGCAGGCCAGTCAAGTTCCTCCACCCCAAACTTGCTCATCCATGTCTTTATGGACCTTGCTTTGTGCACTGGTGCACAGTCATGTTGGACTGAGGCCTTAAGAGTTTCCTTCACTCGACCTAAGGGGCAAAGCCCAACCCCTGAAAAACAACCCCACACCATAACCCCCCCCCCCTCCTCCACCAAATGATTTGGACCAGTGCACAAAGTAAGGTCCATAAAGACATGGAAGAGTGAGTTTGGGGTGGAGGAATTTGACTGGCCTGCACCCGATAGAACACCTTAGGGATGAATTAGAGGGGAGACTGCGAGCCAGGCCTTCTTGTCCAAAATAGTACCTGACCTGACAAATGCACTTCTGGAAGAATGGTCAAACATTCCCATAGACACACTAAACAGTGTGGACCTTCTAGAAGAGTTGAAACTGTTAAAGCTGCAAAGGGAAAGGGTGAACCAAATTAACATTGAACCCTATGGACTAAGACTGGGATGCCATTAAAGTTCATGTGCGTGTAAAGGCAGGTGTCCCAAAACTTTCGACAATATCATGTATATCATTAGAAAAATATACTGTATTATTATATACAAACCAATATAGGAAATGTAAAACAAAGTTTGTCAGAAGCATTTGAGTTTAAAAGAGTAACTGTACCATAAAAAGAGACACAATTAGTAGCTATGTTGATGCAGACCAGCAGTGCTGCTTATATTTGGCTTATGGTCTTTATGGGGACACCCAGGAGATTCTAAATAAAACCTGGAGGCTCTCCAGCTATGCTTCTTTTATTTAGAATTTTGTGATATTTTTTTTTTTGTTTCTCGGCTTTTACGGTGCTGAAATCTGTACTGGGGCTTTGATGCCATCTAGTGTTGTGCAAGTCAAGGAGTTAAAGGTTTTTCATTTGCTTAAAAGGGAAAAAAATAGTCATGGTTGTACAGTATTCTGTTGATAGCTGGTAATGTCCAATTTCCTTGAGGGGAACCGCATTCAGTCATATTACCTATATTACCTATAACACAAGACAATCAGGTTAGAAGTTTACCAGTTAAAAATCACATCCTAAGATTGGAACCTAAAATAAACACAATGGCTCAGTAGTGAGCAGTCCTGTTTGCCTGCCGCATGCTCTTGCCATCTTTGGTTGTGTCAGACAATACAAAAAACACACAGGTGAGTTAGTTGGCTTCCTCCCCTATTGGCCCTTTCTGTATGTGACCCATGTATTGAGTATTTGATTTTAAGCCGCTTTGGGAATTTATAGGGTTGACCATTGTCTCTAAAGTGCTACAAGAAAAATTTCAATGATATATAAATGCATAAAAATAAATGTTGAATTCTGGCTTGCAGCCAATCAGAAACTTTTATTTTCTTAACTGTGCTAGATGATGGATGCCAACTGACCGGTTTAAACAATGCTGTTTCATGTATTTATTTGACGCTTATTTTGTTGCCATGTCTAAGAGAACAATCTCAAATAGTCTTTATTACTGCTTGGTAATCAATCAGGTTAAAGCTGATATTGTCTTTGTGCTTCGTTCTGGAGCAGTTTTCAGGGTTCTTCAAACAGCCAATGATAAGCAGGGCCAATTGCTCTTCTCTTTTTGCTAATAGAAGCATCTTTCTTTATCTTTCAGGTGATAACTCTGGAAGGCTGGGTGGACATCATGTATTTTGTCATGGATGCACACTCCTTTTACAACTTCATTTACTTTATTCTTCTAATTATTGTAAGTTTCCTTTTTCGTATTTTGTAAGAGTTAGAATCAGAATGCATGTGTTGGGTCTTAGTTATCAAGGTGTCAGTATAAGAGCCAGGCAAATATCCTAACAGTTTCATTTGCAAGAAAATTACACATATATTCATATATATATATATATATATATATATATATATATATATATATATATATATATATACACACACACGCACACTATATTACCAAAAGTATTGGGATGCCTACCTACCAATACTTTTGGTAATATAGCAGGGACGTGCAGGGCAGCCATCAGGGGGGGGCCAGCCCATACACATGTAGGGGGCCCAGGTGTTCCGAGGGGCCCGGCCACCCAGGCCTCAACCAACGAGACCGAGTTATTGCTGCTGTAGTAACTAGCAATTGTTAAAGCAGGGCGGCTGCAGAGTAAGCTGATGCAGCTGAAGGGATGTCTCTTTGCTGAAAATATGAGGCTGTCTTTTGCTGGATTGGGATGTCTCTTTGCTGATTATATGAGGCCGTCTGTTTACTGGATTGGGATGTGTTTTTGCTGCATATATTAGGCTGTCTCTTTCCCAATTTGAGACGTCTCTTTGCTAAATACATGGGGATGTCCCTTTGCTGGATTGGATTCATTTTCACGTATTAAGTTGTAAGAGTGTTAAAATAGAAGTGGGTGCACTGAAGGACTCGGTGGGATGGCCAGTGGGCGGATTTGGTGGGACCGCCAGAAGGCAGGTCCTGCGGAATGTTGGTGGTCAGGCCCGGAGGGGCCCAGGCCTAGAGCTGCGTAAGGGGCCCACAAATTTCTGATGGCTGCCCTGGGGACGTGCAGTGAGGTCAGTTGGCTGGTGAGGCACTGACTAGTATCCAAGCCAGATATAACCCCCACATTATTTAGAGAATAAACCCCACATCAACATTTAGTGAATAAACCCCCAAAGCGTAGCCGAGCGCTGTGAGATGGAAAATTTCATCTTTATCTTCAGTCAATTGGCTTACCCTTAAAAACCTGCGCGTCAGGACGCAGGAAGTCATTCAGATTCCCCCAGACAAATCAGTGTCTGGTAAAAAGAATCTTTTGGACAGCAGATTTTTATTATTTATTTCTGCATTCTGTAACAGCCCTGTAAATGCTGAGATTTCACTGTTCAGGTACAGGGCTGTTACAGAATGCAGAAATAAAAAAATAAAAATGACACTGTGCTCTATATAGGTACCAACAGTCCTGATTTTATTAAAACAAGTCCTTATGCTGGTTAAATTATTAAACTGTGAGAACTAATAAAAGTGCCATATATAATCTATATAATAAAAGAATAGAACCTGAACCATTCTCTGATTATAAAGATTATACTGTATATTGTTTTTAAGGTAATAGAAGCATATTTTATAGAAGCATATTTTATATTTTAAAAAACTGTACTCAAGCAGGTGGCTTAGGTGGCGGATGATATACGGACATAATGTATGTCTATGGGGATTGCGGATGTTAGCGGATGACACCGCTGACATCCGATTTTGCATCCGTTCCATTTTTTTAACGGAAGAAAAATAGGGTTCTGTTCCGTTCCAAAAAACGGAACAGAACTGAAAGGACACAAATCGGATGTCAGCGGATGGTCATCCGCTGACATCCGCAATCCCATTGACATACATTATGTCCGTATATCATCCGCAAACGGATGGGGTGATATACGGACATACGGAACGCCCGTGGGAAAGAGCCCTAACTCAACACACACAGCCATTAATGTCTAAACTGCTGGCAACAAAAGTGAGTATACCCCTGAGGTAAAAATGTCCAAATTGGGCCCAAAGTGTCAATATTTTGTGTGGCCGCCATTATTTTCCAGCACTGCCTTAACCCTCTTGGGCATGGAGTTCACCAGAGCTTCACAGGTTGCCACTGGAGTCCTCTTCCACTCCTCCATGACGACATCACAGAGCTGGTGGATGTTAGAGACCTTGCGCTCCTCCAACTTCCATTTGAGGATGCCCCACAGATGCTCAATAGGGTTTAGGTCTGGAGACATGCTTGGTCAGTCTATCACCTTTACCCTCAGCTTTTTTTAGCAAGGCAGTGTTGTCGTGGAGGTGTGTTTGGGGTCGTTATGTTGGAATACAGCCCTCCGGTCCAGTTTCCAAAGGGAGGGGATCATGCTCTGCTTCAGTATGTCACAGTACATGTTGGCATTCATGGTTCCCTCAATTAACTGTAGCTCCCCAGTGCCGGCAGCACTCATGCAGCCCCAGACCATGACACTCCCACCACCATGCTGTTAGGGATAGCAGTGACATCTAGGACTGCCACCTCTGAGCTTGCCACCTCCACATCTTCACCCAACATGGCAAATCTGTTAGGGTGCTCAAACCCAGGTCTGTCCTTCCTTTTCTGTGAGCCCCTACCACTACCTCTGACTGTATTAACCCATATTCCTACCTGATAAACCTAACTTACCCCTCCACCATCCCAATTAACCCCACTAGCCACCTGCTCAGTGAGCAGAGGACCCCTTTCAAGGTTGTCAGTTCTGCCCAGTGTTGCAATTTGCTCCTCCAGATCTCTAATGTGAGCTTCCAGAAGGACAACCTGCTCACATCTGTCGCAGCGGTATCCAATCTGGAGCGATTGCTCCGTTATTGTATACATGAGGCACACTGTGCACTGCACAAAACCTTCAATCTTGCTAGCACACATTTTCCAGGTTACAACAATAATACAACTAACAGAAAATTTCAGATGTTACCTAAAGGTCTGAAGACTCCTGTTCAAATCTCCTGTTTTAAACTCTGGGTTTTAACTCACCACTTAGCCAAGTTCCACTTGCTCAGAGTTCCAGCAAGCAAAAAGGTGGCAAGCTCAATTGAGTCCAGCAGAAATTTAAATAGCACCTGAAGCACCTGTGACCCATTAACCACTCCCCTTAATTAGTGGTCTAAAGGAAGGAAAGAAAGAAAGAAAAAAAGGCTATTTAAAAAGTGACAGAAAAATAGAGTAACAAAAAAGGGGAAAAAAAGCCCCCAAAAAACTGCAAGGAAAGAGCCCCTTTAAATGCGAACAGTCACCAGCAGTCAAAAGCAAAACTGTTTATCACTCTCCACTCAAATCTCCCACTCTTCAGCCTCCAAACAGCAAATTTGGTATTTCGGTCCAGCCAAAGCTGCCATATTGCACCTCAGTTTGTTTAGGAGTTCAGTGATGCCCTGGTCCAGACCTGGGAGGAAATACGCCAGGACACCATCTGTTGTCTCATTAGGAGCATGCCCCAACATTGTCAGGCACACATGCAAGCAGGTGGGGGCCATACAAACTAGCACCATTTTGAGTTGGTGCAATGAAATTCCAGCAAAATGGACTAGCCTGCTGCATCATTTTTTCACTTTGATTTTTTGGGGTGTTTTTGAGTTAAGCTCTCTGTAAATTGATAATTTTAATTTCCTTTAAACGATGTGGCATCCTTTCGTTCCTAAAATATTACCCAGTCCATATCAGTATAGATATCCAGCATGATTTTTTCCCCATTGAGATCTGATGTGTTGTCAAAGTGTTCCATTATTTTTTTTGAGCAGTGTTTATTGCTAGATATGACCGCTTTTTTTTAAAAAAACATAGTATAAACTGAATTCCACTTTAAGCGATGTCCTAATTTCTTTTTTTTTTTTTTTCAGATTGGATCATTTTTCATGATCAACCTATGTCTAGTAGTCATAGCTACACAATTTTCTGAAACAAAGCAACGGGAGAGCCAATTGATGAAGGAGCAAAGGGTCCGCTTCCTTTCCAATGCCAGCACGTTGGCCAGCTTCTCTGAGCCCGGCAGCTGTTATGATGAGCTACTCAAATACTTGGTCTATGTGACCCGCAAAGCCAGCAAACGGGTAGTCCAACTCTACCGAGCAGCAGTCTTCAAATTTGGTTTAAGTTCAAGTCCGGTAGTAAAGACCACCACTGAGAAGCCCAACCACAAGCATAGGAGAAGAAGGTCTTCTATCCATCATCTAATCCATCATCACCACCATCACCATCACCACTATCACCTGGGAAATGGGAGCTTGCGAGCACCACAGGCCAGCCCAGAGCTCAGCGAAGTGGAAACCAGTTCTCCTCATAATGGAACTAGATTAATGTTACCCTTTCCAGGGACCCAGGCTTCGCCCATTGCTTCTGCCTCTAACACACAATCCATTCATAGCATATACCATGCTGATTGTCACCTTGAACCTGTGCATTGCGTGCCTGTGTTTGCCCAGTCTGGCTCTGGTACGGCCAATCCGGAGGCTGCCCAAAGGAGTATTGCAGGGAGTAAAAACTATCCTACCGTACACCCAAGTTTATCCAATGAAATGCAGAAGAAGACAGAACAAGCAGAAGAGACAGAAAACCCTTTGATCTCAAATGAACCCAACTTGTATACAGGGCCAATGTATAATTCAATGAACAGGCTACTAGAGACCCAGAGTACAGGTATGGGTATATAAAATAATGCTTTAAACTCTGGACTTCGTATATGTCTTTGGGTTTCTGACAGAGAAAAGGAAAACCACACCCCTACCCCTGTTTGCTCTCTTTATTATGGCAGGTAAAAAGAAGCCATTTTGCATGTTCATTGCTTAGAGATGTCAATCTCAAGAGAGTACCGGGGAAATGGCCTAGCGTAAAGGTCAAGAGGATCCACATTGCAGTAGGATACCAGAGTTTAAATCCATATCTGAAGCCCACTTTTATTCTCTGCTCTTCAAAATATTTGAATGAATTCTATGATTAAAATCTTTCTGCTGCAGGTTCCAGGGGCTGATGATCAGAAGACACCATTTAAGTGGGAACATCTCTCTTCTAATCCCATGAGAGAATTAGGAAACCAGTGGACAAGTCTGCCCACTAGAATCCATTTCTTTCAATTTTGGGTTGACTGACCATTTATAAAAAGGTCATAGATGTGTATTCCCATTTTATATTCTTTTCTAAATGTTAGTGCATAAGGTAAAGTAACTGTGGCTAAGCTGGGAGAAATAATCGTAGTGAGTGGAAAAGACCTTGCCAGGGGTGCAGAATGGTATGAGAAGCTGCTGACAAATCTGGTCAGTGTCTACCTACAACTGATTTATCACCTTGCTTGTTTCTCCTAAATGCAGAATTAAGCAGGAACTGGATGATCGTATTTCTGAGGCAAGGACATTCGTGGCTGTTGTAGCAGGGATTGGGCCAAGGTTTCAGTGTTAAAGGATCGGTGTATCCTTCCCAAGGTCCTTAGAAGTTGTGAGATGACAAGGTGTGATAGAACCTATCATTTATCTATCCATTAACCACTTTTGGTTGAATTTTCTAATGAGCAAAGCTTCTAGCCACTTTAAAACTAAAAATCCTACCTAAACACAGGCACCACGTGGTGACTACCAATACCATTTATCACAAAGAAAACCACTCTGACAAAGGCTTTTCGACCAAGGGTAATATATTCAGGGCAGGGCTTAGACCTAAAGTCAGAGAATGTAAGCTCTTAATACCAGAGGTGTAACTAGAACCTTCATCATGAAGGCCCCCTGACCTCAGCCGGGGCTCTACCCTATGAGCCTGTGACCCTTCCCACTGACCCCACCATGGGGTCCTTTATTATGGTCCCGCAGCAGGACCTTTTCCTGCCATCTTGGGGGTCTCCTCACGGTGGCGGAACACCAGGACCTGGTCGCAAGTTGCACTTGTGACCCTTGGTAGTTTCAACACTGCTTAATTCAAAATACAGTGATTAAAAGATCAGAGGGGTTCACACTGGGTCCTCCTAGATATATTTAGAAGCTTGGGGGTGATAAATTTCAGTTTAGGGCAGACAGATCCATGAAATTACCCAGTTCCCTTTTGCTTGACGTGCTTTTATATGGCTGTATTATTATATGATCCTGATTCACAAGTTTATAAGTGTCAAGTGTTAGTCGGATTACATCTGGATAACGCCTTACCCTAAAGTGGATTAAGTCTTTTAATTTTTTTAATACACACCAGGTACCGATAGAATCCATCATTTTTCTTATCAACCATTGTCAGTTATGTTTCACAAACAGCAAAGCAGGGCATTGACTGGTATTGCATATATCATCTTATTCTAAATTAGGTTCATCACCTTCGACATTACCTTGCACTATGAAGGCACAAGTAACTGACGCCACCGGTGACCTGCCACATAGGTCCTGCATGCTTTGTCTTGGTACAAACATATATGATCTCATCTAGATTGCAGCTATATGCATGCTACTGTAACACACCAACATTTACGCTACCATAATAACAAACTGCAGCTTCTGCTGTTCATGTGCATTATTTTATGCAACAATATAATGCTTAATAATAATATTTCTAATATTTTAAAAACATATAAAATGTATGAAATATCTTACATAGAGTTCAAAGATCTCTCTACCATAGCTGCATATCTCTTTTAAAAATTGTTTTATTTTTGGTTTGTGGAACTAAATATGTAATAGCATACAATACCTGGTTGACATTTTACCCTCTGGTTGTTGAATTCAATACAATACAGAATGAAAACCCTTCTATTTGCTTAATTAAATTATTTTATTACTTAAATTTAAAAGCTTGACCCATTTGACCCATGATGGAAGTGTGCTGCATACTAATTCTAGAGCAGTAAACCTGGAATTATTCACCTTTACTCTTTGTGACATTACTCGAGAGCTATATGTGGCCCAAGGGGGGCATTTTCCATTTGAGACCTCTCACAATTATTTTTGTTTAATCTTGTTTTATTATATTAGTTCCAGAAAATACATGTACAGAAAATGCATAAAATACAGGGAGTATAGGAATTATATTGTGAATTAGCGAGTACACACAACAATTGCTGGCAAGCAGGTTGAAGTTCAGATAACGGCATTCAAGGGGCATTAGAAAATAGACATTACTATCTTGGATCATCTAGGAGAAAACATATAAGGCATTAACCCAACTAGCGAAACCATGCAGTTTCTTGTATAGGTTATGTATTGGAGGAGAACATAGCGTAATTGGGGAAAAAGATGATGGAAGGACCATCTTATACAGTAGCAAAAGGAGAAAGAAGAAAAGGGGAGTGAAAGGTGTATGCGAGGAAAAACCAAACGACTAGGGTCATGGAGAAGAGAGGGGAGGTCAGGGAACTCCATCATGGCTAGGTTAAAGAGGTATCTTCCTATATCGATTTCTGAAGTACAGCTAAATATCTGAACATAGACCAGGAGGTCCATTTTTTTACTGAACTGATCTTCCCTGCCATTCTCCTGTGACAGCATATGTTCCAAGTCTCTGATGGAGTCAAGTTCAATCCCCCATTCCAGAAGAGGAGGTATAGGGGTTGTTTTCCAATAGCAGGGTTTGACTACCTACGAATGTCTTTTTTTTAGGAGATTTGAGTTGTCCAGGAATCATGGAGAGGAGATCCACCATAGGAGTTGTCGGGATTTAGGTGTACATCAGTTTGCAGTATAGACTAAAGATCCATGACCACTTTCACAAGTATTTCGATGGGTGTTAAGTTCTATTAAGCCTGGACCTCATGGATGAAAATGAGCAATACAAAACCTCTTCTATGATGCCCCATGTGACTGTATAGGTGATAATGTTTATGGCTGATTTTTGATGTATATAAGAAATCGTTTTTCACTGGTTATTTGTGGTCTTAGGAATCTGCAAGGGATCATGTAAAATCCAAGCTACCAGTTCGGAAATCGAGCCCTTAGATCCAGAAGTGTGCTCTCGCTGCAAGGAACCTGAGAACCCTGATAATGACGATGTGGATTCTGACAGTGACGGGGCCTATGAATTTACACAAGACACCCAATGCAGTGAGAAAATTGAGCCACCCAAGGGAAAGACGAGGGCCAAGAACCCCAACAAGCTGCTAAAACTTTGGAAGATGGTGTGTGAGACCTTTAGGAAGATCGTGGACAGTAAATACTTTGGTCGTGGAATCATGATCGCTATCCTGATCAACACTCTGAGCATGGGGATTGAATACCATGAGCAGGTAATGCGCTCAGGGGAGGTTCCTTCTTTACCTTTAAAATCAAGTCTTGTCCTTTGCCACCTGCTGAAGGTTCTAGTTTTCATGCCATCACTAAATGTATTGGAACTCCCTTCCATCCATTGTTTATAAATATGTATATTTTGCATGATGATGGTTGGATAGGTCAACTAGAGTAAGCAGCAGAAATGGCTTAGTGGTTCTTATGGTATCTCTCACACATGAGTAGCCACTACAAGCCAGTCAGGCACAGTGCTGAGAACGTAGCACCTATTGTCTTCTAACAGGAAAATATATCAGAAAGAACATCTTTAACTTCATTTAATTTAATCTGTCGAGAAATGCTTACTTGATGTCCAGTCACTGGGCAGATTAGTGACCAAGCAGTATTGTTAAGCAGCTGTGAAGAAAAACAAGTTCACCAATAGGGATTCACCGCTACCATTTTTTTAACACAGAGTACGAGTATTGATACTTTTTTTTAAGTACTCGCTGATACCAAATAACGATACCTATTTCCTAGGAAGTGTAGGTAGAGGGGTGGATTGGAGGGTGGAGAGAGGGAGTTAGGGAGTTGGGTGATTCTGAGTTTAGGGCAGGGTGAGAGGGGGAAGGAGTAAGGGTTGAGGGCAGGGTAGTTGAGGGTGGGGTGGGATATTGGTTGTGTGATGGAAGGGCTGGAAAAGGCTGTGATCACTGGGGGGAGAGGAGGGGATGGGAGGGTCATTGGGAGATTGCTGGATGGCCAGAAAGGACCTCTGAAGTGTTAAATTGGGGTGTAGAGGATAGGGTATGAGGGCTGGGCTATGTATTGGTGGCTGTGGACATATTAAGGGAATGTATGTCAGCCAGTTTTTCATTTGCAGCAGTGTATATGAGTAGGCTTTAGGAATTGAGGACAATGTTGGAAGGGATGGAGGCTGGTGGGGGTGGAGGAGCTGGAAAGACATGGGGGCAGAGGTGACAGCTGGCAGAGGGAAGGAGAAGACTGCCGCTGCCATAGCCGGTGAGAGAACCCGGCAGTGAAGCATTGCGGCTTCATGGACGGGTCCCTTCTGCGCATGCGCGAAGTGCGCCGCACATTCGGATTGGCTCAACGGTGGGGGCCAAACTTCTGAGGGACAGTGAGGAAAGGTACCTGTCAAAAACAAATGTGGCACCGGAGGGGGTCGGGAAGCAAATTATCGGAAGTTCCACTTTTGGGTGAAACTCCGCTTTAACCGATAATTGCCGGCATTCTTCTCTTTACATTTCAGTTGTCAGCGCCTAATCCCGCTGACAGATGAAAGAACCAAGCCTTGAGGTATCAGTTTCAGGTATCGGTGCATTTGCACAAGCACCGATACTCGTGCAAATGCTTAATATTGGCAGCAATACCGGTATCGGTGCAACCCTAGTCACCAACCTAGATACACTGGCAGTGATGGCTGGATCGAAAGACTGACTACACAAAAGTTTAAACATTTTTGAACGTAACAAAGTTTTTATGTATTAAAATTAGTGTGCTGGATGGCTTTCCCCTTTAAAAGACATTATTAAATAAAAAGCAAATCAGCAAATATGTTACACATCAGGACAGATGAACTTAATATATGTTGTGCCATGGACTCTAAATTAGTCCATTGTACCGAGTTTCATTAATAAGTATATTGACATTGAATCCTTTTGTAGTTTCACATTCATTAATCCCATTTAATGCTCTGCAGTACCCAGCACTAATATAAACAAAGACAGCTGCTTATACTATAAACCGAATGTATTAACTTAAGTATAATTGAACACTTCAATAATATATAATACATTCACACATACTATACATCTTGATGACAGGTTTCCTTTAACTGGAAACAACAGATATTGTTCATTGTTTGTTAAGGATTTAAATAGTGCCAATAGCTTGCAAAGTTCTTTGCAAAATAAAGGGCGACAGCACAGTTACAATCCAATTCAAGACAGGAGGGATTGAAGGGTCCCGCTCATGGAAGTTTACATTCTAAAATTAAGGGCAAGTGATACAAAAGGAAGTAACAGTTTGGGAAATGTTGTTGGAGAGACTGAAATTCCATTGCTTTTTTTTTTCTTTTTTTTTCTTTTTTAATCAGATTTTATTTTTGAAGTTTTTTAACAAATAAGCACCAATAAAAAAACAACCAAAAAGAGAGAGAAAATAAATAAAAAATTATACAACCCAAAGTCAAATGGCTATTCCAAACAATATGAACATCAGTGCATTTAATACAATATCATCTAGATTTTCCCAGGAAATGTGCAGGTAAAAACATTTAGAAATATTCATAGATTTACAAAATTCATTATTTCAGGAATAAAAAAATATATATGAAAAAAAAAAAAAAACAGAGCAGATGGTATATGAATCTTTGACAGCCCCCCCCCCCCACCCCAACCAAACAAACAAAAAGAGAGAGAGAAAAAATAAAAAAATTATACAACCCAAAGTCAAATGGCTATTCCAAACAATATAAACATCAATGCATTTAATACAATATCCTCTAGATTTTCCCAAGAAAATCACAGGTAAAAATATTTAGAAATATTCATAGATTCACAAAATTCATTATTTCAGGAATACAAAAATATATAAAAAAAAAACAGAGCAGTATATAGATCTTTGATAGCAACCACCCCCACCTCCCTCCCCTTCCATCGTTGCCACATCCTTTCAAATTTCCAACAGACATTACGTTAAAGATAGGTGTATTTTTCAAACATTACATATTTATCCATTTCCCAAATCCAGTCCCCAGAGGTAGGATTGGGTGAGATCCCGGGGAGAAGATATCAGCTTACGTGCTTTAAAAAGAGATCTTATAATAGCCACTATCTAATTATGATCCATGTTATTGGGATCTGCATAGCCCAGTAGACACAAAACGGGGTCTAGAGACAATATGGTGTCATATACACCACAAAAGGAAGTAACAGTGTGGGAAAATGTTGTTGGAGAGACTGAAATTCCATTGTTCTTTTTTTTTTTTAATCAGATTTTATTTTTGATGTTTTTTAACAAAGAAGCACCAATATAAACAACCAAAAAGAGAGAGAAAAAAAAAAAAAGAAAAAAAAATACACACCTCAAAGTCAAATGGCTATTCCAAACAATATGAACATTAATGCATCTAACACAAAACCCAAGAAATTCACAGGTAAAAATATTTAGAAATATTCATAGATTTACAAAATGATTCAGGAACACAAAAATATATAAAAAAAAAAAAAAGCCAGAGCAGATGGTATATGGATCTTTGACAGCCCCCCATTTCATCGTTGCCACATCCTCTCAAATTTCCAAAAGACATTACCTTAAACATAGGTGCATTTTCCAAACATTACATATTTATCAATTTCCCAAATCCAGTCCCCAGAGGTAGGAGGATTGGGTGAGATTCCGGGGAGAAGATATCAGCTTACGTGCTTTAAAAAGAGATCCTATAATAGCCACTATCTAATTATGATCCGTGTTATAGCCCAGTAGACATAAAACAGGGTCTAGAGACAATATGATGTCATATACATAATTTAATATAATAAAATTTGGTTAGGTAGAGGGTAGATAGGTTTGCCTGAAGAGATGCATTTTCAGGGTTAACCTAAAGGTGGACAGAGTAGGAGATAGCTGGACAGATTTGCAGTAAGGAGCTTCAGAAATTTGGAGAAGCTCTGGAGAAGTTCAGGAGGTGAGCATGGGAGGAGGAGACAAGGGAGTTAGAGTTTAGGAGGTCGTGGGAGCAGCGAAGAGGACGGTTTGGTTAATATTTTGAGACAAGGTTGGTGATGTAGCAAGCTGGGCAGAGTTGCAGATGGCTTTGTAAGTTGTTACAATTTTGAATTTTATTCTTTGGGTGATCGGCAACCAGCGGAGGGATTGGCAGAGAGGGATGAAACCGATTGGTTGGTAAGGATTCCACCAGCAGCAATCAGGATAGACTAAAGGGGGATAGCCTGAGTAGAGATAGGCCAACAAGGAGGGAGGTATAGTTGTCCAGGTGAGAGATACCAAGGCAGTGAATAAGTAGCTTGGTGGTGTTCTTGTTTAAGAAGGGTCTCATTTTGAAAAAGTTAGGCAGCAAGATTTGAACAGTGTGATACGTATGTGATACGGCTGTATCAGAGAGAGTGAATAGTTAACAGTAACTGAGTCTTCAGCAAATAATGGATGCCATTTTCATATGAGCAAGGGTTATTTCAGTTCAGACAAATAGAGCTGAAGGTTGAGAACCAGCTGTTATCAAAATATGACTTGTGGGAATGAGATGAGCAGTCTTGTGGGAATGAGATGAGCAGTCTTGTGGGAATGAGACGAGCAGTCATTAAAAACAAGTTATTGCGCATGTCCGCATGAGCCGTCCGTGCGCCGGATCTATGGACTGCGCATATCCATACATGCTGCTTACACAGCAAATATTTATCACGCATGCGTTGCAAGAATGAATTGACAGAATTATAGTATAAACAAAGGGGATTCTCTGGGGAAAATCTGGACTTTTCTGAAGACGCGGCAGACGTGTCTTGAGTCGATTATCCCAGTGTTCCTCTTGCTGATTGCTGGAGTCCCCCAATTGTAGAGGCAACGGGTGATGCTACAATATCCGGTGATGTATTGATGCTAATTCTTAGCTATATCTATTGATTCTATAACTAATCATTGCATGTTAGAACTATCTTTATAATAAATTGAATCAATTGTTTTACCATTTATAAACTTGTGCCTATCTTGTATTATTGTGAGTGTAGTAGTAGTGGATAAAAACACTGTTTTATTAGGCAAAACAGACAGTGAATAAGTTTGGGGCTGGAAGGAGAGGTTGGAGTCCAGGATTACACCAAGCACCCTGGAAAGAGGGGAGGGAAGGAGAGTTGTGCTAATAATCTTAATGGAAATATCTCTTGGAGGAGCATGGGGGGAAAAAAATATTATGAGCTCAGTTTTTGAAATAATACATTTTAGGAGGTGGTGTGACACCCATACTGATATGTCAGTTAGTAAGTTAATGATGAGCAAGGAGACTAAAGGGCTTTGAAGATGGAGCCTTGGTGGACCCCTGCAGATGGAGGAAAAGTATCAAGGGCAGCAGAAAGGTAGTAAGAGTACTGAGAAGTGGCAATTGGTTTTAGCAGTTAAGTTGTTTTTGAGTTTTAGAAGGGCAGTTTTTGTGGAGTGTTATGGGCAAAACTAGACTGCAAGGGGTCGTTGTTCACTCAGGCTTTAGGGCCGGTTCACACTGTAGCGATGCCAGACATCGCATGTGATTCTCACCGCACTGCTCTGCAAATCACATGCAATGTCTGTGTCATGCAAATTTAGCCATACAGATTGTCCGAATTTCCGAATGATAATAGTGGCGAATTTAAATGAATCCGGAAAAACAAAACAAAATTTCAGACAAAAATGTAATTCTAATCGTTTTCTAAAAGAATTCCAATAGTTTCCAAATCGAATTTGAATAGTTTTCAAATCTAATTCAAATTTAAAAAAAAAATTAAAAAGAATAGAAAATAAAGAAATAGAATAAAAGAAAATCTAATAGAATAGAAAAGAATAGAAAATAAAGGAATAGAATAGAAAATAAACAAATAGAAAAAAAAAATAGAGTAAAACAGAACAAAATAGAATAAAAAACAAAAGAACAAAATAAGATAGAATAGAAAATAAAGGAATAGAATAGAATTAAAAAAGAATAAAATAGAAAGAATATAACCATCTTCTAAAATTTGAATTTCAAGTAGAAAAAACTCAAACTGAATCGAATAAAATTGAAAAAAACAATGGAATAGAATAAATTAGAAAGAATATAACCTTCTTCCGAAATGTGTTGGCTGTTTTCCTGTCTTCTCTGATCCTCCCCTTCTTCCACAGTCCCCAATCCATCTCCTGATAGTACAGAGCCCTAGAAGGCACTCTGCACATGCTCAGTTTGGTGTGTATTGCTAGAGAGTTTTTTTTTGGGAAGGTGCATGTGATCAGCACAGGGCCAATCAGCACTGTCCAGATAGAGGGTCAGGGGTCCTTCAGCCTCATAGGACAGCCATTGCAGTATGAAAACTCTTCCTACAAGCTTTAGCCAGACACTGATAGAAGTCACAAGACTGCTATATACTGCTGATGAGAAAACTTATTTAGCAGTTTATATTTACTAAAATAATTGCATTTCAATGTTCTGTGTACTGTGGGAAACCAAATATTGTGAATGCAGGGTCCTGGGTTTAGTAACACTTCAAGTATAATAAAAATATGGTAGAATAAAAACAAAAAAGAAAACTCAACCACGTTTGTGAATTACTTGTACTTCGTCAGGGTCCATGAGTAAATGTTATGTTGCTTTAGACTTTTCGCTATTTTATCAGGGTCACTTTCACTATCCGAATAAAAAAATATTTTATTCTTTTTCCACAGCCTGAAGAATTGACCAATGCTCTGGAGATCAGTAATATAGTATTCACAAGTTTATTTGCCCTGGAAATGATTTTAAAACTTTTGGTTTATGGCCCATTTGGGTACATCAAGAACCCTTACAATATATTTGATGGTATCATCGTCATTATTAGGTAGGTTTGAAGCTGACTGTATTTTACTGTACTTTACTGTATTTTATATGTTAAAAAGTAAAAGTCCTGCCTAAGAGCAGACACCACAAGATGCCTGATATTACCTTCTGCCACCAATGTACTACATACATCGGTGGTAGTAAAATTATTAAATAGCTCATAAAAGTCACGAAAGCTCCTTTAAATGACTGGCCTCAGGTGATACACAAAGATGAAACAAATCCTTCTACATAAGTTGTACCTGTTTATCTGCAGTCTTCTCTTCTTTACATCCATTCGATGTCCAGAATGTATAAAGCTTGTCTGAGCTGTCAGAAAAAATGGCGTGGAGAGTTGAAGTAACACTCTGCAGAGGAGAGCTCTGAGAGCTGATTGGAGGGAAGAGGCGAAACCACCCCCCCCCCCCTACACATGGCACACAGGAACAGAGCTGAGGCTGTCAATCAGCTGGAGATCCCTCCCCCATCACCATTGTTCTCTTGGTGTCAGGAAAACGTCAAAAGTGATTCAAGCTGATAGCAGAGGAATGAAGCAGCAGACAGAAATGACACGTAGTGCTCTTAATTGAGCCAAGTACACACTATAGAGGGATATGCTTTGTTCATATTTCATGTCTGAGATTTACATTCACTATGAGTACAGAAAATTAAGCCCAAAAAAAAAAGCAATTTTATATAAATAACTAGCAACTACACAAAAAAAATTAAAGACAAAAACATGGAAATAAACTATCCTAAATACACACCCAAAAAACAAAGCCTTTAAACAACCCGAAAATCAGCCTATAAACAAAGAGTATATTTTTTTCCTGCAAATTTCAGCAGTTCAATTAGCGAAACTGAGATTTTCAGATTCAACAAAATTTTGCAGACAGCGAAATGAATAAATTTGTATTGAAATTGTGCTAAAATCACTTCTATTATTTCTACCCATTGACTTTCACTAAAAGAGAGCAATGGTGATGAACTGAGCAATACTACTGATCAGGAAGCTGAAAGTGCATTTATGAGCATGCATCAGTGCCCCAATGAAGTGCTTTTCAGTCTTTCTTCAGTCAGGACACCCTTTAAAACGATGCACATTGTCAAGGCACCCCATTCTAAAATATAAAAAACTAAACTAATAGTTTTACATAATGCAGTGGTATCAACTAGTGATCGACCGATATCGTTTTTTTATTACCGATACCGATATTTTGGTCATCGCATATCGGTATCGGCCAATATTGGCCGGTATTTTCAAACATTAAAAAATATATATAAATATATATTTATATATATATATATATATATATATATATATATTATTTTTTTTTTTTGACAGGTACTTTTGTGGAGGGATCTGGGGGTCTAAAAAACCCCAACCCCTCCTCTGCTCTTTAAAGCATTAAAAACGCCAAGTTTGGCTGTTTTGAATGCTGTCATTTATTTGAATTTGGAGCCGAGTACCCGGAAGTGATGTCATGACATCACTTCCGGGTTTTTACATGGAGACCCAATCAGAGCCGAATGCGGCTTTGATCAGGTGTCCTCTTCGGTGGCCATGCAGGCTGGTTGCCCAGGTCTCCCGGTGGGACGGGAGACCCGGGCGAACCGTGGAAGGCCGCGGGAGGGGGGGGACGTCCCTTCCCGCTCCATGTAATGACTTCTCAGCCGCCTCGGTTGTCATTACAAGACAGCTGACCGTCGGCTATGGACGCCGGTACCGAGGCGATGCCTCTAGCTGCATATCGGTAACCTCAGGGGCCGATTCCGATATATCGGGGAAAGTGCATCGGCTTTGCCGATAATCGGTCGATCCCTAGTATCAACACACGTAGGACACCCAACATTGGAGGTGATTTTATTTTTATAAAGCAAATACACCTTTTCACTGACTAGTAGTCTACCATTTCTTTTCTCTCTCATTCAGCTAATGTGACCTGATGGAGAGGGGCAAAAAAGAACATTTTCAGGTGCCCAGTGTCAATCTATGACATCATCAGTTGTTAGTATGCCATCAGCTGGCCTGCACAGTGCCCAGGGTTGTAACGCTGCGCAATTAAAACCTGTGGCTTTGTGTAACAAAAAAGGCAGGCTTGATCCACCTGATATGTTGATGTTGTTTTGGGGAAACTTGAGGCAATTTTTAGGCATTTCTCCAAGGCACCCCCAAAGAACGCAGAAGGCACCCTGGTTGAAAAAGGCTTCCCTAATTTATGAATTTATTACCAGGCTGTAACCTATAACAAGGTTTTTGAGGAGCACCTGAATTGTAAAAGCCTTGCTAAAAAAAAAAAAAGGGGAGAGGGCAAAGGACTGGTTACCAGTATTGCCTGTGGTCTCCCTGCAGCTGATCTTTTCCTCAATACTGACTTACCATTCCTTGTTCTCCACTGCGTCTCTATTTGGTAGCAGTCATCATGGCAGAGGAAGTGACTTTGCATCACATCATGCCAGAACAGCCTCTTTCCGAAAGACTTGTGATCAGAATACTTATATTCAAGAAGCAGCAGGAGAATTGGAGGAAGCTCAGATCCACAGAATAGATGAAGCAGAAGTAGGGAGATGATTGCACTGCAGGTCCTCTGATGCAGCTTCCTCTCCAGGGGCTGCAATACTTTAGGCAATCTCCCACTGCAAATATACAGCTATAAGGCTAAATGTACAGGAAATACGCTGCTATTTTTCAAGAGAAATTCAAGAAAAAATGCATATATTTTAGGGTATGCCTTATTGACACCAATACTGGGGCACTATTTCTCCCACTGATAACAATAATGGGGCACTATTCCTCCCACTGATACCAATGAGGGGGCACTATTCCTCCCACTGATACCAATAATGGGGCACTATTCCTCCTACTGATATCAATGATGGGGCACTATTCCTCCCTTTGATACCAATAATGGGGCACTATTCCTCTCACTTATACCCATGAAACGGCACTATTCCTCCCACCGATATTAATAATGGGGCACTGTTCCTCCCACTGATACCAATGATGGGGCACTATTCCTCCCACTGATACAATTGATGGGGCACTATTCCTTCCACTGATACCAATAATGGGGAACTATTCCTCTCACTGTTACCAATGATAGGGCACTATTCCTTCCACTGATACCAATGATAGGGACACTATGCTTCTCAAAGCTTCCAATAATGGGGCACTATTCCTCCCACTGATACCAATGATGGGGCACTATACCTTCCACTGATGCCAGTGATGGGGCACTATTCTTTCCACTTATACCAGTTATGGGGCACTATTCCTCCCACTGATATCAAGAATGGGGAACTATTCCTCCCACTGATATCAATGATGGGGCACTATTCCTCCCACTGATACCAATGATGGTGCACTAATATTTCCCCTTATATTGAAAATAGGACATTGTTTACTCACACTAACATCAGGTAATTATTTACTCCCACTGGCCCTCCTAAAGTCTAAAGCACAGTAAACTGGCCCTTTGTTTAGAAAGTTTGTATACAATAGATTAAATGAGCTTGGGTCCGCTATAATGAATAAACACTAATCGATAAGATTATTTACATAAACTGATCAAATATAGATTTAGAAAGCTTTGTTTCAAGAGATTACTTTTTCTTCCAATCATATACATATTTATTCTTGAGAAATACCGGTAATCGGATAATAGTGAGTTCTGTGTATCCCAGCTGCATTTTTGTTTTTCTATTCACTGCAGTCCTTTTGTTAAGATATTGGAAAATTCAGGTTATTTTAACCTTGTAATCCAAATAACTGTCCAGGAACAAATCCAAAGAATGAAATGTTCCTTAATTTCATGCTATACATCTTAAATTCTTCTGAACCTGTTCAGATGATTGTATCATCATGGTGCAACACGTCAGGCTGGATCTTCATATGTATAAAATTACAGTACTGCTTTGTTAGCTTCCCACAGCCACTGCAATTTATATTTGACTATATTTATATTACATTGAAATATTTAGACTTCTC
This sequence comes from Pelophylax lessonae, assembly GCF_965119305.1. Classification (NCBI taxonomy): domain Eukaryota; kingdom Metazoa; phylum Chordata; class Amphibia; order Anura; family Ranidae; genus Pelophylax; species Pelophylax lessonae. The sequence goes on from NC_138778.1 coordinate 28,969,080, forward strand.
TCAAAGAAAAATACTTGGCCTAACCACATAGAGAATAGGGGTCTAGTTCATTAAACTGCTTAGACGAAATTAGCTTAAAAAAATAAAAAATATATCTTCAGCTTCTTTATTTAGAGGGTGTGGATTTTGAGGTGAATTAAAGGCTAGCTTAGGTTATGTTATTTAGTGTTCTTTGTATTCGTGTTTTTTTTGCAATTTGTGTCTTTTTTTTGTTATTTGCACATTTTTTTTTTACTTTTTTTGTGAAAAAAAGTAAAATAATAAGGTGCTGTTTTTTGGGCACAAGAACAGGACAAGGATAGTTGTAAGGAGCTTACATAACTCTAGGAGCCATTTTACAGCCCATTGCGTCACCCTTAAAATACACCAAAAAGCAATTAATTTTGTCTACCCTCATTCTTCCATAACTCTAGGAGCCATTTTACAGCCCATTGCGTCACCCTTAAAATACACCAAAAAGCAATGAATTTTGTCTACCCTCATTGACTTTAATGCATTTCACCAAAATGCCCAAATTTAGATGGAATCTCTTGAATTCCATAAATATTTTGAGGAAGGGAAAACGCTCAATTTTTACTCATCACTAATTGGGACTTGACATGTAGCACTAAGACTTTGAAAAGTTCAGTTTCCCATCCCATTCCCACCAGGTTGGTCATGTCTCTTGCCTAAAGGTCTGTACACATGATCAGAAAATCATACGAAAAATGCTGCTTTCAAAGCGATCATGTGATTCATTTCGGGAGCCGTTCACGACAGTTCATCAGATATTATCCGATCGGTCAAGCACACGACAGTTCATTAGATATTATCCGATCGGTCAAGCATGAAAATTTTTCTCGTACAATACCAGATCATATAATTTTTGTGTAATCAGTACAGTTGTCGTTCGAAAATACGATACGATACAAATACACTACAAAACATTACATCACTTCCTGAATTTTCATTCTGTCGTAGGAGAATTTTTGTAACTTTAGTAAACTCTTTATTTTCAATATGATATTAGTATGCAAAAAAAAAAAAAAAACAGACGATCATCCTCCGATAATCTTATCATGTGTACTAGGCATAAGACTGTTAGATACTGTATGCTGGAAGAGTTGATGGTTCTAATGTTTTGCATTCGCTTCCGCGGAGTAAGATTTCATGCTTCTGTTGAATATTTGCTGGATACAACCTATTGAAGGAGTCAGTTTACCAAAATTGTTGCAGAGTTAAGCCCCGTACACACGCAACGATTATCGGCCGACCGATCGTCCGTCTTTTGTCCAGAGTTGTGTTTTGTTGGTTGGAATGTGCCTAGACTGCACATGAATCTTCTCGCCCAACAAAAATCTACTTCAGAAGTGATGTCATGTGTTGGTTTGCTTTCTTTGTGTTCTTTCTTCACTGAGCATGCCCAGACTTGCTCATCAGATTTTTCCCTGTCGAAATCTGTACTGACTGCACGAAAATCGGCCATTATGTTGACGGCCAACAAAAATTTTATAGTCTGCACAACAGATTTTTTTCGGCCGAAAAGTCGGAGTTGGTTTTCGGAAGCATCATACTAACAAGCCGAAAATCAGCAGATTGGTCGTCGGACAAAAATTCCCTGCCAATTTTCGACGCGTGTGTACGGGGCTTTAAAGTAAAATGATGTCCCTGTTGGGGTGATGGCCATCCCCTTTCTGTTACTGGGAGAGTAAGTCAATGGGACTCTCTTTGATGAGAAATATCTGACAAAACATTTTTTTACTCATGAAAGCCAGGAGAAACCTGGGTTATTACAACTAAAAACACATTTTTTATTTCCAAAAATTTTGCATGAATTTATTAATTTACCCTAACCCAACTCCTAAACCTATTATTAAAGCCAACTCAAGCTTTAACCAAACCTCAACATAGCCTCTACACCATTTTGGTTTTATGTATCTGAAATAGTTCTGTAAAATGACTTCAAGATCTCTGTGTCCCACTATGAACCTGGGGTTCGTAATTTCACTTCTCCTACACAGTTTATATCTAGTATATTGCTGATTAAACCTGCACTTGGGGCCCAATGAGGAAATTGGGAGGCTTTGCCTTTGAAGACTTTTATCTACAGCTGAGAAATGAGTGACAGATACTTCAGCCAGTAATGTGTAAGGATCCAGAACTCTTTAGATACATCTAGGTATGATTTATTCTGTGTTCTTTTTCTTTCAGTCAAGGGGTTAACCAACCTATGTTTTGCTCTTTTAGTGTGTGGGAGATTATCGGACAGCAAGGAGGTGGTCTGTCTGTCCTACGGACATTCCGGCTCATGAGGGTTCTAAAATTGGTGCGGTTCATGCCAGCTCTGCAGCGCCAGTTAGTGGTCCTGATGAAAACGATGGACAACGTGGCCACTTTTTGTATGTTGTTGATGCTCTTCATTTTCATCTTCAGGTAGGAACTCAATAATACAATATATTCATGCATAAGAGTAGTTCTAGGAGATAGATTTTAAAAATGGAAAAAATGGAAATTGGGCAGAGAAATCCACCAAAGAAATGTTCTTCCACTCGATGCAGTTCAAAATTATGGAGTTAAAATAGTCCAAAATGAAATCACTAAAATCTGATAACATTAACATTTGAGGCTGGGTTCACACTATTACGAATTGGATGTGGGTTTCCCCGCATCTAATTCGTATGTCAAGAGATTGTGACCTGCTCTCCATGGATTCGGTTCTCATATCTCCGGAGCGGCTATGGTGCAAATTTCACAGGAGTCCTGTGCGTCTTCTGATCTGTTTCATGTCAAAATTCAGCCAAAAATCCAAGCTGAAATCGGACCTGAAACAGTGAACAGGGACGCACCAGACCCCTGCTGCGAATCGCTCCGTGCTGCAGCGTGAACCCAGCTCCGGGGCGAATTGCACAGGAGTCCTGTGCGTCTTCTGATCCATTTCAGGTCCAAATTCAGCCAAAAATTCAGGCTGAAATCGGACCTTAATTGGTGAACAGGGACGAACCAGACCCCTGCTGTGAATCGCTCCGTGCTGCAGTGTGAACCCAGCTCCGGGGCGAATTGCACAGGAGTCCTGTGCGTCTTCTGATCCATTTCAGGTCCAAATTCAGCCAAAAATTCAGGCTGAAATCGGACCTGAAATGGTGAACAGGGACGCACTGGACCCCTGCTGCGAATCGCTCCGTGCTGCAGTGTGAACCCAGCTCCGGGGCGAATTTCACAGGAGTCCTGTGTGTCTTCTGATCTGTTTCATGTCAAAATTCAGCCAAAAATCCAAGCTGAAATCGGACCTGAAACGGTGAACAGGGACGCACCAGACCCCTGCTGCGAATCGCTCCGTGCTGCAGCGTGAACCCAGCTCCGGGGCGAATTGCACAGGAGTCCTGTGCGTCTTCTGATCCATTTCAGGTCCAAATTCAGCCAACAATTCGGGCTGAAACCGGACCTGAAATGGTGAACAGGGACACACTGGACCCCTGCTGCGAATCGCTTCCTGCTGCAATGTGAACCCAGCTTAAATGTATATTCAAATTTTTTAATCTTTTAAAATCTTCTTTCATTAAACCAAAAAACCTTATGAGCCTCGTTTAGCCACTTCCTATGAGGTGACAATTGGTCTTCCAGACATGCTATTGTGTTGTCATCCTGTCACATGTGTCCCTGGTGTGGGCTACAAATGGCCATGCCAACACACATTGCACAGGCATGGTCCAACATTGTCACTTCAAAAAGCTGGTCCTGAGCAACGATGTGCATGCAAATCTGGAGCGAGTGCATATAGACAGGAAGTGGCTGAAATAGGCTGCAGAAGATCAGTGGTGCTGAGATGCAAAAAGTGTAAAAAAAGTAAAAAAAATATTTTATGGAAAAAATATGATGATTGTTTTCGATTTCCAATTAATGATACAGATTGGTTTAAAAATGAGAAATAAAGATGAAAGCGTATCTGAACCCAAGAACAAAAATTTAATATATTGCAGCTTACTAGTCCATAAATGTGGTAATTACATTAATTTTTTTCCCTTATTTTCACCTGGTGATCGAGCCAGTAACTCACTTGCTGTCCTAGAGTGATAATGCTCACTCACTGTATCTACAGGGAAGCACCCTAAAACAGGTTTACAACTGGGGCGTAGCTACAGAGGTCACAGGGGTCACAATTGCAACCTGGTCCCATGCTTCAGGGGGCTTGTGTGGCCCCCTGTACACCTGGAAAGGAAGAGCGGCAACATATAGAAGATCCGATGCCCTCCATTATCATCCTGCAGCCGCAGAATGCCTGTTTTCCTCTTCTCCTTCCCACAGGCATTCAGCAGGAGAAAAATGGAGAGCATTGGTTCTTTCATATCCCACCACCCCTCCTATTCAGCCTCTTGCTGCCCCCCCCCCCCCACTTATTCCCCACAGCTTTGCCGGGTTCCCTCCTCCCCTCTTCTGCTGGCTGCCTACGGGGTATGTGCCAGTAGGGATAGCGGGGAAGGGGCGGGTAAATATGCACAAATCACTGACTCTGTCAGTAAACTGTGTTTACTATGCTTCAGTTTGTGAATGAATTGGAAGCTCTGTAGAGAGCTATTCCTATACATTCATTCTGTGCTGCTAAGGTTGCAGAGATGGAGATTTAGGGCCGTGTGCCCTAAACCCAGGGGGGCTTAAGGGCTCCTAAAAAAAAATGTAAAAAAATAAAATAAAAAATATTGTAAAAATAATAAAATAAAATGGTAAAAAAATAAATACTACTGACACCAGTGGCGGAAATACCATGGTCCCAAAGGTGGCATGGGCTTGGGGAAAAGGGCCAGGGCCAAGGGTCAGGGGAGTCCTTCATGGTTTCTTGCATCGGGGCCCTGAAGGTTCTAGTTACTCCTCTGATTACAACCTATATATATACTTAGAAACACATACCGTCCCACGCTAAAATATTTCCACAGTAGGTTCTGTACTTGTTGCATACATTTTTATTCTTATAATTGACCTCTATATCTCATGTTTCTCAGTATTTTAGGCATGCACCTTTTCGGCTGCAAATTTGCATCTGAAAGAGATGGAGACACCCTCCCTGATAGGAAGAACTTTGACTCCCTTCTATGGGCTACAGTCACCGTTTTCCAGGTATTGTAATCCAAATACCAACATTCAATTATTGGTCCATATGCACAGCATCTTCCTAATGAGCTCCTCTGTGATTAGTGCTTCTCAAGTCAGGGTGAAAATTGGTGCATACAAAAGGGAGTGTAAAATGTTGTTTTTGTGCACCTCAATGTATTTATTAAACTGTGTATGCATGTTTTAAGTATATTGTAGGGTCAGAAATATGTAAAGCCTGGAAGGTGGAGTCACCATGGTGCTTCTTTTATGTCTTGGATACCTAAACAGCTAGATAATTCCTGACTGTTCCTATCCACTTGCAAGTTGTGGGGGCATCCACCCACCTTTGTGTGTAACATTTGGGTGTACAAAGAAATTTGATGCGCACTAAGTGGATTTAATTCCTTTTGCAGGTATTGAGGAATATATTTAAATTATCATTTTGTCTTTGGGCTTCAGCATTAAACTTTCATGACCTTGATGTTCTCCCATCTCTCCTGTATACCATCACTGTTAGCTTTGAAGACAAGTCTGGACATAGTAGTGACCTCCAATGAGTTTAAAGCAGGGTGGATGAAAATTAATTAGTCTGGGTAGGTCAACAGATTTGCCTGTTAACAGCTTTCCTAGTGTAGTGCCACCCCCGAAGGAGCCCCTTGAGAATTTTAGGTTCTAGGTTCTGCCTTTCAACTCCAAGGACAGTCTTAGCCCCTCTGGCACACCTAGTACACAAATATTACTGCGTACTTTACTTAGTCCCGTGTGAAGGCTCTGATGAACGGATAAGATAAAGGTGTCTGCATGCAGTTTCTCTTTAGGTGTATCCTCAAGGTAGGCTCCCACCTGTTCACCAATTCCGGCAACACCAAGTCCCAAAGGAAAGGATGTCCTGGAGCAAGTTCTTGAAGGATGCCCGATTAGCGACCTTGTGACCGAAGAACCCAGCAATATCTGTACAGGTACCCACACAGCGGATAGGATGCTTGTGGTGGTGGGTCTGCATCCGACCATAGAGCTGCTGGTGGAAGAACTGTCACACCGCCCTGCTGTGCTGTCCCCCTTGAAAGCCATCCAGGAAGAAGATCCCCCTTCTCCAGCATCTGGAGGACCTCTGCCTTGTGGTCCCTTCTCCCTGGCTCCCAGGAAGCCTCGTTTTCTCCTCCTCAATCCCACACCCCCTCCCCCTGCTCTGCATGCTGGAACTATAGTTTTCCCTTAGGGAATCACCATAGGGCCGCCTGTCTTCGGGGCTACATGTCCCATGGTCCTCTTTGATTGGCCCTATCCATAGCTGATCAGGAGCGGGCATCAGCGGGCCAAGCTACACATGCACCACTATCCTAGCAAAGTAGCAAGAGGAGGAGAGGGAGGGGGAAGGCTGCTGCCTGTGTGTGTCTTCTCCTGTGGCTGTGGCTGGCTGAGCAAGGGGGAGGGGGGGATTGGCAGCCGTTACAAGAGCTTCTGAAAATGTAGGTGAAATATAAAGAGCAGCCATTCTCAACCAAGGTCCTTTGGAAGTTGCTAGGGGATCCTTGAGCTGTGGTTAATTGACCTCCCATGTGATAGTGGACCAGGGCCAACAACCAGCTGCAAGAACCCATTGATCTTTTTCTCTGTCTGTAAGAATGGCATTCTGACCACCACTGTAGAAAAGACATGCTTTTCATTGACCACCCATGTTTCTCTTTTGATGGGCGGGGGGGTGCAGCGTGGTATGGGGGCAGTAAACACTCAGAGTACAGCACACTCATAGAATGTAATAGCAGTGTGTAGCAGAGCAGGTCTCAGATGTGCTGACTGCGTCTGTCTTGAGTAGCCGAATGTGGCCTGGCCGGTCCGTACCCAAATTGGGAGTTTTGCAGGTAGGATAGTGTGTCCCTATCCTTTCTCTACTTGTTTGCAACCTCTCCCTGCTGCTAATCACTGTCCCTGTCAGACGGGTGACCTGTCCCTATAATACCCACACGTGAAATGCATGCCAAGCCTGGGAGCCAGGGCCTTAATAAGGCTTTGCCTGACCAAAGATGTCTGCCAGAGTCACATGGGGTGGCAGCATCCAATCGGATAGCTTCCCCAGTGACCCAGGAAACCAAAGAGAACCAAGTTCCTCTTGACTTCCCCTCCAACTGGAATGCCACTGCCATTGAGTGCCTCCTACAGTGGAGAAAATAGACTGCTCCTTGCCTACACGCTTACCACCAATTTGTTGGTTTTAGCAGGGGTTCCCTGGGATTTAATAATTTTTAATTATTTCAAGGTTTCATCTGAGCTAAAATAGTTGAGAAAGGCTGATATTGAGATATTCTGTATAAATAAATGATAGATAAATAAACCTGCTGTAAAGGAAAGTTTTAGTTTTAGAGAGGTGTGTTTAATTTGTTGTGTATTATTTCGAAACCGTCAATGTCTGGTCAGTGTCAGAAAGTTGACGCAAAAGACAAGATGTTGCCATAACCTTCTTTTCTGCTCATAATAAACTGCCTGTGTTCCTTCATGGAGTATATGGAGCACAGTCAGAATGTTGAACATCACATTCATCTGAATATTCTCTGTGATCTCTCCATGCAGATTTTAACCCAAGAAGACTGGAATAAGGTTCTCTACAATGGAATGGCTTCCACATCATCTTGGGCGGCCCTGTATTTCATCGCACTAATGACATTTGGAAATTATGTGTTGTTTAACCTGCTAGTTGCCATCCTCGTGGAAGGTTTTCAGACGGAGGTAAGCCCTATTTTGGCATGGTTGAAATAAAGGAAGGAATTGACTCATGGTCAAACCAAAAATGCTATTTTAATTTATTTTTCATATTCAAAGCAAACTCACCCATCCAATCATGTCTCCATGCTTTATTTTGCTGAGAAATCACTTTGAAAAACACCCCTCTAGCTGCGGCCATCTTGAGTAAGGGCAGATGATTCAAGTACCATTTATTTCCTGGAATCCATATGCCGTTAGCTCAGGCATGTAGGCAGGAGGGCGTGCTTAGATGATAAAACCCCTTCCCCTCTCCTGAAGACTCCTGGGATGTATGACATCATTTGCTTAGGCAAGAAACTAGGATGTAACTGAAGAAATGTAAAACAAAAGTCAAAATACTTAAAAATAATATACCTTCCTATCTGTTTACTCATGCTATTAGCATAAAGCCAGAGGCGTAACTAGAACCTTCAGGGCCCTGATGCAAGAAACCATGAAGGGCCCCCCGGACCCTGGCCCGGGCCCTTCCCGTCAAGCCTGGGGCTCCTCCCACTGATCCAGGGGCCCTTTACTCTCGTTGCGGGGCCATTACATATTTACTGACCCCTTCCTGGTTCTCTATTGTGACACATTCCCTGCAGCAGGGGCCCAGAGATAGCAGCATACAAGTGAACTGGATAGGAGGAGTGGGGGGGGGGGCAGCATACAGAGGAACCAATCTCCTCCATTTTCCTCCTGCAGCTACAGAAGGAAAAAGGAGGACAGTGATTTCTCTACATGCTGCCCCCGCCGCCCCTCCTATCCAGGTGTACAAGGGAGCCACACAGGCCCCCTGGAGCATGGGGCCCGGTTGCGATTGCAACCCCTGCAACCCCTGTAGTTACGCCCCTGCATAAAGCTTAAAAATACTTATTGTTGATTATGAGATTGCAGTTCCACTTTAAAGATGAGTCAAATATCAGATGGTTTGCTTGGTGTCCAGTCAGTGGTGTTTGTCACAACACCAAATTGAGCACTGGAATTGCCAAACATATTCACAATCAAGCTTCACCCCCTTAATTTCTGGGAACATATTGAAAGCGGTTGTTAACCGCGGCTGGTAAAAAAAAAAACACCTGTAAGGCAATTGTATAATGTGCTAGTATGCATCGCATACTAGCACATTATGAAATACTTACCTTAGAACGAAGCCATCCGGCAGGGCGCTGTCATTGCTGAGACAGCTGACATCTTCCCCCAGCCTTTATCCTGGGGACATCACTCCCGCGCATGCGCCGGTGATATCACTGGCTAAATGCTTAGTGAATATCTCCTAAACGATGTACGTTTAAGAGATATTCATTTTACCTACAGGTAAGCCTTATTATAGCCTTAATATAGTTACATGTAGGTAAAAATGACCAAGCAGAGTTTACTACAGCTTGAAACATAGCCTTTATCAGTATACTATTCTCCACTGCTTAGTACAAAGGATTAGCCAAAAAGCCAAGATACAATGTGCAGCACTACTCCCTGGGGTGCTGCTGGTTACAGGTTCCCCTGGGTTACCCTTAGCAACAACATGACAGTTCAGCATTTTCAAAGTGTTTATGGCTCAGTCAGGAAACAGTTTTGGTTTTTGTGTTTTTATTGAGAACTTGGATAGGAGAAGGGAATGAGTGGGATACTCCAACTTGAATAAACTATGCACAATTTGCTGGGGCGACTAGATATTGCTGAGTGTGGCAAGGCCGCTGCTTCACCTTGTCACTAGCAGTGAAGAAGTAATTAATGAACTGTTTTAGATAAGCTGTACTGTACTGCAGAACACTCTTCAGGGCCCTTCCTGGTACCTCCTTTGTTCCTATACTTCAGGGTTCTCTATACGGCACCCCCTTTACTGTAACACTCTCTGTGTGAGCTAGCTCCTTGATCACCTGACTTCACTGGAGTGGTCCCCCTTCCTGGGTAGACCCTTAGGCAAATCTCCTGGTACTCACGGACACTGTTTTTTTTGCGAGAGACTCTGCCAGCAGCTCCACTGTCAGCTCCACTGGATCTTCTGCAGCTCAGCTCCACACCCGGTTCACTAGGCCGTCCGCCTAAGACCACCTTCCTCACACACTACAGGAGTAGAGACAGCCTCTTCCTGGAACTCTGCTTCCCGCCAAAGACCCCATTCACATGTCCCCTCAGTATTTATGGTCAATCCCAGGATGCATTGCAAGAATGCCCTCCCACTGGGACTGCCATAAAACCTGATGTGTCACTGACTGGGTTTCCTCCACTGGCCAACAAGTTCCCTCATTGGATGCAGTGGGGACACTCCCTCAGACCCAGTGAATCACACCTGGAGACATGCAACAGGCAACCTAACCGATCAGGCTCCCCTGATAAGCAGAAGGAGCATATATGCATTTACCTAGCACCTACCTAACTAGGAGGGTGCTACAAATGTAAGAAACCCTTTTTTTTATTAAAGCCAGCTGAACTCTCTGTGTACATGCAGTGTCTTACACTTTGTTATCTTTAGAAAACAGCCACAACCTGATTAGAAAAGCCTGCCCCCTGCCAGCATGCTGCAGAGCAGGGCCCTTGCTCTCTGTGTGGAAGCAATGGCCTTTCCGTCTGCAAAGCTCCCACTCCTGACTGATTTGTTGAGCTTTAGCTCTGACTCACTAGAGGGCGTGTCATTAACTACTTTAGCCCCGGAGGATTTGGCTGCTCAATGACCAGGCCCTATTTTGCGATTCGGCACTGTGTGACTTTAACGGACAATTGCGCGGTCATGCGATGCTGTACCCAAACGAAATTGACGTCATTTTTTTCCCACAAATAGAGCTTTCTTTCGGTGGTATTTGATCTCCTGTGCGATTTTTATTTTTTGCGCTATAAACAAAAAAAGAGCGACAATTTTGAAAAAATAACAATATTTTTCACATTCTTTTATATGAAATTCTCAAAAAAAAAATGTTAAAATCAAAATTTTTTCACATTTTAGGTCAATTTGTTTTCTGCTACATATTTTTGGTAAAGAAATCGCAATAAGCGTATTTTGATTGGTTTGCGCAAAAGTTATTGCGTTTACTAACTACGGAAAAGGTTTATGTCATTTTTATTGTTTTTTTTTTTTACTACTAATGGCGGCGATCTGCGATTTTTTGCGGGACTGAGAGATTGCGGCGGACAGATCAGACCCCTAACTGACATTTTTGACACTTTTGGGGGTACCAGGGACATTACTACAGTAATCAGTGCTAAAAATATGCACTGTTACTGTAAAAATGACACTGACAGGGAAGGGGTTAACAGTATGGGTGATCAAGGGGTTAAATGTGTCCCTAGGGGCGTGTCGGGGGGCGTGACTTCTGAAGTAATCACAGAGACTTGCGATCCTATATAGCAGGATCACATAGCCTCTGTGATCACTTCCCGGGAGAATGACAGACGGCTGTGTTTACATCAGCCGTCTGTCCTTCTCTCTCAGCTGCGGGAGATTGCTAGTGGCCGGCGGCCATCGGAGCCGACGGTCACACGCACTGGCTCCCCGGCTGACGAGCGGGGGCGGGTGCGCGGCGGCGCGCTCGCCCCCTAGAGTCTCCTGAGCGAGCGACGTAGTACTACGTCAGTTTGCCCAGGAGCGGCTGCCTGCTGCAGTAAATCTGCGGTGGGCAGTCATTAAGTGGTTAAAACCACTGCCTCTATACAGAGAACAAGGGTCCTTCTCTGCAGCATGCTGGCAGGGGACAGGCTTTTCTACTCAGGCTGTGGCTGCTTTCTAAACAAAACTGTAAGACTTTGCACACCTTTAGTTTTGATGCACCTGGAATGTATGTAGCTGAGATAAACTGAATATTAAGTTGGGTTTAAATGTAATTGACTGTTAGAGGATATGCTGTTTTCTCAAGGCTAATCTGCAGACAGAATGTTGTGGGGAAGGGGAAATTCTTTCTCACTCCCTTACCTATTGACACTACAATAAATTGCTTTAGTGGGGACACAGGCTACAATAAGAACATAACAGCAGAGGTTCTTCTCCCCCCCCCCCCTCCAGTTCTACAGATTTTATTCACTTCCTGTCCCTAAGAACACACAGGATGTCTGGATAAAATCTCCCCAGGGAAGACACAGCCTGCAATAAAAAATAGTCAGAGTTTATAACTCTACCATACTCTTTGCTACATGATAAGCAAAGATTGTGGCATCACTCAAGACAAAGTCGACTGCTTCCCTGGATCTACTAGAAGACAGGTTGCCGGCGGGTCCCTGTACCGCTCCAGAAGATTAACTAGTGTGAATAGAAGGATCACCGATTTCCCAGTCAGCCTGTGTAGACAGTAGATAGGAGGCGGCCTCAGCTTAAATCACATTCCACTGGCGCATCTTGCCCCATGCACAAGGGGCTTAGTGATAGCTCTTGGTGGGCAGGGGGAAACACATCATGGAGGTTTGGTTTTGGTGGAGAGATGTAAACTGGGGCCACCTCTTATCTTCTGTCGCTGATTGGGAGACAAGTGATCCTTCTGTTCATACTAGTCTACAATACCCTTATCATTGATTCTTTTTTTGACTGCGATACACACACTACAATCTGATTGTACAATCCCTGTACAGTCTGATTTACATTTACCAAAACTATGTAATATGAGGACAAACCTATACAATCTGATCAGTTTCTATCCAACCACACAGCCCATTTTATTACATAGTTTTTAGTAGATGTAAAGGAGATCGCACAATCACATTGTATGGTGTATGGCCAGCTTAAGACTGGGGGGGGGGCTTCAGTATATCTATAGTGACAGAACGTTTGGCTTAGCTGCTTCCGGCAGACAGTGCCTCCTTCCCTCCAAACCCTTCCAGCAGACTGAGAGCCAATACCAGCCCTTTTACCCCAAGCATCGTACACAGGCAAGATGTTGAGGTAGAACCAAAGGAATGACTGTTTATTGAACAAGAATACAGGATTTTATACACTTTAAAAGTAGGTCAGTCACCACATGAACAATTAAACCACGCATTTACCCAAAACATCACACAATGGTTAGATGATGAGCTAAAGTTGACATAAGGCTAAACCCATCATAAAAACCTTCAAGAGTTAGCCAAATTAGTCAACAGACAGAAACAATAGGTGACTCAATAAACAATGGAAACTAACACCTAGACAATGCTTTGATTAATCAGGGATCCCAGACTGTCCAGCAACAGTATTCAAGAAGACCCAGGGCTGACCAAATCTCATTATTCAGCTTTCTTTTTACATACATCTGCTCAATGAGTTTCATGTTGGCAGAGACCATCATGGCTTCCTTGACTGTTAAATGCAATAATGTCCTTTTGCATTATATACCAGGACATCTTCTTAAATGCTTGTAGCTCCCTCAAATGCCAGGGCCCATAGTTAGAAGCAAAAGAGGCTACTCTGCAGTTCCCTCCAAAAGCCCCTTTCCTGGTTGGGTCTGTTACATTTCTCCCCCATCCAAAATAGACCAACAAGGTCCCAGACCGCAACCTGGTGTGGACCTGTGTTAGTTGGGCAGAGTGAACCCACATAGGTAGTCTACATGATTTCCATTCTTGGCTGCAGGTAAGGGCTGTCATCAATAGGTGTGGGACAGAGATCATGAACCCTCTGTCTAGCTGCCAGTGCTTCAGCTGGGTGGTCTTTACTATTCTGGGGCTCTGACTGCTGCTGGGGAGAGGGGCTGACTGTCCCGACTCCCTGGAGACATGAAGACACATGAGGTGCTAGGCAGAGACCAGCGGCACTCTGCCCTGTTGCCAGTGCTTCAGCTGGGTGGTCTATACCATTCCGGGGCTCAGTCTGCTGCTGAGAAAGGCGCCGACTGCCCTTGCTCCCTGAAGCCGTGGAGAGACTGTAGGTGCTAGACAGAGGCCAACGGTGTCCTGCCCTGTTGCCATCGCTTCAGCTGGGAGTAGGAGCTTCACTACATCAGCTTGTCACTGGGGAGAGGGGCCACCTGCCCCGGCTCCCTGGAACTCCAGGGTTGTTGCCGGTGTTGGGCAGGGGTTGGTAGCACTCTGCCTTGATGCCAGTGCTTTTGCTGGGGACCCCTCTTCATCTGCTCCAGCTAACTGTTGGGAATGTAGGCTAGCTTCCTCCACTCCCAGACTGTGGATCTATGCCGCTGGGGAGGGGGAATGGTTTCCTCCCCTCCCTTCATCTCATACTGCCGCTGGGGAGTGAGGACAGCTTCCTCCCCTCCCTGGTCCTTGAACTGTCGCTGGGGAGATGAGCCAGCTGCTCCATCCCCCGTACCCTTATCCAGATGCTGGACAGATGCATTCCCCCTAAGCGCATCCTGAGCAGAAATAGGTTCACCAAGGTAAGTCAACACTTGCTGCATCCACCATAAGAGGTCCGCTTCCAGAGCTGTGGGTGGAGGTGAGCAAAGCACATTGTTACTCTGCCCCTTTGCCAACACTTCAGCCGGGGTTTCAGAGCTGTCGGCTGGTACTTACTGATAGTTCCAGGCAAAGGTGCCCAGCCCAACTGCTGAGCAGAATCTAGCAGCCTTCTGTAGGTAATCTCCAGCTCCCATTCCTGAACGGTTAGAAACTCCAAATCTTCCTGTGCTCAGAGCACTTCCGATACATTCATCCTCCGGTCTCTGTACTCCATGATTTCCTTAATACTCCACTCCAGATCCCTCCTAAAGTCAGGGTTCTTGGACAGCCTTTTGTACAACAGCTCCAGGCCGCTGTAGCCAAAGCCTTCCATCCAGCTGTTGACTTCTGGCCACAGGATACAAACCACTGGAGGGCTCTGTAGCTCTCATCCAACCGTATCTCTGCCCGGACCAGCCTGCTTAACTCCTTGTATGGTTGTTCCCCTAAAAACAGCACTCGCACTTTGTACTGCGACCAATACTTTTCCTGTATGGAGGGGCAAAATTTTCCCTGGTGGTGCTGCTCCCAGGCTAGTGCTTCCTTCCAGAGTTGTCGGCTGACATACAAGTCATACCATCCCAGCAAGACCTGCACTGACACTGGTCCTCCATGCTGTATCTGCATCTTTTGCAGCCTCCTTCTGAATTTCTCTTCCATGGCAGCTGGTATCTGTACCTCTCCTCTTCTGCTATCCGAACCTCGTGGTTTGGATGTCCCAGACTGCAGGAAGCATCCCACTGCTGCCACCAAATGTGATAACACGCTTGGCACCCTGCTTAGATGCTTCTGCCAAGCCGTGCCTCCTGCCCTTCCAACCCTTCCAGCAGACCGAGAGCTAATACCAGCCCTTTTACCCCAAGCATTGAACACAGACAAGATGTTGTGGTAGAACCATAGGAATGACTGTTTTTTGAACAGAAATACAGGTTTTTATACACTTCAAAAGTAGGTCAGTCACCACATGAACAACAAAACCAAATATTTACCCAAAACATCACACAATGGTTAGATAATGGTTAGAAATTGACATAAGGCTAATCCCATCATAAAAACCTCCAAGAGTTCTTGCTTCCTAAATTCTTCTTCCTAAATGCTTGTACCCCCCTCAAACGTCAGAGGCAATAGCCAGTAGGCAAGAGGCTACCCTGCAGTCCCCTTCAAAAGCCCCTGTCTTGGTTGAGACTGTCACACATATATATATATATATATATATATATACTGTACAGTGTCTTTTACCCCTTGAGATTTTCCACATTTTGTCATGTTACAACTGAAAAGGTAAATGTATTTTATTGGGATCTTATGTGATAGACCAGTCATCATAAATGGTCCTGCCATTTGGGAGCTCGCTCAGCTGCCCTCACTGCTGTCATCCCATCAAGCAGACATTGGCGGCAGGACAGGACATTTTGAAAACCATTTATCATTTTCCTTCCACTTCACAATTATGTGCCACTTTGTGTTGGTCTATCACATAAAATCCCAATAAAAATACATTTACGCTTTTGGTTGTAACATGACGAAATGTGGAAAATTTCAAGGGGTATGCATACTTTTTCAAGGCACTGTATATATATTTAACATTCACCAAACCAAATGGCATGCAAATACACACTCGTTGTGGTTACACTTTTATAAATAAATAAATATCATATGTAATATGTCATGGCAAGCATGTACAATATGCTAAAGCTAAACCCTTTAAAAATCGGTTGCAATAAAAGCGTCATTAGCAGCGCAATGTTATACGTAGAGAGGGCACACGTTTCCATTAAATACAAGAGCCTGCCTGAATCCGATTTATTACAACGCAGCTGAAGCCTACCACGGAAAGACCACACAGGATCCATGTCTGTGGACGATCCCCTCCCCCACCTCCCACGCTCATTACGGAACACTCCTGTTTACACTGTACTTTGAACATGCTGATCTCCCCTCGATCTGTTTTATTTCACACTCACATCGTGTAAATTCCGTCTACACCAAAGGGGAAAGGATTTTCTGCTGATGGTGCGGAACTGGCAGCCGCAGCCGCCATAATAGACAGTGAATGTTTATCATAACAAATAGTACCATCATTTACTGAGCTAAGTCCGCGCTGTGCCGCCGTCGCTTATTTTCTTCTCTTTTTTACAGTTTATTTTAGAAATGGTGGCGGTCTTAAAAGAGAATCGGTCATTTGGATGTTTATGCAAGAATTTTTATATAAATAAATATGATTGTGCAGGGTTACTTCTGAATCATTTATATTTACTATTTTTTTAACTTTTTTTTTTTGCGGTCAGATTTTGGCACTTTCGCTTAAGTAGTCAGCATCTGGGTGGTCTTGTTAATATGCGGTCACTCAGCTCTGGAGAGGGCATAGGGCTTGTTTCACACAGACCCTTGTATAAGCGTAGTGTGAACAGCAAGCTTTACCAACGTGTTTGCAGATCTTTTAGGAAGCATTATTGAAGCTTTTAAAGTGCCATTCAACTCCAGTTTGTAAATGATGAACGCAGATCCTAATGGGATTGCTGATTGACACTTTAAGCAAGCTGTAAGCAGACTTTAAACAAGCTCCAAGAAGTGCTGAAGCCTGCTAGCAGCTTGTTAAAAGTGGCAATCAGCACTCCTATTAGGATTTCTGTTCAACATTTACAAACTGAAGCTGAATGGTACTTCAACAAGGCTTGCTGAAGGCTCTGCAAATGCTTTGTCAAAGCTTGTTGCTCTTATACAGAGTAATGCCCCGTACACACGTTCCGATAATCGTACGATAATCGTGCGACTCATCTTTCGCAAATTGTTGCATGGCACTAAAATCAAAACCAACTCTGCGTACTTACAATCAGATTTTGTTCGTACGATTCTCTGAAAAAGTTTGTTTGCATAGCTACGTATCAGAAATTATATCATATACGTGTTACCCCTGCGTGTACTGATGAAACGATTGTAGTTCGCTAAGCTATCGTACGACAGAAGTTTTCCTGTTTGTCCCTTCAGATTTTGTTGGACCAACTGCCGTGACCGGCTGTCGAAAGCTGTGTACTAACGATCAGATTATCGTGCGATAAAGTCGTAAGCGAATTTAATCGTACGATTATCAGAACGTGTGTACGGGGCATAACGCTCGTGTGAAACGGACCCACAAGGCCCATGGTTAACATTTGACTAAACCCACCCGTGAACATTCCCCAACCTTTTAAACCATGTCTCAGTAGGCATTTTATTTAGTCCCTAATATTTTGGCTTTAGAAGTTATGAAGTTAAGTTAGGCCCCTTTCACATGGGCGCACTGCCCGACGGAGTCCCTTCTGCTCAGCAGGGGATCGATCCGCCGATCCCCGCTGAGCAGGCAGATGAAAGCTCCGTCTCCGCTCTGTGTGCAGAGACAGAGCTGTCAGATCCCCGCTTTCCTCTATGGGGAGATCGGATGAGAATGGACCGCCTGTCCATTCTCATCCTATCCCATCCGATCCAATCCTCCTGACGGATGGAAAATAGGGTTTCCATCCATCCGGATTTCACAGACAGGATCGGATCGGATGGCAGCGGGTGGCAGCGGAGATGCCCCTGCTGACATCCGCTGCCCCATAGAGATGCATGGAGCATCCGATCCAGTCCGCCTGAAAAACGCTCGCTGTGAAAGGGGCCTTAGAAGTATGTGCTGTGTCTGTCCACCTCGCTCAGCTCAGCCACGTCTGATAACCTGAAGTTTTTGGGAGCGCCACATCAGCTTGTACAAACTTTTAAAATAAAGCCCCCGAAACATGTTGGTTTTTCCAAAATAAAAGTATTTTAAAAGTTTGTACAAGCTGGTGTGGCGCTCCCATCATTTCAAAACTTTAACAAACCCCTCCGAGGGTCCAGCAGGATCCCACAGTTGTTGGTGATCAGCCTTTAGGACCAAAAACCACCTCTCCCATGGAAACACATCGGGATAAGGTTCAGCAATCCTACAAAGATTACTTCTGATAACTTAGACATCCCATGATGCCTTACCCTCCTTGTAGACTCCAAGCTGCATGCGCATACTGTGTGTCAGGACATTGGCTAGGAGTCCAAGGGAAGCATGCATCCTAAGGTGACAACGTTGCTTCTGCTCAAGAAGCAGCTCAGGGAGCGTTGTCACCCTAGAGCAGGAAGTAAAAAAATACCAGGTAAAAACAAACCTCAAACTGAAGAAAACAAAAAGGAAGGAAAGAATGGCACTAATGAAACAAAGGAGAGTAAACAAAAGGATAACCAAGAAAAAACAAACCTCAAACTGAAGAAAACAAGAAGGAAGGAAAGGATGGCACTAATGAAACAAAGGAGGATAAACAAAGGGATCACCATCTAAAAACAAACCTCAAACTGAAGAAAACAAAAGGGAAGGAAAGGATGACACTAATTAAACAAAGGAGGATAAACAAAGGGATCACCATCTAAAAACAAACCTCAAACTAAAGAAAACAAAAAGAGGGTAAGCTACTTGCTACAACTATTTTACATGACTAAGCCCTGTGGGTGGGACGAAATGCGTCGGACCATGGCCTGGATGGAGCCTGGTTGAAGCTGTGTTTACTATCTCGCATTAGGGCCGTGCTGGTGTGCAGCAGATTGATATTTTTTTCTAGGAATTGGCATAGAGCCAGTGCGAGTTCTTTCTCCCGCCTGCACCTGATAGTAGGAGTCACCAGACCTTTTGGATGTATGTCTAGAGTGGCATCCCAAGCCATGAATGGTCACAGCTACTATTTTACTAGTTTTCTTTTGGTCTACATAGACTTAAGGGCTCGTTGACACCAGACCACATGCTAGGGTGGACCATTTTAGTGTGCGGGCTATTGTCTGCTGTGTACAGGAATCGAGGGGCAGTGTCATCTATAGTATCCTTTTCAGTTGTTTTGCTTTGTCTTTGAGTTTGTGAATACGTTTTCAATTATATCAAATTCTGTTTTCTTCATTTCAGGAAGTAGCAAAGAGGGAAGATATGAGCGCCCATTTAAGCTGTATACACCTTCCTGTAGAATCACTCATGGTATGTGAAATTAAAGGGGTCCTTCGCCTTCCCCATCCACTTTTTCTTTCTCCACTCCTACCGGCCTCCTCTCTAACAATCAGATTTAAAAAAAATACCTATTTGAGGGAACCTTTCCTGCACTTCTTGGATTCTTGCCTAGGCATGCAGCCTCCAGGGACACCTATCTCACACTTCCCTGGAGGCCACAGCGCACTCTATGGTGCATCATCAAGGGGATAACTGTCTTTGGTCCTTGCAGCTGCCCCCCCCCTAATGATGCACTGTGGTGCACATGCATCATCAGGGGGCTGCCTGTGGGAACCCAGAAGAGACCTCCGGCCCATGATGACATCAGAAAAGAAGATGACATAGCGCTGGACCTGCTGTGCAATAGCAGATCCCTTCCTGGGAGTGAAATTCCTCTTTAATCACTTGACCTCCAGAAGGTTTACCCCCCTTAAAGCAGAGTTGCAGCCCCCCTCCAAAAATTAAAAGTCAGCAGCTACACATACGTAGGCTCTTTATCATGTGACCAGCTGTGTCCAATCACGGCTGGTCACATATTAAATAGGAAGAGCCATTGATCGTCTTTCCTCAGTTCGTGCGTGACAGGCACGAGTAGAGGAGAGCCGATCCGCTGCTCTCCTCCCAGGGGGGGTCTGTGCTGGTAATCAGAACATTGATTACCAGTGCAGACCCTCTGGGGATGCCACTAGAGCCACCAGGGATGCAGACCCATGACCACCAGGGATGCCGACCCATGACCACCAGAGATGCCCACCATGGCCACCAGTGCTCAGGGAGCCTGCCAGTGCCCTCTACATCAGTGCTACCCACCATTGCCATCTATCAGTCAGTGCTGCCCACCAGTGCCTATCATTGTCATCTATCAGTGCCATCTATCAACGCCCATTATTGCTCACCAGTGCCGCCTATCAGTGCCGCCTATCAGTGCCCATCAATGCCACCTATCAGTGCCACCTATCAGTGCCCATTAGTGCCGCCTATCAGTGCCCACCAATGCTGCATATCAGTGCTACCTATCAGTGCCACATATCAGTGCCCATCAGTGCTGCATATCAGTGCCGCCTATCAGTGCCCATCAGTGCTGCATATCAGTGCCACCCCATCAGTGCCACCCCATCAGTGCCTCCTCATCAGTGCCTGTCAGTGCGGCCTCATCATTGCTCATCAGTGCAGGAAAAAACATATCTATTTACAAACATTTATAACATAAACAAAAAAATTTTTTTTTTTTTTTTTTTAAACTTTTCGGTCTTTTTTTATTTGTGTACCAAAAAAGAAAAAACCTTGCTGTGATCAAATACCACCAAAATAAAGCTCTATTTGTGGGGAAAAAATGACGTATATTTGGTTTAGGTACAGTGTTGCATGATCGCGCAATTGTCATTCAAAATGCAACAGCGCTAAAAGCTGAAAATTGGCCTGGGTAGGAAGGGGGTGTAACTGCCCTGTATTGAAGTGGTTGATGTCGCTTTAAAGCAAGCAAGTGTTCATTCCATTTAAATCTTCTGTAGAGCAACTCTCAGACTAGGAGAGGGAGGAACCAACACTAAGAGCCAATCAGACTCTGCTGTAGTGCACATGTGCTAACAGAAAAAGAGAGGTGTGTGCAGAAGGATGACCCTAACACAATGCATTGACCAATCAGCAGGCTTAGGATGTGTTCTTCAGCAAGTTTTTTTGTTAAGTTTCTACACATTTAAACAGATGTTTTTATATCTTCTTATCAATCTTAGTTGTAAAACAAATGCTTATTACAGCGTGCACCAATGACACAATGAGTGCCGGTTCACACTATGCGGTGTGGGAATCGCATTTGATTTTGAACAGGAATCGCATTGCATCATCCTGTATGGCTCAAATTGCACCGAATCTGCCCCAAAATTGTGCAGGACCCTTTTTTGGTCACACCAGAATCAGATGTGTATGAATACCCATAGGATCAGATTCTGCAAACCGCACTGCCTTTTGCAAACTGAGTTTGGGTTGTTGTCGTTAACCTAACATACACACCCAGAGCGATTCGCATGAACAGGGTGCGATTTGGATGCGGGGTGGAATCTGCACAGAATTCGCTGTGAATTTGCAGCGCACAAGTGTGAACCGGAACTAAAACTAGTTCACACAGAATCTGGTGCAGCTGTGCCTAGTATCCAATCGGCTTCTTACATCATATTGTTCAAATAAGCTTTGACAATAAAATCCAGAAGATGATTGGTTAGTGTGCCGAGCTGCATCAGATTGTGTGTACACCAGTTTTAGTAAATCTCCCCCAGTGTCTCTAGGTTACTATGGGTAACAGACAGAGCACAGTGGAATCTTTTTGCTGTTTGCCTTTTTAATGGGATCCAAATGAACAGAGCAGGCAGGGAGAAGGATGGAGGGAGAGATAGATTTCAGCTTGACCTATTGACCACTGTAAACAATGATTTTTTTTTTCTTAACAAAGCAGATAAGGATGGACAGACAAACACACAAAAAGAGAGCTTGGGTGCCACCTGCTGGCCACAGAAGAAGGATTACTAACAATGCGAATAGCTAACATTACAGTTACCTTTTTTATAATTGCAGGGTGGTGGCTCCTTGTCTGGCTCTGAGAGTGCCCCAGATGAATGTGGACTCCGTAAAAGTCTTTCCAACGTGTCCTGTAAGTGAAAACATAATGAGCTACTTAATAGAGGCCATAACAGAATTTCATTATTTTTTTTAAACTTCTGAATTTTGTAGATTGCAGTTTATGAACTATTTTTTTAGTTTAATTTTACATTTAAAGTTTATTTATTTATTTTTTTTAGTTACCCCACTTCATGGTTTGCAAGAAGTAAAGTCCAGTTTGCAGCCACCCCTCATTATCCATACTGCAGCTACACCCATGCCTATACCCAAAAACAGTCTATTCGGAGATATCCCCATGGCCTGCGAGTCCAGGAGAGGGAGTAGTGTCTCTGAGAATCCTTATGCCAGCGATGTCAAATCTATGGTAAGACAAAGATCATTCATCATCAATTGTGTTATTGTACTTCTGTTACTAATGAGTCAATTGAGTTCAACCAAAAAAAAAACACTTTTCATCCTTAATATGCGAATCAGAAAGCTGCTCCAAAGGAAGGCCAAGAACCCTTATAAAGTATGGTCCAATTTGCCCTAACAAGGAAAACAGGTCATCCCCAATTAACAAAAGTGATTTATTACTCCCCTTGATAATTATTTTTCTAAAAATGAGTAGCTGTTGCTGACATAATTTAAAGAATATGTTGCCCCAGCATTTTATATTGCGGATATGTGCCTGATGTGCCATATACTTATGTTAAATAGTATCCTGTTCTCTTTTTATTGCTTGATCTTGTCGGTCCCCCTGCTTTCCTATTTCATATATAAGACACCACATCTCTCCTCTAGGCTGGAATGCCTGGGATCGGGAAAAAAAAAAAAAATCTCATGCTCTGCAGCTGAATACAGGGCAGTGTTTACAACTGCCGGGGCCAGGGATGACGTCATAACGTCATGCTCAGCCACCTAGGGTCATAGAGATGACCGAGGACTATCTGGTCCTTAGTCAGCTCTATGGTAAACTTCTGCCGCTGGCGGATTCCTTCTCCGGCTCGGGGATCGCATGGGCGAGCCAGTAGAAGCACGTCCCCTCCCGCCACCTGTATAAAACAGTCAATTGAACTGCTGCTATGATTGCTTTTACTGTGCAGGGAATCGCCGGCAGAAAAAAAAAGATATCTGAATGATGCCTGTTGCTGCACCAATCATTCAGATATTTCCACTGAAAGCCCAGGACTTCATATGACGTTCAGCAGTATGGAAGTGGTTACATAACAAACATGTCATACTTACCTGTTCTGTATAATGGTTTTGCATAGAGCAGCCCTGATTCTCCTCTTCTTGGGTCCTCCGCCGGCACTCCAGGCCCCTCCCTCCTGCCTAGTGCCCCCACAGCAAGGAGCTTGTCCATTTACGGCTATACCCTGCCCCACTCTCCCTGCATTGGCTCACTGGCTCTGATTGACAGTAGCAGGAGCCAACGACTACTTCTGCTGTCTAAGCCAATAAGGAGGAAGAGACTCGGAAGAGCTGAGGCTCCCATGAACATCGCTGGATCGAGATGGACATCAGGTACGTTTTGGGGGTGGGAGGGGGGGGGGGGGCTCAGGGCGCTGCTACACACACAAGATTTTTTACCTTGAGTCTTTACAACCACTTTAAGTTACAGTCCCTGTCCCCTCAAAATAACTCGAGTCACACGGCACCGGGGAGGGAAAATGGCTAAAATGGCAATTTTAATGGCTAATTGGGCCCAGTTTGGGGTGTACTCACTTTTGTTGTCAGCGGTTCAGACATTAATGGCTGTGTGTTGAGTTTTTTTGAGGGGACAGCAAATTTACACTGTTATACAAGCTGTATACTCACTACTTTACATTGTAGTAAAGTGTAATTCTTTAGTACTGTCACATGAAAAGATATAATAAAATAAATACAAAAAATATGTGAGGGGTGTACTCACTTTTGTGAGATACTGTAGTTAATCTAGTCTGTTAGTATAAACAAAATAAAGTAGACCCCAAACCATTATAGGTTACCTTTTGTTGTAAAACCTAATCCACTGCCCACATTCCCCTGGACCAAGTTGCAGTTAGGCCAGGGAAAATTTGGAACATTTTGTAGATAGAATCTTTTGGAAGCCATTTATAGATTTGTTGGCGACTATTTTATCATTCTGAGCTTGTTAAAGCACAAAAAAGTTAAAACATCATGCAGTGTTTTTTTTATAATGAAAGTTTATTAAATCTTCAGAAATACAGAATGCAAAATATGCAACAAGAATCACAAAGAGGTGGAAACATAAATTTCACATCTGATGTACATATTTAAAATAATCCACCAAGTACAGGATGCATATTACACACGTACAAGTCAAGCGTATATCAGACACCAAATGCACCCGGGCTCTCCACCCATCCCCACACCATCAGCACGGGTGTGGTCGACCAGGTGGGGGTAAAAAAAGGCACGATAGGAGTCCCTATCATATATACACACTTAATTTGGCCCATCATGTACAACATGTGTATAGTGGTGTCAAGGTCTTACTGGTTTGCAATCGCTACACTTCTTCACTTCCTCGCTTTCGTCCCATTTCTGTGGTCAACTATGAGTATGAGGAGGTTAGCAGCATCTTGGATTCTCATCTGTTCCGAGGTCAGGTTCATAACCTTGTGCACTGGAAGGGTTATGGTCCTGAGGAGCACTCCTGGGTTCCCTCCACTGATATGCATGCTCCCGCCCTTCTCCGCACTTTCCTCAGAAACCGTTTTTTGCTCCGCGGAGGTGGGGCAGTTGAGGGGAGGGTACTGTCAAGGTCTTACCTTGCTCTCCTGTTGGCAACTATCTTAGACATGTGCAGACTTGCATCACCACTTGCCTGCTGCTTGGGTGTCGCACAGTGATGATGCCGCACATTTGACTATGGGTTGCAGTTCTTGCCCTTGCGTTTGTGCTCCAAGGTGCATCACTGCTAGCAGACTTCTGTTCTCCGTGTTTCTCCGCATACAACCAGGCTTGGCTGACGACGACGACCCAGCATCTGCAGACTACCTGCTTCTGGACTCGACCCCAGCTTGGATGACTACCCGCTTCTGGACTTGACCCCGGCTTGGATGACTACCTGCTTCTGGACTTGACCCCGGCTTGTTCCTGATCTTGCTCCTCGCTCCATGTGGTCTGGTTTCCTGGCACCCTGACAGTACACAAGGGTCATGAATCCTGACGATGCAGGCACTCCCACGCTCCCCATGCTGGTTACCAGGCTCGAGCAACAAAATCACCTTTTAGGTCAGTTCGCTCAGGCGTTGCAGACGTTGCTTGCAAGCATAGCACACCTTGCTCTTGGTGCTGCTAGGCTGGTGGTTCCTTCTGTTGTTGCTCCTGCTGCTGCTCCTGTTGGCGATCCTGCTCCTGCAGTTGCAGCTGAAGTCACTGTTACCAGAGGGATGACTGGTTCAGCCCCCCTTACGCAGCGCTATGGGGATGAACCGAGTCGGTGTCGTGGCTTCCTAATCCAAGTGAGCATTTATTATGAGGCTTTTCCTTCTGATATGTCCAAGGTGGGCTTCCTAATCTTGTTGCTCTCGGAAAAGACATTGGCCTGGGCGAATCCCTTATGGGAGAACGATAATCCTGTGATACTCAATTACCCAAGTTTTGTTGCCTCCTTTCGTAGGGTATTTAAAATGCCTGCTCGCTCTGCCTCTGCTGCAAAGCTGCTCCTGTCCATTCAACAGGGTATTGAATTTTGTACCCTGGCAGCAGAGGTGGGCTGGAATAATGAGGCTCTGGTAGCTGTCTTTTCTAATGGCCTCTCCAATGCAATGAAGGATGAGACTGCGACCAAGGATCTCCTGACGAGCTGATTTTGATCAATACCAGGCTCAGGGAGAGACCATCGTTTAAAGGAGCGCCTGCGGAGGCCTCCTACCAGATTGGCTCCTACATTTTTTTTCCCACTCATTCTTCCTTCACCTCCCACGCCTCCTGGGGATGGTGCGTCTGGCTGTGAACCAATGCAGCAGGGGTTCACTTGCCTTTCCGAGGCTGAGTGGGTCCTTAGGAGGAGGGAGGGCCGGTGCATGTATTGCGGTCTTGGTGGGCATTTTCTAAGATCTTGTCCGACCTGTCCAGGAAATACTCGCACCTAAGGTTCTGTCGGGGGTAGATCTTAGGTGGAATTTCTTTGCCCCCGGTTTCACGTAAAGATAAACCGCTAATCACAATTGTCCTCTCCTGGGTAGTGGGTTCGGTGGCTACTCAGGCATTGGTAGACTCCAGTGCTGGCGGTTATTTTATCGACAGTACGTATGCTGCTGCAAATTCCATACCCTTGCAGCTTTGTGTTTCCCCACTGGTTATCGAGGTGATTGATGGAAGACCCCTGCAACCGGCACAGGTTACCCACAAGATTGCTCCGGTTGATATGGAGATAGGGGTTGTTCACTGGGATTCGACCTGTTTCCAGGTTATTTTGACCCCACTCTACTCTGTTGTTTTGGGGTACCCTTGGCTTCAGAATCATAATTCGACCTTTCATTGGCAGTCGGTCAAGATCCTCTCTTGGTCTCCACAGTGTGGCGCTGTTTGTATCCGTGGGCCTGTTAAGGTACTTTGTACCTTCTCGGATTCAGTGTTGCCTACTGAATATCGTGAGTATCAAGATGTATTGGACCAGGTGCGCGCTGGAACTCTTCCTTCTCATCGTCTATACGATTGTGCTATAGACTTGCAACCTGGTGCCATTCCCCCACTTTTCCAGTGGGGGGGGGGGCGAGTTGATGACCTGGTGATGACCATGATGTTGGTGAGACCTTGCATTGATTATAGGGGTCTCAATCGCATCAAGCTCAAAAATGCATACCCAATTCCGTTTATTACTGAGTTGTTCAACTGCCTCAAGGGAGCAACGGTCTTTACCAAGCTTGACCTAAGGGCCGCGTATAACCTTGTAAGGATCAAGGAGTGTGACGAGTGAAAGACTGCGGTTAATACCAGAATTAGTCTTTACAAATCTCTGGTTATGCCCTTTGGCTTGTGCAATGCGCCCGCTGTCTTCCAGAAGTTCATCAATAATGTCTTTCGTGATATGTTGTAGCAATGCCTGGTAGTCTATTTGGACGACATCTTGATTTTCTCGGACTCCATTGAAGCACACTACCTGGAGACGGGTGTTGCAACGTTTACGTGAGAATGTCCTTTTCTATAAGCTTGAGAAATGTGAATTCCAACTGTCTCAGGTTGCCTTCTTGGGCTACATTATTTCTGCTGAAAGGTTCTCCATGGACCCTCAGAAGGTTTTGGCTGTTCTACAATGGCTGCGTCCCAGTGGTCTCCCTTCCATTCAGCATTTCCTTGGGTTTGCCAACTACTATCGGAAATTTATCAGGAACTTTTCCTCTTTGGCCAAACCTATCTCTGATCTGACCAAGAGGGGCAGCGATTCCCACAATTGGACGCCTGCTGCCATCAGAGCTTTCGAGGTCCTCAATTCTGCTTTTGCTTCAGTTTCTATTCTGTCTCATCCCAATCCTGGTTTGCCCTTTGTCCTAAAGGGAGAGTACTCACTCTCACCGATCATAAGAATCTGATGTATCTCTCGGAGGCCTAGAGGCTCACACCCCGTCAGGCCAGATGGGCCTTATTCTTGTCTCGTTTTAACTATGGGGTCTCCTATTTGCCCGGCTCCAAGAATGTTAAGGCTGATGCCTTGTCTTGCCAGTATTCTGAGTTGTCCAGGGAGGACTCCGTGCCGACACCGGTCATACCTTCAGATCATATCCTGGCTGCCATCCGCACCAACTTAACCTTTCCTCTTGGGGAACAGATCTTGGCTGCTCAACCCGATGCTCCCACAGAGAGACCTGCTGTCAAATGTTTTGTACCTGAGGAGTTGCGCATCAGACTGCTGCCCACGTACCACAATTCTAAGACTACCAGTCATCCTGGTAAGAACCAGATGTCCTGGGCTATTTCCCGTCCGTTCTGGTGGCGTCTCTCTGCACTAATGTTGCTGCGTATGTGGCTGCTTGTTCAGTCTGTGCCCAGAACAAATCTCCTCGGCACCTTCCCTTGGGCCTACTGCATCCAATTCCCAATGGGGAGCATCCCTGGTCTCACTTGGCCATGGATTTTATTGTGGAACTTCCCACGTCTCAAGGTTACATGGTTATCCTCATGGTTGTCAACCGGTTCTCCAAGATGTGCCACTGTGTTCCATTCAAGAGGCTGCCTACCGCTCAGGAGCTTTCCTCGGTGTTTGCCAGGGAGGACTTCTGTTTACACGGTTTGCCTAAGGAGATTGTCTCAGACCGTGGGAGCAAGTTTGTCTCTAGGTTATGGCGCACCTTTTGCTCCCAGTTGGGTATTTGACTCTCTTTCTCCTCGGCCTACCATCCGCAGTCCAATAGTGCCGCTAAGCATTCCAACCAAGCTCTGGAGCAGTTTCTCTGCTGCTATATCTCTGCCCATCAGTACAATTGGGTTGATCTGCTACCCTGGGCGGAGTTTGACAGGAAAACTGCCATTAACTAATCTTCCGGAATGTCTCCATTCATGGCCAATTATGGGTTGAGTTGTTCTCGCCACAGGACATTTTGGCTGTGGAGGATCATCTTCATGCCCTCCATTCCTCTCGGGTGTAGATTCAAGTCAATTCAAGAGTCTTTATGGGTCTCTGCACAGCGTTAGAAGCTCCAGGCAGACCGGAGACATTTATCTGCTCCTTCGTACGAGGTCTGGGAGAGGGTGTGGTTGTCCACCTGTAATCTCAACCTCAGGGTGCTCACTCCAAAACTGGCACCTCGTTTTGTTAGGCCTTTTTGCATCCTCTGTAAGGTGAACCCAGTGGCCTATGCCCTTGGTCTTCCCCCTGACATGCGTAACTCCAATGTCTTTTACGTGTCACTTTTGAAGCCACTGATTTGCAATTGCTATACTTCTTCACTTCCTTGCTTTTGTCCCATTTCTGTGGTCAATCATGAAGAGTATGAGGTCAGCAGCATCTTGGATTCTCGTCTGTTCCGAAGTCAGGTTCATAACCTGGTGCACTGGAAGGGTTATGGTCCTTAGGAGCGCTCCTGGGTTCCCTCCACTGATGTTCGTGCTCCTGCCCTTCTCCACACTTTCCATGTTCGCTTTCCTCAGAAACTGTTTTTTGCTCCACGGAGGAGGGGCAGTTGAGGGGAGGGTACTGTCAAGGTCTTACCTTGCCCTCCTGTTGGCAGCCATCTTGGACATGTGCAGACTGCTGCCTCTTATAAACTCTGATTGCATCATCACTTGCCTGCTGCTTGGGTGTCGCACAGTGATGATGCTGCACACCTGACTATATCAGTCACCTGATGGGTTGCAGTTCTTGCCCTTGCATTTGTGCTCCACCAGGCATGGCTTACGACTCTGCATCAGCAGAAGACCCAGCATCGTCAGACCTGCTTCTGGACTCGACCCTGGCTTGGATGACTACCCGCTTCTGGACTCGACCCCGGCTTGGATGACTACCTGCTTC
The DNA here is from genome assembly GCF_965119305.1 of Pelophylax lessonae. Lineage (NCBI taxonomy): Eukaryota > Metazoa > Chordata > Amphibia > Anura > Ranidae > Pelophylax > Pelophylax lessonae. The sequence continues at coordinate 28,998,305 of NC_138778.1, forward strand.
TGGACTTGACCCCGGCTTGTTCCTAATCTCACTCCTCACTCTTGCTGTGCGTTTATTGTTGTTTGCTCCAATAAACTGCTTTATTTTACCTGCATCTCCGTGTGGTCTGGTTTCCTGGCTCCCTGACAAGTGGGCAGATGTGGCCTAAAAAGAGCATCAGTAATGTGAGGGAAAGAGTAGCGGGGGAAGGAAAACGAACCTTCAGGTAAAAAGAATACGGGAAGATAACAATCAATTTAACATTGCTGAGTACGGCTATAGGGTAATCAGGTAGCAAAGGTTCGTTTTCTGGGTCTATGGGGTAAATGCCTTCCAAAAGGCCCTAATCATGGGACATGTCCACTATATGTGAAAAAGTGTGCCCCGCTGGTTGCTACCCCTCATGGTGTGTTTTTCTAGTTTATTTTTATTTATTTTTTTCAAATTAACTTTAAATTAGAGATTACCAAATTGGCATCTCATTCAAACATGGTCCTTTGATTTGCAGCATAAATAGACAATTATATTGAAAAAAAAAAATCCGCCCAGGCTGCTTGGTTCAGTCTGACTGTGATTACTTAAATTAATTGAACTAGCATATAGAACTGATCAGTTTTTGACATAATAACAACAGTTGTGTCCTCAAAAGACTATATCTATACATGTGTGGTCAAAATTAAAGTGGTGCTGACAAGTGTTCTGTCTATTCTAGCCAAGTGCACGCAACTCCCCCCATAGCTCGTGGGGTGCAGTTTGTAGTTGGAACAGTCGTAGGTCTAGCTGGAACAGCATTGGGAGAGCCCCAAGCATAAAGAGACACGTTCAGAGCGGGGAACACAAGTCCCTTCTATCTGCTGATGGGAAGGAAAGCTCAGAAGGGGAGACTTCCGATGAAGAGGCGCCCAGCCGTAAAGGATCTTCTTGCAGTGTCATGGAACTGATGGGTAAAAGGGACCCTCTGGACACGTTACACGTTCCTTACACCTTTGCACTGCAGAACAAGCACAGCCTTCCCGTGGATTACCAAGGCTGCAATGGCAAGTCCATCCTGCCCACGACATCACCTCAACACCATATTGAAGAAACCAAATTCGATTACAGCAGCAATATTGATGATGATGTCAACATGGTAAGTGCACTTATGTTTGCATTTCATTTTCCATAAATAATGTTGTAAAATTAAAGTGTTACTAAAACCAGGAGCCTGCATTCACTATATCTGGTCTCCTGCAGTACACAGAACATGGAGCTGCAATTATTTTAGTAAATATAAACTGCTAAATACCTTTTCTCATCAGCAGTATATAGCAGTCTCGTGATTTCTATCAGTGTCTGGCCGAGCACTGGTTAAAGCTTGTAGGGGGAGTTTTCATTCTCCCCTGATTGTCCTTTGAGGCAGCAGGACCCCTGACCCTCAGTCTGGACAGTGCTGATTGGCCCTGTGCTGATCACATGTACCCTTCCAAGAAAAAAAAAAAACTCTCTAGAAATACACACCAAACTGAGCATGTGCAGAGCGCCCCAAAGGCTCTGTTGTATTAGCAGATGGATTGGGAAATGTTGAAGAAGGGGAGGTTCACAGAAGACAGGATCAAACAGCCTTTTTACAGGATTAACATCTTAGGTTCCCCAGGTTAGGTTCATGCTTTACGGTATATACAGACTCATTTTACAGTTGTGGGTTCAGTAACACTTTAAAGTCAACCTATCTTTAAAATTCACATTTTACATGATAGATAGTGTACTAAAATTCTCCATCTTCAAAGTCTTACCTTAGTTTTTTTTGTTACAGCAATTACACAATAGGGTTGACTTATTAAAGGCAAATAGGCTGTTTGGTTTGTTAGGGAATTTTCCTTTAGATTAGTGAATGAGGTTAAGCTCTGTAGATTGGGCGTTTTTTGCAAAGTGCATTTTCACCACATTTACAAAGCTAAGCGAACATTCCCTTGCAAAGTGAACAGCCTAGTTTCCTTAAGTAACTAATTTCCAGGATTGCACAGTCTGGTAGACACCAGATGAGACACATAAGCCCGTTAACCGCTTCCCGACCAGCCGCCGTACTTATACGGCGGCAGGTCGGAGGCGCGAGCACGCGCCGATTGCCCACAGTGGTCCCCGTAGAGACAGAACGGCGGTCTGCCGTATTAAACATGGCAGACCACTGTTCTGTCAGTAATGAACACAGGGATCATGTGTTCCTCTTATTTAGGAACACAGGTCTATGTGTTCATGCAGAAAGCCTATCCCCCACAATGTTAGAATGCACCCCCTAGGGACACATTTAACCCTTTGATCGCCCCTGGTGTTAACCTCTTCCTTGAGTGTCATTAGTACAGTAACTGCATATTTTTAGCACTGATTATTGTAGTAATGTCACTGGTCCCCCAGAAAGTGTCAAAAATGTCAGTTAGGGATCAGATCTGTTGCAGTCACGCTAATAATTGCTGAATTCGCCACCATTGCTAGTAAAAAAAAAATTAAATAAATAAAAATGACATAAATCTTTCCCCTAGTTTGTAGACATGGTATTTTTTGCGCAAACCAATCAATATACACTTATTGGGATTTTTTTAACCAAAAATATGTAGCAGAATTCATATTGGCCTAAAATGATCTGTCAGTGATTCCAACGCTGTTAAAAGCTAGGAAATCTACTTCTAGGAAGATCTACCATCGTACGTGGAAGACGTACATTGCGTGGTGTGAGTCTCTTGGGGTTCATCCTCGCTCTTTTTTCAGTGGCTCGGATCTGGACCTTCCTTCAATGGGGGGTTGAGCAGAAACTGGCCTTGAGTACTATCAATGGTCAGTCTCTGTTGCCGCCTTGGGACCTCGATCGGTGCTCTCAGTCCTCCAGAATCCTCCTTTTGAGAATCTTAGGGAGATTCCCCTGCTTATGCTGTCCTTTAAGGTGGCCTTTTTGGGGGCTTTCAACTCTGCGCGCAGGGTGTCAGAATTGGCGGAGTTACCCTTACTTGGTGGTTCACAGTAATAAGGAGGTCCTTCGCACCTGTCCATCGTTCCTTCCTCAGGTTGTCTGATTTTCATTTAAATTAAGGCGTTGTGTTGCTGCGACCATTTCCTGATGGATCAGACAGTATTCCATCAAGGGTCAGGTTCCTCCTTTCCCTGTCAAGACGCACTCTACTCGGGCACTTAGTGCCTCCTGGGCCTTCCGTCATTAGGCATCAGTGATGTAATTTTGCAAGGCGGCCACCCGGTTGTCAGTGCACACTTTTAAAAAGTTCTATAAAGTGGATGTGTTGGCATCTGCGGATGTTTCCTTTGGCCGCAAGGTTTTGCAGGCTGCTGTTTAGAGGACCTGGTCCTCTTTGAGGGTGTATTGTTTTTTTCAGGTGAGCTCCAGTTGTTTTGGTTGAGCTCCTGTTTACCTGGTTGGCTATAGTTAGCCTTGGAAATGTATTTTTTGCTGTTCCCACTCCTCATGTTTAACACTGCTTTGGGACGTAATAATGGTTAAGAAGATCAGGAGCTGTGTCTGTCAATGAACGAACGAGAAAATAGGATTTTTGACTTACTGTAAAATCGATTTCTCTGATGTTCATTGATGGACACAGCACCCACCCCTCTGTGGAGTTGTAATTGACACTGCTTGTAACAAAACTGAGTACCTATAGCAGAGAGAGGGAGTATACCCCCTGGGATTGCCCATAGGCATAGCCAGACTTTTTTTCTGCCTAGTGTCCTACTCCTGTAGGGGGCAGTATAACCCAATGGTTAAGAAGATCAGGAGCTGTGTCCGTCAATGAACATCAGAGAAATGGATTTTACAGTAAGTCAATTTTTTTTTTTTTTTTTAAAGCTTGTAGGTTATTTTAACACAGGAGTAGGGGGTTTACTAGGGTTGTATTTCAGATTTTACATCATTTAAACAAAACTTTTTTTCCACAATAAACATTTTTGAAATGGCTAACTAAATGTATTACAACTTCAAGCACAAATTCTTCCCCTGCTTACACCCCATAGAAGAGAATGCTGGGACCGGGCCTACGCTGAGAAAGCTGTGTCTTCTAGAACAGGTCACATAACAGTAAGAGTAGCATCAATGTTGCTGAAAGGCACCGGAAGAATCTCTGTAGATCAGCCTTCCCCAACTTATTCACCCCAAAGGAACCTTTGAAATAATTTTAAGGTCTCAGGGAACCCCTGCCTAAATTAATTCTTTAGGTCAGGGATTCCCAAACTACAGCCCTCCAGTTGTTCGGGAACTACAATTCCCATCATGCCTAATCATGTTTGTGAATGTCAGAGTTTTACAATGCCTCATGGGATGTGTAGTTCTGCAACAGCTGCAGGGCCGTAGTTTGGGAATCCCTGCTTTAGGTATCAGTGGGAGGAATGTTCCTTACATTGGTGGTCTGTGGGAAGAATATCCCTTACATTGGTGGTCAGTGGGAAGAATGTTCATTGCATTGGTGATCAGTGAGAAGATTGCTCCTTACATTGGGGTCAGAGGGAAGAATGCCCCTTACATTTGTGGTCAATGGTAAGAATGGCCCTTACATTGGCGGTCAGTGGGAAGAATGTCCTTGCATTAGGGTTAGTGGGAAGAATGCCCCTTACACTGGTGGTTAGAGGGTAGAATGCCCCTTACATTGGTGGTCAGTGGGAATAATGATCCTTACATTGGGGTCAGCGGGAAGAATGCCCTTTACATTTGTGGTCATTGGGAAGAATGCCCATACATTGGGATCAGTGGAAAGAATGCCCCTTACATTGGTGATCAGTGGGAGAAAAAAATTCTTACATTGGTGGTCAGTGGGAAGAATGCCCCTTATATTGGTGATCAGTGGGAAAAAAAAATTCTTACATTGGGGGTCAGTGAGAAGAATGCCCCTTACGTTGTTGGTCAATGGGAAGAATGCCCCTAATATTGGTGTTCATTGGGAAGAATGCAACCCTTACATTGGTGGTCAGAATGCAACCATTACAGGCAACTAAAAAGATCATTGGTGTCATGTTGCTGCTCTTCCAAGTGGTGATGGATCCAGAACCATGCATACGCCATCAGATGGGAGGTCAATCAGCTGCAGCTCAAGGAACCCCTAGCAACCCTTGAGGAACCCCGAGTTCCATAGAACCCTGGTTGGGAATGGCTGGTGTAGAATATCAAATGTCTGTTCGTTTCTGTAAATAATGTATAGTGTTGTGTGTACATAGGGAATAACATATTCACGCTTGGTGTGTTACCATCTCTGTCAGCACTCCAGCATTCCAAATGCACCTGTGTAGTTCATGTTATTTCATTAATGTTGTGTATTAATTAAAAAAAGTAATATGCCCCTTCAAAGCTATACTGTGTTTCATTTTCTTTTTAAGAGCAAGATTGAAAGAATAAAGGCATGGATTACGGCTCATCTTCCATCTTGGTGCAAGGAGAGAGAAACCTGGTCCCTCTTCATATTTCCACCATACTCCAAGTACGTATGAAAATCAGCATACAAAATATAATGCAAACATAGAATGGATGTAAGGGTATATGAGTCTATCTGCAGGTTCAGATAAGTAAATATGCATCTCTGTTTTTCTCCTGCAGATTTCGAATGATGTGCAATAAAATCATAACTCACAAGATGTTTGATCATATCGTATTAGTGATTATCTTCCTGAATTGCATCACTATTGCTATGGAGAGACCAAAAATAGAACCACAGAGTGCTGTAAGTAACTTTGGGCAGATGTGTAACTAGAACCTTTAGGGCTCCAGTGCAAGAAACCGTGATGGGCCCCCCCTGACACCCCCCTTTCCATCCGAGCCCCAGGCTTCCAAGTTTGGGAGGGCGTCCATGGACATCCTCCCAGAACCCTGCCTCCTACGTGCCCACTGAGGCGTGCATCCAGCGCACTCTGTGACTGTTGTGTCCTTTATAATTACAGATCACGGTAAAGGTTCAATCACAGCAGCCCTATACCATGTGATCAGGTGATCACATGTAAACAGACTTGTGGTTTATCAGCAGCCCTTTCCTCCCATGCTGTGTCTGTCTGAGGAAAGGTGGGCCATTAAACAGCAAGAATGTCAGTAGCTGCACTAATGGGCACTGATCATCAGTGCCCATTAGTGCAGCCTATCAGTGCCACTTATCAGTGCTCATCAATGGCGCTTATTAGTGCTTATAAATAACGCCTATTTGTGCTCATCAATGCCGCCTGTCAGTGCTCATCAAGGCTGCCTATCAGTGCCCATCAGTGCCACCAATCAGTACTCATCAGTGCAGCCTATCGTGTCCACCAGTGCAGCCTATCAGTGTCCATCAGTGCTGCCTATCAGTTTCCATCAGTACTGCCTATCAGTGCTCAATGGTCATCAGTGCCAACGATCAGTGCTCATCAATGTTGCCTATCAGTGCTCATCAATGCCCATCAGTGCCACCCATAAGTGCCCATCATTGCCACCTATCAGTGTCCATCAGTGCCACCTATCAGTGATGCTTATCAGTGCTTAATGTCCATTAGTGCCACCAGTTAGTGCTCACCAATGCCACCTATCAGTGCTCATTAATGCTGCTTATCAGTGCCACCTATCAGTGCTCATCAATGTTGCATATCAGTGCTCACCTATGTCCACCAGTGCCGCTTTTTCAGGTGCTCATCAATGCCGCCTATCAGTGCCCATAAATGTCCATCAGTGCTGCCTACCAGTGCCCATCGATGCAATCTATCAGTGCTCATCAATGCACATTAGTGCAGCATATCAGTGCCCATCAAAGCTGCCTATCAGTGCAGCCTATCAGTTTTCAATCCCTATCAGTGCTCAATAATATTACCTATCAGTGCTCACCAATGCCTCCTAACAGTGCTCATCAATACCCATCAGTGCTCATCAATGCCATCTATCAGTGCTCATCAGTGCCGCCTATCAGTGCCCATCAGTGCTCATCAATGCTGCCTATCAGTGTCCATCAGTGCTGCCTATCAGTGCTCAGTGCCCATCAGTGTCACCTATTAGTGCCCAAAAAAGTCACCTATCAGTGCTCTTTAATGCCCATCAGTGTCGCTTTTTAGTGCTCATCAATGCAGCATATCAGTGCTTGTCAATGCCCATGAGTGCCGCTTATCAGTGCCCATCAGTTCCACCTATCAGTGCTCATCAATGCCACCTATCAGTGTCCGTCAGTGACACCTATCAGTGCTGCCTATCAGTGCTCAATGCCCATTAGTGTCACCAGTGCTCATCAATGCCACCTATCAGTGCTCATCAATGCCCATCAGTGTAGCCTATCTGTGCTCATCAATGCTGCCCATCAGTGCAGCCTATCAGTGCTCATCAATCCAGGTTATCAGTGCCCATTAGTGCCTCCTATCAGCCCTGCCTATCAGTGCTCTTCAATGCCACCTGCCTTCTCAGCAGGGCTCTGAGCTGAGATCGTCTCTCTCATATAGCTCAGAGCCGGCATTGACAAGTCCCCCTCCTACCTTCCTTCTCCCTCATACGGATGGGTGAGGGGAAAGTCAATCTGATCCTTCTCCCCCCCACCTCTCTCTCTCGTCCTGTGTGCACTTCATGAAGTGTGAAGTTAATGGGCTTACACTTTCCACAGTGCACACAGGAGGGATGGGGAGAGGTGGTGGGAGAAGGATCAGATTGACTGTCTCCTCACCCATCCGTATGAGGGAGAAGGAAGGTAGGAGGGGGACTTGTCAATGCCGGCTCTGAGCTATACCAGAGAGCGAGAGAGAGTGAGCTCTTTTCATTTGTGTAATAATAAAAGTTTTTACAGAGAGCCCTTGTGACGAACGCCCTTTTGCTGGGACGGCCATAGTCACTGCATCACGTGGGATTCGGGAGACCTAAGACAGAAATACTTGGTCGAAGTATTGGGGGTCCGTTGCAGCACTAGATATATTGTTTTCTTCCCTATGGTGGACCATTATATATTAGGAAAATCTGGTGATCCTGATACATTCAGAGACATCCATCCATTCAGAGTTTGACCATCCCTAATGGGGAACAACGTTCTTTGACTCTCTGGTAAAACAGGATTTAAAGCTGGAGGTGAGCTGCTAGGAATCACTGGTGGTGGAGTCTATTTGAGCACCTGTTTTTGAGTTGATTATCAGTGGTGTATTTTGGTTTTGTGCTGCCCTAGGCAAAACTAAAATTGGGCGCCCCCCTCCTTTGTAAATTTGCCCCACTCCTTTTCTAACGGATGTGACTCCTTCCAAAATTGAAGGACTACAAGTCCCAGCATTAACCCCTGAGAGGGGGTGGGTGAGGGAGAGAGGGGGGTGGGTGAGGGAGGGAGAGAGAGGGGGGGATGAGAGGGGGTGGGTGAGGGAGAGAGAGGGGGGATGAGAGGGGGTGTGTGAGGGAGAGAGGGGGTGGGTGAGGGAGGGAGAGAGAGGGGGAATGAGAGGGGGTGGGTGAGGGAGAGAGGGGGTGGGTGAGGGAGGGAGAGAGAGGGGGGATGAGAGGGGGTGAGGGAGAGAGAGAGGGGGGATGAAAGAGAAGGGGGTGAGACAGAGAGGGGGGATGAGAGAGAGGGAGGGGGTCAAAAAATGAGAGAGAGAGAGGATGAGAGAGAGGGGATGAGAGAGAGAGGGGGGATGATAGAGAGAGGGAGGGATGAGAGAGTGAGAGAGGGGGGTGAGAGAGGAGGGATGAGAGAGAGGGAGGGGGTCAAAGAGTGAGAGAGAGAGGATGAGAGAGAGGGGATGAGAGAGAGAGGGGGGATGATAGAGAGAAGGAGGGATGAGAGAGAGTGAGAGAGGGGGTGAGAGAGGAGGGATGAGAGAAAGAGGGGGAGAGAGGGGGATGAGAGAGAGAGAGAGAGAGGGGGGTGAGAGAGAGGGGGGATAAGAGAGAGGGGATGAGAGAGAGAGGGGATGAGAGAGAGAGAGAGAGAGAGGGATGAGAGAGAGAGAGAAGGGGGGATGGGAGAGAGAGAGGGGGGTGAGAGAGGGGGGGTGAGAGAGGCGGCTCTAGCAACCAGTGGCCAATAAAGTCTCAGGTGGAGGGGCGACTTTTTTGCTGTCCCCCTGCATTGTGCCGCCCTAGGCCTGGGCCTTGTTGGCCTTGGCGAAAATACAGCACTGTTGATTATCTCACACAGAGGTGGAAGGATTATCCCTTGATCCTTTGGACTAATTAAATGTATTATCCCTCACAGAGGTGGCAGGATTAATTTGTTTATTTATTTTTTGGATCAATTGCATATCACCGGAGACTTTTTTCCTTTGAACGTGTTGTAATAGATACATTGTATGTTTATTTCACTTGGAGTTTTTTGTATTTAGTCACTTTGTAATTAAGTTTCCTTACTCATCACGATACTTAAAGACCTTTTTATGTAGAAACATTGTTGATTATTCACAGATGAGTTGAGATTGCGCTGTATTTTCATTACAGTTATATATATTGTATATACAGGTGCATCTCATAAAATTAGAATATCATCAAAAAGTTAATTTACTCAGTAATTCAATTCTAAAAGTGAAACTCATATATTTTAGATAGATGTGTTACACACAGAGTGATATATTTAAAGCAATTTTTTCTTTTCATTTTGATGATTATGGCTTACAGCTAGTGAAAACCCAAAATTCAGTATCTCAGAAAATTAGAATATTTCATAAGACCAATTAAAAAAAAGGATTTTTTAATACAGAAATATTGGCTTACTGAAAAGTATGTCCATGTACAGTATAGTATGCACTCAATACTTGGTCAGGGCTCCTTTTGCATGAATTACTTCTTCAATGCAGCGTGGAATAGAGGCGATCAGCCTGTGGCACTGCTGAGGTGTTATGGAAGCCCAGGTTGCTTTGACAGCTGCCTTCAGCTCATCTGCATTGTTGGTTCTGGTGTCTCTCATCTTTCTCTTGACAATACCCCACAGATTTTCAATGGGGTTTAGGTCAGGCGAGTTTGCTGGCCAATTAGACACAGTGATACCATGATCATTAAACCAGGTATTGGTACTGTTGGCAGTGTGGACGGTGCCAAGTCCTGCTGGAAAATGAAATCAGTATCTTCATAAAGCTGGTCAGCAGAGGGAAGCATGAAGTGCTCTAGAATTTCCTGGTAGAGGGCTGCATTGATTTGGACTTGATAAAACACAGTGGACAACACCAGCAGATGACATGGCTCCCCAAATCATCACTGACTGTGGAAAATTTTGCATTTCATTTTGAAATCAAGGTCCCAGAGTCTGGAGGAAGGATGGAGAGGCACTGAATCCAAGTTGCATGAGGTCCAGTGTGAAGTTTCAACAGTCAGTGATGATTTGGGCAGCCATGTCATCTGCTGGTGTTGGTCCACTCTGTTTTATCATGTCCAAAGTCAGCACCTTTAATGGAGAAGCGAAATGCATTAGGCAGGAGGAAACTTCCATTGACACCATATCCGGTATTTGGAGCACAAACCGCTGCAATTGTGTTCCAAGGCAGCGATATATGCTTTTTATACAAGAAAGATACATGTGAGTGTTCGATTTGTTTTTAAAAAAAAAGTTTTTTAATAAAATGGAATTATGCAATGGATATCTCCTGATTCTCCTTTCATGAAAACGAACATGAGAGAGCTGCCATCCTATTGGAGTACATGAGAGAGTTCAGAATTACCCATCACAGAAACCCAAGGATTGTCATTTTCCTAACAGGCGTTTTTTCTTCTGAGAGTTGGTGAGTGAGGGCACAAGAGGAGGGGAGCACAGCACTTTATGGTTTCCTATTGCACAATACTGGCACAAGAGCATTGAAGCACGGATTGCACTTTAAAGGAGTAAATACATGTTGCACTATATGAACTTTATTTGTTGTATCATATATGCATTCATCAATTTATGTATTTGGATTGTTTTCATTCAATTTGCATGGAGTGATTATATGTAATTGTGCATAGAATGTTTGGTAGACAGTGCTGGGCACACATACTTTATACTTTTCAGTAAGCCAACATTTCTGTATTAAAAATCCTTTTAATCCTTGTAATATTCACATTTTCTGCGATACTGAATCTTGGGTTTTTGCTAGCTGTAAGCAATAATCATCAAAATAAAAGAAAGAAATGCTTGAAATATATCCCTCTGTGTGATACGCATTTATAATAAATATGTTTAGTTTTTTAACCACTTGCCTACTGTGCACTTAAACACCCTTCCCATCCAGGCCAATTTTCAGCTTTCAGCGCTGTCACACTTTGACTGACAATTGCGCGGTCATGCTACACTGTACCCATATGAAATTTTTATCATTTTTTTCACACAAATAGAGCTTTCTTTTGGTGGTATTTAATCACCTCTGGGTTTTTTATTTTTTACAAAAAAAAAGAATAAAGACAGAAAATTTTGAAAAAAAAAAAAAAAAGTTTTTCTTATTTTCTGCGAGTAAATTTTGAAAATAAATTTTTCTCCTTCACTGATGTGCGCTGATGAGGCGGCACTGATGGGCACTGATAGGCTGCACTGATGGGCACTGATGAGGTGGCACCTATGGGCACTAATGAGGTGGCACTTATGGGCACTGATGAGGAGGTACTAATATGCTGCACTGATGAGCATTGATAGGCGGCATTGATAGGCGGCACTGATAGGCGGCACTGAGAGGCGGCACTGATGAGCACTGATAGGCGGCACTGATGAGCACTGATAGGCGGCACTGCTGGGCACTGAGAGGTGGCACTGATGGGCACTGATGGGCACTGATAGGCGGCACTGATGGGCACTGGCGGATGGCACTGGACACTGATGGGTGGCACTGATGAGCGGCACTGATGGGCAGCACCATCAGTGCCCACACTCAGTGCCCATAGTGCTGCCAGTCAGTGCTCATCAGTGCCTAGATGAGCAGGCACTGATGGGCACTGACTAGCAGCACTATGGGCACTGATTGTGGGCATTGATGGGGGGCACTGATGGCGGGCACTGTGGGCACTGATGGGGGGGCACTGTGTGTGTGTTTTTACCTTCAGTAATCAGGGCACTGGTGATCGGTGCCCTGATTACACTCTCCTGTGTCCCCGGCGCTGTGAGGCTCCCCCTCCTTCCTCACACTGCAGGCTCCGTGTGAGGAAGGAGCGCCGGCGATGAGAGATGATCTCATATGTTTACATATGAGATCATCGCTCATTGGACGGCCCGATCACGTGGTGAATGGCCGCTGTGATTGGCCATTCACCACGATCTGTGATCGGCCGTGTCCAAGGGACACGGCAGACACAGATTTTCCCCGCGTGTCACTGGGAGGCCATTTAAAAACGGCCTCCCGAAAATTCGAGTCCGCGCTGCAGCCGTATATAGGCTGTAGCGCGGATGGGAAGAAGTTAATTGAATTACTGAAATAAATTAACTTTTTGATGATATTCTAATTTTATGAGATACACCAGTATATTATCAGTAGAACGAGACTGGGCCCTCATAGAACATGTTCAAATATAATGGTGATCTCATGTTTTAGAGGATTGTTGCCCACCATTCTTAAGGTTACCTTAAACACGAGCTGTGCCCCACTAAAATGTCAGATTTCCATTAAATTTGCACTTATACACTCTTCAAGTCCAGGAGGTGCCAAGTCCTGCGTAGCGTTACCCTGTGGGGGCTGCTGAAGAACAGGTTCCTTTCCCAAGTCTGTGAAGAAGCAGCCAGGCACACAGTAACAGTCCATTCACTTCAGCTCATTGAACAGTCTAAACCAGGGGTCTTCAAACTATGACCCTCCAGTTGTTCCGGAACTACAATTCCCATCATGCCTAGTCATGTCTGTGAATGTCAGAGCTTTACAATGCCTCATGGGATGTGTAGTTACGCAATAGCTGGAGGGCCGTAGTTTGAGGATCCCTGGTCTAAGGCATGTCTTTCTTTAAAGTGTATTTGCTTGTAACAGGACAGGGTTTGGGGAGGTGTAGGATACTCAATATTACTTGAGCATAATAGGCAGAGGACACTGTCATCTCCAACAAAATAAAACAGTCTGTCTCATGCAGCTAGGTACTAAAAGTTAGTCGTCATACTAATTGCAGTACAGGTAAATGAAGACTGGAACAGTCTCTATGCTCACAGCACAGAAAAGAGGCTCTACTCACAAAATCCTGGAACAGGATCAGTCCATAGGTGAAGCCCCTAGTAGAATAGTGCAGCATCCAGTCCAAAGTGTTCCAGGGCAGCAGCCTCCATTCCTGTAGCTCAGATTCATCCCCTCAACAGAGAAGAATAAAGGAACTCTTCTCTGCAGGGCTCCAGACTATTTAACAGCCTCCCAGCCACCATCTGGGCACACCTCCCTAGGGATTGGCTAGACCCTACTCATTATTCATGCTTGTCATTTGAATTCTCCCTCCCTAATCTCCAGAAACTTCTTTTAGAGGCAGGGGGAAACAATTATACCAAGTCTGTGAAGCCCTGAAAGGACCAGACCAAACAATTACTGATCCCCTGATTACAGAAGGAGTCTGAAACCAAATTTGCCTAGCAGCCTAACTAGAAGGATGCTACACTTGCATTATGGTAGTGCGCAGGCATTTGCCGGGTGCAGTGTTCAATCACAATATATGTTTGAGATATCCGTATATGTATATTTAGCACTCTTGCCTTGCAGCACTAGGGTCCTTGGTTTCAACCCAGGACACTACCTTCATAAAGTTTGGATCTTCTCTTTTGTTTGCTTGGGTTTTTCTAGATTGTCTGGTTTCTTCTCACACTCCAAAGACATGCTGGTAGGGTAATTGGCCCCTGTCTAAACTTGCCCTAGTATGTGTATGTATGCATGTGACTTAGGAACCTTAGATTGTAGGCTCCCTGATATATATGTTCAGCAGCGGGGGGTGAGATGCAAGTATTCTGTGTCCTGGGTACAAAGTAACCATCCGGCTCTATACTGTCAAGTTATAGTAAATCCAAGAGTTAAGCACTCCAACAAAGTTCTTGCTCAATGTATGAAGTGTATTCCCTTTTTGATACATAAACATTTTCACAACAGTTTTGAGCGTCTTTCACGTGATGCAGAGTGCGGACGACCCAAAACTGTTGTGCAAATGTATATGTATTGAAAATAAAATAAAAAGGCATGTATGCAGCTTAAGGCTCCAAGCACACTAGAGTTTTTTAAGCTCATAGAAACTAAATAGTGTTATCCTTTGTGTCCATGCACACTACTTTAGGCTTGGTGTTTTTTAAACTTCAGCATCCAGGAGCAGAAAACAAATGATTTTGTAGAGTTTTTTGGAGCGTTTTTCCAGCACAAAAAATGCTGAACTCTCCTAGATGCTGGTAACCGCTGCTGAGAAATGTTTTCCAGGTTTTTTTTGTTTTTTTTTTCTTAGCCAGCGGCTCGCTGGCGTCCTAAACAACCAGTGTATAGCTGGTTGTTCAGGAGCAGGCCGGGAAGCCGGCTGCTGTGTCCTTAACAATGGAGGACTCATCAGTTGTCAGCGGAGTTCCCCACTGACAGCAGAATGTCAACTAAACAATTGCCGGCAATAAAAAAAAAAAATGTGAAAAAATAACGCGTGTGGGTCCCCCCAATTCCAATCCAGGCCCTTTCGGGTCTGGAAAAGATTTTAAGGGGAACCCCACACCATTTTGTTTTTAAAAAAATGCCATCGGGCCCCCTAAATTCTATACCAGACCATTATCAGAGGATGCAGACTGGCAGGTCCGGAAAGGGGGTGGGTGCTCACTCCTGAATCATAAAAGGCCACATGCCCTCAACATGGGAGGGGGTCTTTGGGGCAAAGCACCTTGTCTTCATATTGATGGGGACAAGGGCTTCTTCCCCTCAACCCTGGCAGTAACCTCTTCCCCACAACCCTGCAGTTTTTAAATGTCTAGTGTGCATGGAGCCTAAATCTCACTTATTCTGCTTTGAGCATAATCAATATTTTGTTACCTTCTTTTCAGGAAAGAATATTTTTGACACTATCCAACTACATATTTACATTGATTTTCTTGGCTGAGATGACAGTAAAGGTAAGAGGAAATGTCAAGTTGTCGAATGTACTGGGAATTTTTATATGAATGCTCAATGGAAAATCTACTAGTGTATGGCAGCTTAAAGTGATTGTAAAGGTTGTAACAAAAAAAAAAAAAAACATGTTATATTAACTTGCTCCTTGCAATGGTTTTGCACAGAGCAGCCCTGATCCTCTTCTCTTTGGTCCTGACCCCCCCCCCCCCCCCGCTGAGTGGTGCCCCCCAATACTTCTTGCTCATTGCTCACTCGAACACAGGGCAGGGTTCAGCCCCACTCCCCCGCTGGCTCCTCATTGGCTCACTGGCTGTGATTGACAGCAGCAGATGCCAATGGCTCCCACTGCTGTGTGAGAAAGAAGAGAGAGAGAGATCCAGGAGAGCCGCTGCTCTCATGCACATCGCTAGATTGAGATGGGGCTCAGGTAAGTATAAGAGGGGCTGGGGGGAAGCAGTACCTAGAAGGTTTTTTACCTTAATGCATAGCATACATTAAGGTAAAATACATTCCACCTTTAGAACCACTTTAACTGTCCTTGTAAATCCAAACCTAACCTAACCTGTAATCCTAACACTAACCCTCCCCATAGCCCTAACACAAATGTTCCCACAAACCTAACACTGACCTGTTATTATACTAATCTGTAACTCTAACCCTCCCTGTAGCTCTAACAGTAACAATCCTATAACCCTAACACTAACCTGTACTAACACTAACCTGTAACATTAATCCTCTCTGTAGCCCTAACACTGACTATCTCTGTAGCCCTAACACTAGCCTCCTGTGTAAGGCAGGCCATAGATGGTGCAATTTTCTTTCCTGCAACTACGGGTCAGTGTTGATGGGAGAATCCCTCCCACAGAGCTGTCGTGTTCTTCCGGCAGGGGGGCAAGGGGTGCCATCACTTCTGGGAGAACACAGTGAATTTTGCTAGCAGCCATAGCGACAGGCAATAATCACATGCCAAAAAATCCAACATGCTAGTTGTACCCAAGTCAGTGTATCAACTTAGGTACATTCAGCCTGTCCATAGATGGTTTGAACCATCTATGGCCAGGTTAACACTAACCTTCCCTGTAACCTACTGTATAGTGTTGACCATATACCTTAAAGTCACCGTATGGAGACGTTGTGGTGCAGATCTGTACACCAGGGCTCAGTTATTTAACAGTAGGAGTTTTTGCCAATACCTGGCTCAGAACAGCCCTGTATGACTTCTATGATCTGTGTTTGCCTCCATCATCCTCCTGCTTGACCTTTACTATCTCATTGCTTTCTTTACAGGTGGTAGCCCTTAATTTGTGCTTTGGTGGAAAGGCCTATCTGAGGAGTAGCTGGAATATCCTAGATGGAATGCTTGTATTAATTTCTGTCATTGATATCCTGGTGTCCATGGTCTCTGACAGTGGCACCAAGATTTTGGGCATGTTAAGAGTACTGAGACTCCTTCGAACTCTGAGACCACTCCGGTAAGTCAATCCATTTACATACCATAAAATAACAATAGGTGTCTTCTTCTCATGCCTCCTGTGAAAATTAACCTATGCAATTTTTATAATAATTATGGAGAAGGTGGTCCTCTCTTTAATAAGCAATGTATTAAAGGGCAAGGCAGGAGTGTAGGAAGCGTTGAGTCATGGTTTGGTCAGAAGGACATTTCATCAGTTTCATCTTCCCCTGAAGCTGAAAGCCTACTCTTATGTCCTTGTCTATCAGTTCCTCTGCTAGTTGTAGGGAGGGGAGCTAGCAGTGTATAATAGAGAAAAAGACTTCTTCCTTGTGAATTATTTGACTTTATCATCATAGCAGTTAGCTACATACAGCCAGGGCCGTCTTTAACACATGGCAAAAAGGGCAGCTGCCCTGGGTCCAGTCATTGCTGTGGGGCCCAAAGCAGCTGCCCCTTGAGCCTGCACTGGCTGCAAAGAGGTAATAAGTGGGTTTTGGGAAGGCCCAAGAAAATATTTGCCCAGGGTCCAATCATAATTAAAGACAGCCCTACATACAGCATTCACATTTCTGTTTAGTAAAGTTATATCACTAGAAAGTAAATCATGACTGGTTGCTGTGTTCTAGTAAGTCAAGTCCAGATCTTCAAGAGCCAATGGATTTCTTCGCAGTCAGGCCTCTTTACTGTTTTGTACAGTAGGTTCATATTCAGAAGAAGACAAGTTAACTAAGTTCATTAAGGGGGCTCGATACTGGTTAAAAATAACCCCAAAACATTCATAGTTTTACCTCCAATTTCCTCTTACAACAGTTATGCAGGTTGTTCAAATTAGACCCAGATTAATCAGAACTCAGTAGCGGACTTGGTCAGACACACCTCTGTTCTTTCTCTGCAATACAAGTCTATGTGACAACACTTGTGATGAGGGGTGTGGCTGTTACTCAGCAATGCCACTATAGAGCACTGCAGTGTGAGGACAAGAAGCAAAACTGTTATAGTAAAGTGGTTGTAAACCCTTACATATACCCAGTGAAGTGACTAGCCTCAGGTGATACTCTGAGAATAATCAAATTCTCTTACTTAAGTTGTACTTGTTTATCTTCTCACCTCTACATCTGTTCAACATGCAAAATTTTTCAAGCTTGCCTGAGCTGTCAGAAAAATGGGGACAGAGAGCCGAAGTGATACTCTGCATAGGAGAAGAGAGCTCTGAGGGTTGATTGAAGGAAAAGGACACCCCCCCCCCCCCTCCACACAGCAAACAAGAACAGAGCTGAGACTGTCAATCAGCTGGAGATCCCCTGTCACCATTTTTCTCTTGGTGTCAGGAAAACTTTTCAGAAGTGATTCATGCTGATAGTAGAGGGACGAGGCAGCAGACAGAAGTGACACTTATTGCTCTGGATTGAGACAAATACACAATATAGAGGGATATGCTTTGTTCATATTTCATGGCTGAGGTTTACAACCACTTTAAGGCAAGTCTAATGGCGCTTTTCCACTGCATGGAACCGAATGGTTCGGCTCGCTTTTGTGCTTTTCCACTGCTGATACCGCACGGTATAGTGTAGGAACGGTTCGGTACGGTACGGTACGGTGGCGCTTTTCCACTGCATGGAACCGAACGGTACGGCTCTCAAAAACAGTACCACCTCGATTGTGGTTCCAAGAGGTACCATACCCGGTACCATATCCCACAATCCTTTGCATGCAGTCACTACTAGCCACTGATTGGTCAGAGAATCCCACCCACCCCGTTGTTATCCCACCCACTTAACTTTAGTACTACTTTAGTGGAAAAGCAAACCATACCGTACCGTACCGAACCGTTCCAACACCGTACCATGCGGTACCAGCAGTGGAAAAGCAAACCGGGCCGAGTAGAGCCGAGCCGGTACTTGCAGTGGAAAAGTGCCATAAGCAAAGATCAGTCATAAATCACAACATGGACTATAAAGAGACTAAAGAGATATAAAGGTGTGACTTGGCTTTACTATCTTCTTTTGATCTTTTTACGTTGAATCATTTTTTAGACTTCGTTTTTAGACTTCAATGGTTGTATGCTTGCGGGTCAGTAGCTGGAAAAAGTCAATGGTTCCCAGCTGTGATCAGGGTCAGCACAATACCCTTAAGAACCTGATCCCTTTCAAAATTCTGGCAGCATTCTTGTCTATCCTCAGAGGTTCACTATATACTTTAGTGTTTCACACAGAAGAAACTATGACCAAGGCCTTACTAAAATAGGATACATACAGGTCTTCATGCTGCTGAGTTAAAAAACTTTTTCCATAAAAAGTTTTATTTCTTGAAAAATAAATATATTTATATATGGAGAAAAAAAAACAGTTAATGGTTAGGATTTACATACACTCTGATACCAATCTCCCTAAATACTCACTCCAACTAAAATGCACCTTATAATTTTCTTAATATTGAACTAGCAAAGTTCCCAGGGACTAAGCATTTTACATAGTCACGGTCGGTTTACAATCCCAATTTCAACTTTTGCATATCTTTGAATTTGCATCCAAATGATCTGCAATGTTGTTTTTCACAGCATGGAATTGACTCAAAGCCGTTAAGACTGGTAATTCACACATTGATTGTAAATGGAATAATATCTATAATTTAAAGGATGTAATAATGCATATGTATATATATATATATTTTTTTTTATTATAGGGTAATAAGTCGTGCCCAAGGGCTAAAACTTGTCGTTGAGACTCTTATGTCTTCTTTGAAACCTATTGGGAACATTGTGGTGATTTGCTGCGCGTTCTTCATTATATTTGGGATTCTCGGAGTTCAGGTAAGTTTTGAAGTGCTGTGGGCTTACTGAAAACGCTAAATGCTAAAGCCTGAATTTGTAAACAGGCCACCATGACTTGATGATGTTGATTTCGGCCCCGTTCACACAAACAGACCTTTCAGATCCACCTGTCAGTTTTTCAGGCGGATCTGAACTGATTCCCCATGCATCTCTATGGGGCAGCAGGTGTCAGCGAGAAAAGGTCCGCTGACATCCGATCCTGTCCGTCAAATCCGGACGGATGGAAACATTATTTTCCATCCGTCTGGCGGATCGGATGAGAATGGACAGGCGGTGCGTTCTCATTCGATTAACCCATAGAGGACTGCAGGGATCTGACAGCTCTGTCTCCGCACACAGAGCAGAGACTGAGCTGTCATCCGCCTGCTCAGCGGGGATCGGCGGATCGATCCCCCACTGAGCAGAAAACGGAACGGACAGGTGTGAAAGGGCCCTTTCTCCTGAGATCTCTAGAAAATTTTTGGGGGAACAGATGAATGTAATGTCGTACATCTCATGCACGAAATGAGGCTCATGACATTGTGCTCTCCATCACACGCATTCAAGGAAGGACAAGATGGTGTCCAAGAAAGAAAGGCAGCATGAACATTGATAAGTGTTCTTGCTTATGTACACTCTATTCCATATTATTGCCATTTTCTTGCAGGGGATGGGGGAAGTCCTCTTTAAGGGTACGTTCACATTGGCGGCGGGTTTGAAATTGTGCGGGTTCAGCTGAACCTTGCACGATTTCAAACCCACATTTCATTGCGAGTTTGAGGGCGATTTGATAGACGTTTGTGCAGGCTCATGCACAGATGTCTTTTGAAATCGCACCTGAAGTTGCCAAAAGTAGTGCAGGAACTACTTTTGGAAATTGGTGCAGTGCCACAAAGTCAACGTCGCACCGATTCAGACGGTTACCGGCAAAAGCCTGTGATTTGGCATGCAATTTGACATGTCAATTCGCATGTCAAATTGCCCCAATGTGAACAGTTTAATGCTACACAATGGTTGTTCTTTATCTTTATAGCTCCTTCTCACAAAGAGTCGGTCAACTCATTAAAAAAAAAAAATGTCTTTAATATCTGTCCCCCCCTAAACCCCCTACTACAACACATTCATTCCAATTCAGACAGTTCAGGGGTTTTCACTTGAGGATTCCACAAGGTTACAGCCTAAACTGACGACCTATCCTTTTATGTCACAAACTCCATGGTCTCATTACATTCTCTCCTTCGTGAACTTCAGACCTACGGTTCCTTGTTGAATTTTAAGTTACATTTACAGAAATCAGAGGCCTTAAGTATCTCTATGACTTAGCATATCATGATGGCCATTTCCCCAGCTTACCATTTTGATGGGCTGCTCAGGCTCAGATATTTAAGCCTAGTACACACGCAACGATTATCGGCCGACCGGTCGTCCGTCTTTTGTCCAGAGTGGTGTTTTGTTGGTTGGAATGTGCCTAGACTGCACACGAATTTTCTCGCCCGACAGAATTCTACTTCAGAAGTGATGTCATGTGTTGGATTGCTTTCTTTGTGTTCTTTCTTTTCTGAGCATGCCCAGTCTTGCTCATAAGATTTTTCCCTGTCGAAATCTGTACTGACTGCATGAAAATCGGCCGTGTTTGACGGCCAACAAAAATTTTATAGCCTGCACACCAGATTTTTTTTCGGCCGAAAAGTCGGAGTCTGTTGTCGGAGGCATCATACTAACAAGCCGAAAATAGGCAGATCGGTCGTCGGACGAAAATTCCCTGCCGATTTTCGGCGCGTGTGTACGAGGCTTTAGGCACGAATATTCTGATGGACTCAATGTATTTAAGCTGAACTTTCTCCCGTTCCTGCTCTCAGTTAAGGTCTGGCTCAGTGGACAACATTAGCTCTTTCATGGTGCAGGAGGTGCAACATGTTAAAAATCAAGGCAATGCCCCAACTTCTCTATCTGCTCCAGAATCTGCCTGTTCACATACCCCAGTCTTTCTTCCGGGCAGGTAGATCTGACTTTAACCACTTCATCTGGCAAAACAAAGTCCTACGTTTTAGCAAGGTTATCATTATCTGACCTAAAGTCAAAGGGGGAATGGAACTTCCTGACCTAGCTAGCTATTATACTGCTGTGCGTATGACGTGTCTCGTTGATTGGTGCAGGCCAAGCTGTGTATGTCACTAGAACAGAGCTATTCCCCTGTACTACTTAAGGAGTTACCGTGGGCCCGGACACTTAATGTGAAATGTCCCAGGAGATTGCGGGCAGGGAGTGGGCAAGGCACACTTATGTAATTCTCACCTAGACAAGAATTGGGGAAGGAAGAGAGGAAAGATCCCTGGTGCCTCACATCCACGGAGTCCTATGGTGATATGAGAGAGACAACCTCAGCCTGGACTCTCGCCAGGCCATGCCCCCAAGAATTGTGGAAATGGGAGCAGATACCTGTCAGAAAAAGGTACCCACCCCCCCCCCCCCCATTGGTTTGACCTAACTGACACTGATACATGAAAAAGAGTATTTTATATTAAAAAAAAGTCTGAGTCATTATGTTTCTTTTCTTTATAGCTGTTTAAGGGAAAGTTCTTTTATTGTCTGGGAGAAGATACGAAAAATATTACAAATAAATCAGACTGTCAAGAAGCTAAATACAAATGGGCCCGACACAAATACAACTTTGATAATCTTGGTCAGGTGTGTAGATGTCTATCTATCTATCTATCTATCTATCTATCTATCTATCTATCTATCTATCTATCTATCTATCTATCTATCTATCTATCTATCTATCTATCTATCTATCTATCTATGTATCTATCTATCTATTTATCGATCGATCTGATGTTTACATTCTGTTCTCTTGAGATTGGGGCAGTCCTCATGGTCAGTGTATGTTTGTATTTCCACAGGCGCTCATGTCGTTGTTTGTTCTGGCGTCCAAAGATGGATGGGTAGACATCATGTATGATGGGTTGGACGCCGTCGGAGTTGATCAGCAGGTACATGGTGTATGAGGTCTAAAAAAACATGTGTTGCTCTGATGTACAGTATATAATCGTAAAGCAATTTTACATTCTTGTAATAGCCAATAAGGTCCAAGGGTATGCTTTCAAATTTGTCTCTGTCTGTCTACTGTAAACAGCAGTTGACAGTGAACAATACTTTTTTGAAAAGATGGCCTTGTTGAGATGAAATTTAGCAATGATGTCTAGCAACCAACTGAATATCAGCTAAAGTTCATTATTATTTGCCTAATGATAGCCAGGCATTGATTGGTTGTTGTGGGTTACTGTACACCATTTATTTTTCAAGTGTCTTTTTAAAGAAGAATTCCTGTTGTGTACAGTATATTTTTACATAAAACGTAGGTATATTGGTCTAGCTTTGACTAATGTAATGTAGGATTGTATATACCATACTGGTGGGATCACTCTAGATGCTGGAAATCGATGTAATAGGCACTGCGACTCCAGTGATCTTCACAAGCTTCCGGGTCCTGTGCCAAGCAGCTACCGTGTTACATTGTGAACATAGGAGGTCACCCGCTTGGAGGCATTATTCAGACATCACTTTGCTTTCTTTTAATGAATGCAAAGCATTCTCTGATTGGACGAGGTAGAGAAGCGGGGTGGTGACGTTTTGCTCTCGACCTCGTCCAATCAGAGAATGCTATGCATACATTGAGAGACGCAAAGCATTCTCAGAATGGCGCCCCTGCCCAGTGGCCAGCCCCCTGTGTTTACAATGTATGGGGGCAGCCACTCTGCAAAGGAACCCTGAAGGTAATGGAGATCACTGGAGTAGGAGTGTTTGCTACACTGATTTCCAACTTCGAGAGGTAGAGGTATGTGTATGCAAAGTTACATTTGTCCAAGTTGCACCAATGTAACTTCAGTTTGTACAAATATCCATACTTGGAATTTTTCTCTAAATCGAGAGCATGGTCTATTTTGGATGAAAGATCAGTGGGTTATAGTTAACATCTAACACTTAGTTAAAGCTGTTCATGCTTGGGCAATATGGGTCATCCAGTGCTTGTCCATTATTTCTGCCTATAGGTTTCTGGTCATGGAAGCCAACTAATCATGTGGTGTGAATGACAGCCTAATTGGTCCCACTGGAGTCATATAGATGTGCCAATGTGGCCACCATTGGACCACATCTTTAGTTGCAGCTGTCCTAAATCTGAGCAGATACCAGCTGGGTTTGAAAAATGACAGCAGTCTTTATGCAGGCCATTTTTTGGTAAGGTCTAGAAAAACTTTTCTTAGCTTATATTTGGGTAATACTGTATATGGCTATGTTCAGGACAACCAGTCTTTCAAGAATCTGAATATTAAAGTTATTGTGATTTTGCAATCTTACTTACTTGCAACATACTTTGAGGCTTTGCCTTTTCCTGATTGGAGTGTAGCACTGACATTTAGCTACACCATATTGTGTTTCAATGTCAGTCTTCTAGCTCAGTTTTAGAAAACAAAAAACTTTAATCAAGAATAAGGTCAATTATCTACAGGGCTTTGCTATCAGACACTGTGGCACACACCCAGAATTTAGGAAACAACATTGGCAGGACAGCAACAGATGTCAGCTGATCCCTGACACTCAAGTGTCAGCTTCAAAAACAAAGTAAAGATAAATAAGAAGTGATATAAATCATTCATAAGTAACACTGCACAGTTTTTTATAAATAAGACACAATATTCAGATTCTTTTATGAAGTGTGACTCGTTCCTTTGAAGTCCACCTAAAACTTTTTTTTTTTTTTTATAATGGATGGATGCTCATGAGCTAATCCACCTACTGGCTCTTTTATGTACCTGCAGATGCAAGCTTTCCTTCCCTAGTTACTGTTTTTGACACTTCTTACTTTAGGGCAGCCATTCTCAACATGGGTTCCAAAGATCCCTAGGATTCATCCAGAGGTTACTAAGTGTTCCTTGTATTTTGCCTGATTGACATCCCATTTCATAGTGCTCCATAGTTCTAAGGGCAATGCTACTTGGCAGAGCCAGCATTATGACACCAATGAACTGTCTAGTAAGGGTGGCATTCTCACCACTACAGAATAGAGATCATTCTTCCCCCGAACTACCAATGTAAGGGGTATTTTTTCCCAATGACCCCTAATATATTGGGTTTTGCGGGTTTTCCTGAGACCCGAGAAATGGTTGCTCTAGAGTCACGGTGTTCTCAAAATAAAAATATATTTAAAAAAATGAAAGATTGAGACCTGCTTATTATAGCCATGGTAGGGGTGTGGATATGGAAATCCAAAATCAATTCACAAGAGTTATTAATGAATAGAAGATGCCAGTGGGTGATTAAGATGATAAAGTAATAGTTTCTAATGACAGGCCACTTACTACCCTCCTGCCCACCTCAATCAAACTTACCTTCCTTTAATTTTCCCACTGAACTCTTTGTCTGTTGGAACGATTGGTATGAACCCTGTGTAAGCTCCATGTCAGAGCTTTCACAGGGTTAATGACCTTATTTCCTCCTCCAAGTGATAGTGCTCAGGCTTGGTGATTGGCCACTTAAGCCAGAGCACTGTATCCTGGGAGGAAGAGGTGAAGGTCAGATGCTCCCCAATACCCAGAAGCACTGGGCATTTCCAGGGTGGCACTGACAGACAAACGGAGCAGCAGAGGAACATCAAAGCAAAGTATCAGCAGTTGGGTCTGGCCTGCCAAGCACTTTTTTCTGAATGGGCAATTAAACCTGCCAGCGACTACCAAGAAATAGGATATCAGGACTGACCATTTAGGAGTAGCTGGCCAGGGTCAACATACTGTATGACAATCCTCCCTTCCTCTCCTATGTAATGCCAATAATGTCTATTCTTTTCAGCCAGTCATGAATTACAACCCCTGGATGTTGCTTTACTTCATATCCTTCCTGCTGATTGTGGCTTTCTTTGTCCTGAACATGTTTGTGGGGGTTGTGGTGGAGAATTTTCACAAATGCCGACAACACCAAGAGGAAGAGGAGGCCAAGAGACGTGAAGAGAAGAGGCTGCGCAGGATGGAGAAAAAGAGAAGGAGTAAGGAGAGAGAACTGGCCGGTCGGTAGTCTTTAAAACAATTCTCTGTGTGCTGCTTGACCTAAGACAGGCACGCACTAGCCAGCTAAAGTGGCCGCTTACTAGAAGCATGGAAACCGTAGACTACCTGTGCATGGATAGGTAGTATTCTAGCTGGTTGTCAGGGGAAAGATAGAGCAATTCCTTGCAGTAACCAAGGGGCCTCCTTTTATTATTTTAAATTCTCTTTCTGATAAATGGTTCTTCGAAAGCCTGTTTTGTGAATAAATGTTCTTCTTTGGCCCTTTTCTGAGCCATGGCAAAAGTTTGAAGGCCTTAGTTGGCCCCTGTGGACTTTCTAAAATGACATTTTCCATAATTCCTTTCACCCTGCTCCATTAAACTCATACATGGTGATCTTTGCTGAAGGAGAAGATCAGAGTCATCAGACCAAAGGACCAGTTTATCCAGCAAAATTTAAAGCCTAGCACCAACCAAAACTTTTTATTTAAAATACAGTCTCAAGCAGACAAATGCACTTTTGTAAAAACTGTTTTACCTAGCAAACAATTTGTATTTCTGTAGATTATCTATACATCATGTCCCAAGATTTACCCAGCCACATCAGACAGCAAAACAAAGTTGGTGACCTTAAAACAAAAGAAAAATGTGCACAAGCTGGAAAAATGTAAAGTAGGGATGCATCGATATATCGGCCAAAAATAAGGTTATCTGTGTTTTGCCAATAGAAAAAGAAAGATACTGATAATGCTGCGTCCCATTGACTTCAGTGCAAAATTGTGTCCCGTTGACTTTAATGCAAAATTTCGTACCATTGACTTCAATATAAAATCGCGTCCTATTGACTTTAATGCAAAAACACCCCCTAGTAACTTCAGTCTAAAATTGCATCCCGTTGACTTCAATGTAAAAATGTTCCCTAGTTACTTCTATGCAAAATTGCATCCCATCGGCTTCAATTCAAAAATGCTCCCTAGTGACTTCAATGCAAAAACATCCCGTAGTGACTTCAATGTAAAATCAAATCCCATTGACTTCATTGCAAAATCGCATTCAGTTGACTTCAATGCAAAAACACCCCTAGTGACTTCAATTCAAATTGTGTCCCATAGACATCAATTTAAAATTGCGATCCCATTGACTTCAATGCAAAATCGCATTCTGTTGACTTCAATGCAAAAACACCCCTAGTGACTTTAATTCAAATTGTGTCCCATAGACATCAATGTAAAATTGCGTCCCATTGACTTCAAAGCAAAACAGCATCCTATTGACTTCAATGCAACATTGCGTCCCATTGACTTCAATGCAAAATCGCCTCCCAGTGACTTCAATGCAAAAATGCCCCTATTGACTTCTATGCAGAACCGCATCCCATTAACTTCAGTGCAAAAACGCCAGCCACATTAATTAAATTTAAAAAACATTTTTTTTTAAACTGTTCGTTTCAGTTTTCAGTCTCCATTTCAGCACTGGAATTTTCATTTTGGGTGCACCACTAATTATAAGTTGCAGTTACTAAACGACACAGAGTCTATGTACAACATAGAGTATAACTGCCCTGTATGTGACTGTAAATTTCGTGTGACTACACAAATCAATAAATAAATGGGTATATGAATAAATGTTCCTATAATATACCTAAAAATTTTTCATTATTAATAGTTTAAAAAATATACAAAATAGATAAAAATATATATGTGTATATTTATATATATATATATATATATATATACACATATATATATATATATATATATATATATATATATATATATGCATAAAAATATAGGTGTCGAAAGAATTCATAAAATCCATATACTAATCAGAAAACACAAAAAGAGTTCATATCAAGTGCAAACGTGCAGTTCATATAACCAGAGGGTCCACAAGTGCTATAGTGCCAAAAAAATGTTCCAAAGAGCCGTCCAGATTCCTCAGTGATCACCACGCAGATTCCTCAGTGCTCAGGGAGGGGTCACGTGGTGGTGATCACTAAGAAATCTGGATAATGCTTTGGAACATTTTTTTGGCACTATAGCACTTGTGGACCCACTGGTTATATGAACTTCATGTTTGCACTTGATATGAACTCTTTTTGTGGTTTTTTATTAGTATATGGACTTTATGAATTCTTTTTGACATCTATGTTTTTATGCATTGTTATATATACCGTATATATATATATATATATATATATATACATTTATTTCAAATACAAAATAAATATAGTGAGCGCACCAATCAATCCAAGCAGGCTGGGACACAGGGTGACATATAAAAACCTTGTGAGTGAAGAAATAATACGAAAAGTGTAGCACTTTTTGCATTATATATGTTTATTTATTTAGATATTGTTTGTACAATTAATGATGAATTTATGAGGTATTTTATAGGAATATTTATTTATATAACCATTTATTTATTGATTTTTGTAGTCACGTGAAATGTTATGGTCACATACAGCACGGTTACACTCTACTGGTGACCCAACTCTTTTCTTTACTAAAGTTAACAAGTACAGCTTGATCACCTTCTAGCCCCCAGACTGTGATTGGACAGGAAAGGAGCAGCAGAACACTAATGAGAGTGAGAAGACCAAGCGCCAATCTAAGTGTAGCAATGCAGTTAGTTTAATAGCAATCAAAAGAGTATTACTCACAAACGTGCGTTAAAAACAGGCATCTCAATTTGTATAGGGCATCTGGGCACTGTTCATCCAGGGTGTCATTCTGGATCACTTGTGGAGCTGGCGCTGTGGGGGATGAGCGGCGATCTCCTGTTGTGAGGCAGGGGACGTGCAGATCCTTCAGCGGCGGTGTAGCAGCGTGGGTCCTTGGGTCGGAGGGCTATGACATCACTTCCTGGGGATGCTGGGTACACACTGATGCGAATTGAATGTTGGTTTCCCTGCAACCAATTTGCATGTCAGGAGACTGTGACCGCCTCTCGAAGGAGCCGGCTCACACAGCTTTGGGACAGCTGCGGAGCGATCTGCAGAAGAGTCCTGTGCGTCTACTGGTCCGTTTCTGGTCCAAATCTAGCCAAAAATTTGGGCCTGATTCCTACCTAAAATGAAGAACAGGGACGCACCGGACCCCTGCTGTGAGCCGCCCTGCACAGCAGTACGAACCCAGGCTCAAAGTTTTTTTTTTTTTTACATTTATTCAGTTACTTCCTGGTCTCTTGCCTAGGCTAATGATGTCATATATCCCAGGAGTCTTCTGGAGGGGAAGAGAGGAGGAAGGGTTCTTTAGATTAGCACACTCCTCTGCATGCATGCTTGAGCTAAGGTCAGATGGATTCCAGTAGAGGTGCGCCCGAATGAAAATTTTAGTACCAAAATCGAAAATTCAGGATGCATTTGGCCTAAAACTGAAACCCAAAATGAATAAAAAAAATTAAAAAATATATATATTTTTCTATATACTAGTGTTATATTCGACTTTTAATATCATGAATTTAAATGAATATGAATCTATTGTCGGCCATTATTGGCACCTTTAGCTCAAGAAAAGCTGAAGAAAACCGTATCCCCTTGAATTCTATGTATGTCTTCACTCTGGTCCGTTGCACTTCTGTTGGGGTGTTAAAAATCTTTCTTGCTGCATTTTTGGTCAGTTAAAGAATCCGCACCAAAAATGCATCTCCCCGCTAAAATCCCTTGAAAACGCATCAATAACGCTTCAATAACTCATCAATACCGCACCTGTGTTATGTTTTTTGATGCGGTTTTTGAGTCACATGACCTATGAAAAAACAACAAGCACAGTAAAATTGTGGTAAAATCGCTGTAAAATCATGGCAAAATTGCGTGTGTTTTCCGTGCCATTATTGGCAACTTTTTCCCTATTGGCAAAATGCAGATAACTCCATTTTCACCAGATATGTTTTGGCAGAAGAAATTTCGATGCATCTCTAGATTCCTGGAAGTAAATGCTACATGAATCAATCGCCCTTATTCAAGATGGCCAAGGCCCGGGAATGCTAGGGGGTAGTTTTTCAAAGTAATTTACCAACAAAAATAAAGCATGGAGACAGGGATGGATGGGGGGAGTTTGCGTTGAATATTAAAAATTAATTAAATAGCGTTTTTGGATTGTGGTGCTCAGCTGCAATGAAGATCTACTTTAACCGCTTCCGGACCGCCTGCCACAGTTTTACTGCGGAAGGCAGCCCCTCGTGCGCGAACCAGCTAGGGGGCAAGCACGCGCCGCTGACGGCGTGCTCCCGCCCCAACTCATCAGCAGGGACTCCGATGCACGGGGCAGGCGGCTCCGATCGTTCCCCCGCTGAGAGAGAATAACGGTCAGCTGTTGTAAACACATCTGACCGTTCTTCTCTCTGGAATGATCACAGAGCCCCTGTGATCCTTCTATATGGGATCACAGGTCTCTGCGATCATTTCAAAAGCCCACCCACCCCACAGTTAGAATAAAAAAAAATGATGTATAATGATAAGTAGGAGGCAGCTCATAATGAGGAAAGGGGATCAACTGCGTTGAATATAAAAAATGAATTAAATAGTGTTTCTGTTTTTTTTAGGTGCTCAGATGCAGTGAATATCCACTTTAAGGGAGCAGGGTGTACAGGATAGCACGTGGTCTTATATAACAATTGCTCAGATTTAAAAAAACACTCCAGGGGCAGAACAGGATCCTTCAAAAAATGTGTTTCATTGGAACTCTGCAGTTTTTGGCTACTCATACCTTAAAAAATATGTAGTAATTTAAAACACATCCAATAGGCTTCAGCTTTTGGTGAACCATTTATTCCAGTTGAGTGAATTAAAATAATAAAAGATACTGCGAGGGATTGCCGATTTAACACAACTAAACATGCGAGAATCTTTCTCCTTTCATATCAATGAATCTTGCAAATGCTACCATAGTATGCATCCGATAGTAAAACATGCTTTCTACTAATTAAAAAATATAACATATTCAGAAATGAACCACCAGCAATTAACGACCAGACAGTGAACATGTTATACTATTGTGCATGTACAAATTCAGTAAGCATGGACTAATGATGCATATTAGTCAGTAGAGCTGAAAGTATTAAAGAGTTAAGGCCTTGGCATGCACTTTAAAATTGGATTTAAAAGGCGGATATTATTTAAAAAAAAAAAAAAATTTTTTTTTTTTAATTATATTTGCTAATTTTTGCTGAGATAAGTGGCCTTCAGCGCTTTTTAAAAAAGGTCTAAATTGGGAAACATCATGCTTATACAGTAAATTGGAGGAAAGCGTTTTGACTGACCTGATCAGCCATTAAGAACATAAGAAAATAATAATTTAAAATAAAATCAAACCTCTTATGGGTTGCAATTGTCAGCTTTTGCTTCCTCCATTTTGTTTTTAGTTTTCTACTCCATATATCATGTAAAACTGTAGAAAAAAAAGTGCTAAAGTTGTTTTAAAACTGTGCTGTTTGTAATTGCTTGCAAGCTTCGTTATATTAAATTTATATTATTTCCAGCACAGTGGGTAACTTTACACACCAAGCTGTCAGGGGAAGTTCCTAGTGAGACAATGGAGGGGGTCAGAGAGTGGAGGGGATTGTCTGCAGTTACTTCTCTCTGCAGCTGAAACTGGGACATATTTCCTGCCCTGGTTAGGGGTGTGGAATTTTGTGTTGACGGGACGCTAAAGTCCAAGGATAATTTTACAATGCTCCGATGCCAGGTGTCAAAAAAACTAAATAAAACTCCATAAAAAGATTACTTTAACCTTAAAAAAGGATAAAAAAAATGGGTAAAGAAATGTTTTAGAACTACAGTTTTTATATATTTTTTCTTTATTTTTTTTAGATTTTTCATTTAGATTTTTTTTGAGTCAAGCACAATGCAAGTGCACAACCTTTTTTTTATTTTTTATTTTTTTAAATTAAAATTACTTCTGAGTCCATCTTGTTCAAACAAATCACTTGATCGAAAATAATTAAAAAGATAGTGGCATTTTTCAATACAAATAATATTAATATAAAACAAAATATAAATAACTCCTTCAACTTTTGATATATTGCTTTTGCAATTGCAAGCATGGAACTTCCTTACGCCTTAAACCAGTTTATCTTTTTATTACTTTCCCCTTTTTTAAATTTTTAAAGAGTTTATTAAAAAAAGTAATATATTTTTTTTTTATTAAAAATTATTAAAAGACCTAAGATTCATTCAGATGGTATCAATTTGTTTTGATGACCTCTGAAATGACATTTCTTACTGGAAATCAATTTAAAAAAATATTTTTTTGCTGGCACAAAAAATTGATCAGAGGATCAGAAGGTAAAAGAGGTGGGTGTGTTTCCCATGGTGTAGTAATTAACAGAATTTCATTCTTTTAGATCTAATGCTGGATGATTTAATGTTGGAGCACTCAGCCAGTCCAACGCAAGGTACTGGCAGATCTGGTGTATTGTCCCAGCACGGTGGCGGTGTCATGTGACTAATTGCTGTCTGATGTCAGAAGTCCACTAAACAGTGTGACGTCTTGTTTGTTGATTTCATTGGCTCATACATCCCATCTTGGTGTAAACTAATAATAATATATGATTTATTGTAACGATATCTACATCAGAGAAAGGGCTTAGGCATTGCTTCCAAAAAATAAAGGTCTTGTAAAGGTTTGAGTTTACGTTGTTCTGTACAATTGTTAGCACTGGGTTGAGTGAATATTGATACCCAGTTGTGACCAAAAAGGTGGCAAGTGATTAAACATGCCTTGCGTTCTGGGTGGACTTACATTTTAAAAAGTGTCAACCTACTTTTTTGGTTATCATCCCCGATGCCAATAAAAAAATAACCCTTATCCCGAACCTAACCATTTAGACAAAACCTTAGAGTAACCTCTAATCGTAACCCTTCAGCCTAAAATTTACTTGTAGCCAAAACTTTTTTTATTATTATTTTTGATAGAATAGGGAAGAGTTAAAACCCATTCCGTTCTATGTTTTGCTATCCGTGTCCCTTTGGGAGATTTCCCTTTACTTGCCCTGAAGACACAGCATGAAGAGATAATTTCTTCAAAGTTAGGGGAATCCCCTCCTAGCCGGTTGTCACTGGAAAAGGTGTCCACATTGGTAGATCTACCCTCCCACATTGGTAGATCTACCCTCACACCTTGCTCCAGTGACAACTGTAACATTTTGGATTTCCCATTTACTGTTTGTCTTGATGACAATGGCCACTGGGAAATACTGAGAGGGTTGATCTCTGCAGTTGGAAGACCGACAGAAATAAAGAGTTCAAATTCCTCCCCACTCTATCAAAAACGTAAAAAAAAAACTGTTTGGGCTTTAGATACACTTACACCCAACATCTAAACCCAACACTAAAAAGATTAGTCCACCAAAAAACTGGTATTCCAGTGACTGATAAACACTAGATAGTTAAACCGCTTGACAGATTATTATATCTCTGGGCAACTCTATTAGGGAGTTCCCTGGGCTGTGTTCCCGGGTCTACACACCAGCTCTGGCCATTACGATGGTTCTTACCATCCCTGCTGGAAATTATTTTATGGAGAATGTGCAATAAAGACCTGAACACACAAAGGTGGACAAGAACAACCAAAACTTCCAGGTGGATAACAACAGAGTTGAGATTAATGCCCCATACACACGTGCAGATTATCTGAAGACTTTTGTCTGCAGACTTACCAAAACCATATAATATGAGGTCAAACCTAAACACTTTCAATTTGTATGCAATCCGGCAGGCCCTTGCACTACATAGAAAAGGTAAATCTGAAGACAAAAGTCTTCAGATAATCTGCACGTGTGTATGGGGCATAAAGGGGATTTCATTATTGGAATATTATATATATATATATATATATATATATATATATATATATATATGTGCCTTGCAAAAGTATTCGGCCCCCTTGAACTTTTCGACCTTTTGCCACATTTCAGGCTTCAAACATAAAGATATAAAACTGTAATTTTTTGTGAGGAATCAACAACAAGTGGGACACAATCATGAAGTGGAATGAAATTTATTGGATATTTCAAACTTTTTTAACAAATAAAAAACTGAAAAATTGGGCATGCAAAATTATTCAGCCCCCTTAAGTTAATACTTTGTAGCGCCACCTTTGCTGCGATTACAGCTGTAAGTCACTTAGGGGTATGTCTCTATCAGTTTTGCACATCGAGAGACTGAAATTTTTGCCCATTCCTCCTTGCAAAACAGCTCGAGCTCAGTGAGGTTGGATGGAGAGCGTTTGTGAACAGCAGTTTTCAGTTCTTTCCACAGATTCTCGATTGGATTCAGGTCTGGACTTTGACTTGGCCATTCTAACACCTGGATATGTTTATTTGTGAACCATTCCATTGTAGATTTTGCTTTATGTTTTGGATCATTGTCTTGTTGAAAGACAAATCTCCGTCCCAGTCTCAGGTCTTTTGCAGACTCCATCATGTTTTCTTCCAGAATGGTCCTGTATTTGGCTCCATCCATCTTCCCATCAATTTTAACCATCTTCCCTGTCCCTGCTGAAGAAAAGCAGGCCCAAACCATGATGCTGCCACCACCATGTTTGACAGTGGGGATGGTGTGTTCAGGGTGATGAGCTGCGTTGCTTTTACGCCAAACATAACGTTTTGCATTGTTGCCAAAAAGTTTGATTTTGGTTTCATCTGACCAGAGCACCTTCTTCCACATGTTTGGTGTGTCTCCCAGGTGGCTTGTGGCAAACTTTAAACGACACTTTTTATGGATATCTTTAAGAAATGGCTTTCTTCTTGCCACTCTTCCATAAATGCCAGATTTGTTCAGTATACGACTGATTGTTGTCCTATGGACAGTCTCCCACCTCTCTGATCATGGGCCTCTTGGCTGCATCTCTGATCAGTCTTCTCCTTGTATGAGCTGAAAGTTTAGAGGGACGGCCAGGTCTTCGTAGATTTGCAGTGGTCTGATACTCCTTCTATTTCAATATTATCGCTTGTACAGTACTCCTTGGGATGTTTAAAGCTTGTATCCAAATCCGGCTTTAAACTTCTCCACAACAGTATCTTGGACCTGCCTGGTGTGTTCCTTGTTCTTCTGCACTTTAAACGGACCTCTGAGACTATCACAGTGCAGGTGCATTTATACGGAGACTTGATTACACACAGGTGGATTCTATTTATCATCATTAGTCATTTAGGTCAACATTGGATCATTCAGAGATCCTCACTGAACTTCTGGAGAGAGTTTGCTGCACTGAAAGTAAAGGGGCTGAATAATTTTGCACGCCCAATTTTTCAGTTTTCTATTTGTTAACAAAGTTTGAAATATCCAATAAATTTTGTTCCACTCCATGATTGTGTCCCACTTGTTGTTGATTCTTCACAAAAAAATACAGTTTTATATCTTTATGATTGAAGCCTGAAATGTGGCAAAAGGTCGAAAAGTTCAAGGGGGCCGAATACTTTCGCAAGGCACTGTATATATATATATATATATATATATATATATATATATATATAAAGTCAGGAGCTAACTCAGCCCACTAGGCTCCACATCTGACTAAAATACCACCTTTGGTGGACTGAAACCTTAAACTTAAACCCTAAATCAGAATTTAACCTATAAACCTAACCCCTAAACATAATATTATCACCACAAAAATAATGCTATTACATGGATAATACCAACCATACTTCACCTGTGAGGAGAAATATTTATCAAAAAACTACAGTGAAAAATCCTTGCTGACTTCTTTCTAAAAATACTTGGTGCCTGGCTGGCCTGGCTGGCCCAGAGCCTGATATAGAGTCTATGAGGCCTTTTAAAGTGATCTAAACTCATAAATAAAAATGTAATGAATTCCAGCTTACCAGTTCTTAGATGTGGTGACTTTTTTGAGGGCTTTCCACATTTATTTTTACTTGGTGCTCCTTCCTTTCCTTTGTGGCTAAACTCACTCTCCACTATATCTCCAGAAGAAGCCATGGTTGTTACCCAGGCTAAATGTTCAACATGTCTGTCTTTAGTCATTCACATTACATGGTGTATTAATGATAATAGTTTACAAAGGAGATTTATTATTGTTTTTGCTGTCTTATTGGCTTACTAAAAGTGTCATAGACACTGCATTTCTGGCACAATCAACAGGTATTTTCTGTACTTGCTGAAAGTGTTCTCGGCCTGAAAAATGCAGCCACTACATCTAAAGACTGCTAAGTTGCATATTCTATTAGGGTTTATATACCCTTTAATGACAGACCCCACATGTACACTTTAAATATGGCTACCACACAAAATTTTAATTTGATAATCGCCTAAATGTGGCCAATGCCCAGCAATGGTATTCATAGCTGGTATCCCTGTACCACCACTGTTTAATTTTTTAGATGCAGTCTGACTGCTAAGAATAATGGTTACTATTTGATTTCAACTCATATTTTTACACCCCGGTTACATACATGTGGCTGGGAAAGCAAGTTGAGCTATCTGCAGGGAAGGGCCTCTGTTGCTGGGAATGCTCAGTAACCAATCAGATACAGTCTCACGATATAACTGGAAAGAAGCCTGCAGTGAATTGTAGTGTTAGAAAGGAAGATATAACAAAGCCCTTGGGAAAAAATTGCAAACAAATCTTGCACTTGAAATTGGGGTGCAGGTAAGAAGCAATTTTTGTAGAAAAAAATAACCAAGGCATCTTAAGTGTGCCTTAATATATATGTATATATCAAACATTCCCATAGACCAGTGATGGCGAACCTTGGCACCCCAGATGTTTTGGAAGGACATTTCCCATGATGCTCATGCACTCTGCAGTGTAGTTGGGCATCATGGGAAATGTAGTTCCAAAACATATGGGGTGCCAAGGTTCGCAATCACTGCCATAGACACACTCCTAAACCTTGTGGACAGCCTTCATATATATATATATATATATGGGATATATATATATATATATATATATATATATATATATATATATATATATATATATATATATATATATGGCAACAAACAATGGTAATAATAATAATATAGAGAGAGTCCATTTAGTGATTAGGTCTACCTAAAGCAGAGTTCTGGGGCTCAGAGGTTTAGGTAGATTGGGAATTGATTGCCCTGTTTTCTATTCTCCGGGATTCCATTGGAGATAGTCTTCCCGCTCCTTGGTGCAGTCAAGACATTTTTTCATTGGCTTGTGTGAAAATATTCACAGAGGGCCTGCGATACACTATTTCTGGGTCCCGCTCTTTGTCATGTATTTTTCTCAAGAAATATTTGGAACCTGTTTTACAGGAATGGGCCTGGACCAGAGTCTCTCTACTGTGTAGAATTTCTTATTATATCATAGCCAAAGATGACATGCGCTACTGAGTGCTCATGGTTGAGTCTCAGTTCATGCAGTTTGGAAATACTTCTATATAAAGACCCTATAGAAGGCAGGCCAGGGGGAGCATCTGCTGGAAATGTGTAGAGAGGGCCCAGCAGCTAGGGTAGCAGTTCTGTCACTACCATCAATGGGTTTCTGCTCCAAACCTTTAGCTTCACATTTTATTTTTAAATAGGTTGTATTGGGTTTACAACTTTAAAAAAGTACCAAAAACACATTTGGTTAAGGTCAAGTTTTATATGATTGACCATAAATGTAGGATGTGAGACAAGCAAACACCATGTTAGTCAAACAAAATGACTTACATCCTAGGATATAAACATAATATACATGGGCTGCTAAGGGATATATGGTGAAAAAACATTATTTTGTAATATACAGTAGACCTTGTTATATTGACCTAGTCATGTAGAAGAATAGAAGAGCAAAGATAATTAGATGAGAGGGGGATGGGGGAAAAGAGTAGAGAAACAGGGGGTAGGGGGTGGTGGAAGAAGGAAATGAGGGAAGTATTGAGTTACTCATAGCAGTAAATGGTGTCCAAAACCTTCTCTTTTTAAGAAGAGTGATTTGGGCAGCATGTTGTCCACATCATGATCCAATGTTGAAGGAAACTTAGTGAGGAAGTATAGAAGGTACCATTGTTGATCTCCATTTGACAATACTGTTTTACTGACTGACGCCAATCCAATGGCTTTGGTATTTTAAGTTATTGACTTTGCCAGAGACAGCCAGGCAGTTTACATTTTCAGGAGCATGTCAGCAACACCAAGCCCTTTATTTTTTTACCAGTAGAGGTTTACTTTAAAGTGTATGTCCATCCAAAACGTTTTGAATATAATCTGAAAGAGTAAGAACCCTTATTGCTTTTTTTCCTACTATTCAGAGCTCTATTAGATGGATGTACCTTCACTTATGGCACTTTTCCACTGCAAGTACCGGCTCGGCTCTACTGGGCCCTACTCAGCCCTGCTTGGCCGGGTTAGCTTTTCCACTGCTGGTACCGCATGGTACGGTGTTGGAACGGTTCGGTATGGTTTGGTATGCTTTGCTTTTCCACTAAAGTAGTACTAAAGTTAAGTGGGTGGGATAACAACGATTCTCTGACCAGTCAGTGGCTAGTAGTGACTGCATGCAAAGGATTGTGGGATATGGTACCGGTATGGTAACTCTTGGAACCACAATCGAGGTGGTACTGTTTTAGAGAGCCGTACCGTTCGGTTCCATGTAGTGGAAAAGCGCCGCCGTACCGAACCGTTCCTACACCGTACCATGCGGTACCATGCAGTGAAAAAGAACAAAAGCGAGCCGAACCGTTCGGTTAGATGCAGTGGAAAAGCGCCATTACTGTTCACCAGACAGCAGAAAGTGAAAATAATTCTCCAACAACAGCCTGGACAGAAGTAGAGTAGAGTTTTATTGCCATCTGTGTCCCTGTTGCAGATTTTCTTCCACTTTTTATCTGCTAAAAACATTGTTATTGGGACATCTTTGAGGGAAAAATCTCTCTAACACAATAATTCCAGCAAAGGTTCCAACCCTTTTAGACTATTAAAAGGAAAAATAAAACGTTTCGGATGGACTTACACTTTAGGACATAGCAAGTTCCTCCTGTGAATTCCTCCCCATGAGGAACTCACAGCTGCTGCCTGCCTATGTTGCAGAGGCTCCTCCCCCAAGGTCAGTGCAGCCAACCCCAAACTCTAACAAGCAACAGAATAAGGAAAAAATTGGCAGGAGAACTTCAGAATAAGGAGAAAATTGCCAGAGGAACTTCCTAAATCTGGATCAACAGAGCTACAAAATTAGGCATCAGTTTTATAGATTTTTCAGACTCAACAGATACGTTTTGCATTCACATCATACTAGCTGTTAATTGTGTTTTTTGGCTGGAATGCCTCAACCAACGCACCCCATTATCACTTTCAGTATTGATATCCCACAGTGCACAATGTATTCTGTGCTTTTCATTCTGTTCTTTGCATTCTCATCCTTTCTTCGACAAGTCCTTCCATAGGATGTTCGTAAGTTTCGTTTGGGACGCACACTTCCGTTGAAGTTATCTCTGTACACATTGTTTTGTTATTCGTAAAGTGAAATCTGGACATCTCATATGTATTTTTTGTGTATATATTTCTTTATAAAAATGTAAATGTGTTGGCGTAAGTTAT
The DNA here is from genome assembly GCF_965119305.1 of Pelophylax lessonae. Taxonomy (NCBI): domain Eukaryota; kingdom Metazoa; phylum Chordata; class Amphibia; order Anura; family Ranidae; genus Pelophylax; species Pelophylax lessonae. Next base: position 29,037,027 of record NC_138778.1, read on the forward strand.
AAAAGTTATAAGTTTGAACAGTTGCAAACGTAAGTTTTATTTTACTTTCATGGGAATTCCAAGGAGTTTAACATTGACTGTGTATGATGTTTTTTGCATTTATTTTGTTCTTTTGCATTATTTTATGCATTACTTATATAGAGCATGGCAAAAGCAAGTGCATGGGGATGCATGCATGATTGGGAAAGCAACCTGTGCCTATATTGATAATATTTATACATGCATACATTTATCAGCATACGTACTTGTCAACAGCCTAATCCATTTGTTGTGCCTATAGAAGCCCAGTGTAAACCTTACTATTCGGAGTACTCGCACCCCCGTCTCTTAATACATCAGATGTGTACAAGTCACTATTTGGATCTTTTTATTACGGGGGTGATTGGACTCAATGTTATAACCATGGCGATGGAGCATTACCAACAACCAAGGGTAAGTTGATTTTATAGAATGCATCCATGCATTGGGATTGGTTTACCAAAGAAATAGTCCCAAAGAAGCAAAGCTAGACAGAGAAACTAGGGGGGAGAAATTGGAGGGCTAGGAAAGAGTTAAGGCATGTTAGGGCTTGAGGCTTACGTCTAGTAGAAGGCAGTTTGCTGGGGTGGGGAGAGCTGCAGGGGGAGCTTTAAAGGGCTAGACTAGGGACAGCAATGCCAGAAAAACCTGAGGATCTAAAAAGCTTGAGCCATTTAATTCCCAGCTAACAAGTCCAGTGGGGGTCATTGGAACCTGATAAATCAGCAGGAATTATTTTGCATAGAGGGGACACATCAGCTGGTTGGTATGAAGCCTTTTGATGTGTTGATGGCTTTAGTGGTCTCCTTATGTCCCTGTTTTCAAGGGACTCCTGGTTTTTAGTAAGAGGTCCTTGAACTGAGGAGCTGGGGGAGGAATTTGGAGGGCTAGGAAAGTGTTAAGGCATGTAAGGACTTGAGGCTTACCTCTAGTGAAGAAGGTGGTTAGCTGGGGTAAGGAACAGCTGCAGGGACGGCTGTAGAGGGTTGGACTGAGGATGACGATCCCATAAGCCCCTGCAGAGCTGAAAAGCTTCAGTAATTTGATTGTCAGCCAACCAGACCAGTAGAGGTCGTTGACTACTGCTAAATCAGCAGGGGCATTTTTTTTTTTTTTTTTAGGGGGGCACATCGGTTGGTTGGTTGGTTGGTATGAAATCCTCTAGTTTTTGTTGGCTTTAGTAGTCCCCTTATGCCCCTGTTTCCAGGCATTCTAGGTTTATAGTAAGAGGTTCTTGAGCTATCATGGTGCAGCCAAGGACATAATTTGAGTACAATCACTTTTAACAGTTTGGGACTAAGCCCCCTTCTTTGTCCTATCAGTGCTAAATTGCATAATTTGCAAAATAATTATTCAATGTTGTTTATGTTACTACTGTATTAGGGTTAATAAAATGGCTGTTGGGGCCATTTAAATTTACTAAGCGTAGTATAATGTTTTTATTTAAGTAACATTTTTAGTGATTAGAGGAGTCCTTATAGACAAATCCTTCAGTCAGGATGCCATTTCGCTTAGCAAAGTAAATGTTCAGTGATATTAGTAAATAAGGTTTTAACTTCAAATATCCAATCATGTGCAAGCAAAATCCTTTTTTTAAAATCTCCCTGCCTCCCTAGGCATTTACAGTGAATATAGCATCAACATATTTACCAAGCTAAGTCATCATAGATTCTCCAAGGTGAACATTTACTTTGATAAGTGAACAGTCTCAATTCTGTGGATCAGGAAGGAATCCTTTCCCCCTGTTAAGGCCCGTACACACGAGTCGAAATTTTCGGGAATTTTCGTCCGACGACCGATCTGCCGATTTTTGGCTTGTTAGTATGATGCTTCCGACAACCGACTCCGACTTTTCGGCCGAAAAAAATCTGGTGTGCAGGCTATAAAATTTTTGTCCTCTGTCAAAACACGTCCGATTTTCGTGCAGTCAGTACAGATTTCAACAGGGAAAAATCTTATGAGCAAGACTGGTACATGCTCAGAGAAGAAAGAACACAAAGAAAGCAAACCAACACATGACATCACTTCTGAAGTAGAATTTTGTCATGCGGGAAAATTTGTGTGCAGTCTAGGCACATTCCAACCAACAAAACACCACTCTGGACAAAAGATGGACGACCGGTCGGCGGAAATTCGTTGCGTGTGTACGGGGCTTTAGAGCCATGGATTTATAAAGTTTTTTTGCCTTCCTCTGGATCAACAGTGGTTATAGGTTTCTGTATATATGGGTTTTCTGTTTATTTATCCATTTTTTTTTTTATCTCTTGGTTGAACTTATTGGACTAAGCAAAAAAAAACTCATAACTATTGAACACATTAATATGAGTATATGACATCTTTGAAAATGTTTTTAATAATAAATTATGGTAAAAAAAAAAATGATTTCCTTTAAATGTTAGGGGAGGCTTTAATAAAGGGGATACTTTATATAACTTTTGGGTTGAAGCAGACGTTTGACCTGTATCTCACTGCTGGGGGCCCTAAACCAAAAACTATTGGTATCTCAATAAAAACAAATATTTTGTTCTTTTGATGATTTTATATTCTGAAACAGAAACCCAGCCTACAGGCAATTCCATTTTTTTCTTATTGCTTTATATTTGGATTTAGGTCTGAAATTTTTTGGAGCATGTTAAAATGCAGTCAATCAGAATGAGTATTAACAGAGCAGAAACATTTATTGATTGTTCTGTCATATATTCTTTTTGGCTTTTTTTATTGAATTTACTTCTAACTGTGAATCCCTTCTATAGGATCTAATCATAAAAAAATAACTGAAAAAAACTCTAATTTCATCTTTTCAGGTAGGCCCAGACCGCACCATTGTTGGTAAATTTTCTTGAAGTCTGCCTCTGTGTGATCAGTTGTAAAGTAAAGACAATTCAAAATAATAACTTGCCAGTAACAAAATCCAATCAATGTTAATGCTTTACACATTGTATGGGAATGTTAGAAGTGCTTGCGGCTAACATTGCAGCTATTAATTTATTTTATTTCATCTAGGGTTGCTCGTAAGTTTTTTGGTTTAATAATTTGCCAATACATTTTTTATTTTTTAGGTTCTAGATGAAGCTCTGAAGATCTGTAACTATATTTTCACCCTCATTTTTGTCCTGGAGTCCGGGTGCAAAATGGTTGCCTTTGGCTTTCGCCGTTTTTTCAAAGACAGGTATGCCAAAAACAAATGTAAAAAAAAATCCTTAGAAATAGTCTCCTAATAAAGCAATATATATAAAAATATTAGGAAATCTGTATCAGAAGACTACAAAATGTAGTGAAGTGTCATTCATTGTGTTTGTTCTTTCCTTGTCACCTTCTGTGGTCTTTCTGGTCAGTCTTCAGCCTCTGATACAAGACTGAAAGCGTTTTAGACTTTTCCTTACTAATTAAACCCATCAACTCTGATACTCGTAGTCAGTGTTCTTTACGTCCATGTCATGCTGAGGGCCATGTCATGCTAGTGATGAAGAATCCAAAAAATGTGATGAAACATATTGGGAGTACAGTGCAGCACTTTAAGGCTCCGTTCACATGTAGGCGTTTTGGGGCGTTTTTGGGGAGTTTTTCTGCTCTAGGATCAGCTCTCAAAACGCCCAACAAGACAAATCCTATTCATTTTAATGGCCCCTGTTCACATCTGAGCGTTTTGACGCTGTGAGCAAAACGCCCAACGCTCACAAAAGTACATGAGCTTCTTTTTGGGCAGATTACAGGCGTTTTCCATTGCTCTCTATTCAATCTAAAAACGCCTGCACAAAAAACGCCTGTAAATCGCGGTAAAAATCGCGGTAAAAAACGCGCGAAAACGCTACGCTCAGGTGTGAATGTAGCCTTAATAAACTAATATTTTGATGCACTTTGTACAATTTTATTGGTGGGTGCCTGAGCAGTGTAAATTTTGGAAAGAAAGAACAAGACAAAAGCAGTCAGAGAAAAATAAGGGAAACTAATATAGGTAAAAGAAATTATATAACATCTAGGAGAGAAGATAAAGTCCAACAACATGCTGCAGCTTAGCATAAAATTTAGAAAACTTTATTGGTGATCCAACAAGACACAAGGGAAATCTATAGACACGTTTCAGCCCTATCCTAAGGCCCAGAATAGGCCTGAAACGCGTCAACCTCTTTGTGTAATGGATTCCCCTTGTGTCTTGTTGGATCATCAATAAAGTCTTCTGGATTTTATGCTAAGCTGCACTGTGTTGCTGGACTTTCTCCCCTCTTCTAATACTGCTGGATGGAATGTATAACTATCCTGGCACTGGTGGCTTTACTTCATTCTGTCATATGCATTTTTGATTAGAGGTATTAGCATCACATCTCCATTATTTTCATTCAACATAACATCTAGAGCAGCGTTTCTCAGTCTTTTGTGCAGTGACAGTTTGATCTTCTTCCTACTATGATCACCAATATAAATAAACCCTTCCCACTAGCCAGCTATTCATGAGATCCCTTAACCCACTGACCCCGAATGTAAGGGCACTCTTTTCCACTGGCCTCCAATGTATAGGGTGCATACTGACCACCAATGTAAGAGGACCCACCTCCCACTGACCCCCAATGTAGGGTGACCCTTTTCCACTGCTCCCCAATGTATGGGGGGGGGGGGTTCCTTTACTGACTACCAATGTAAGGTAGTCCTTCTACCACAGACAATGTAAGGGGGTCCTTATCCACCTGACCATCAATGTAGGGGCTACTGCTTGTATCATTTTTAATTACAAAAATAATTTTGCTGTATAATGAGAGAGGGTGTTAAAAAAAGATCCTCCCTAGGCATGTCACTTTCTATTATATTTAAACTCAAAGATCATGCTAATGTACCTTAAGATGTAGATGTAATATATTTTAGCAAGGATTCCCTGAAACCTGAAATTTTTTACACGGGTTCCTCCATGGTAAAACAATTGAGAAACAATGATCTAGAAAGAGAGAGAGTTTAAAAGAATTAAAGAATGTAATAATAGAGAGGAGATAAAAAATTAAATGAGAAGCAGGCTGCAATTCATCTCCTGCTTCGAGCTGGTTCAATTCTGTGTCATTTTAGTTGATTGGACATGATTTGGAAAGGCACACACCTGTCTATATAAGGTCCCACAGTTAACAGTACATGTCAGCGCACAAACCAAGCCATGAAGTCCAAGGAATTGTCTGTAGCATGCTGAGACAGGATTGTATCAAGGCACATATCTGGGGAACAGTACAGAAACATTTCTGTAGCATTGAAGGTCCCAGTGAGCACAGTGGCCTCCATTAACAGTAAATGGAAGGTGTTTGGAATCACCGGGACTCCTTCTAGAGCAGGCCGCCTGGCCAAACTGAGCGATCGGGGGAGAAGGGCCTTAGTCAGGGAGGTGACCAAACCCCCGATGGTCACTTTACCAGAGCTCCAGCATTTTTCTGTGGAAAGAGGAAAATCTTCTAGGAGAACAACTATCTCTACAGTACTACACCAATCCGGCCTGTATGGTAGAGTGGCCGTCAGATGGAAGCCACTCCTCAGTAAAAGGCACATGACAGCCCACCTGGAGTTTGCCAAAAGGCACCTGAAGGACTCTCAGAAACAAAATTCTCTGGTCTGATGAAACAAAAATTGAACTCTTTGACCTGTATGGCAAGCGTCATGTCTGGAGGAAACCAGGCACCGCTTATCACCTGGCCAATACCATCCCTACAGTGAAAAATAGTGATGGCAGCATCATGCTGTGGGGATGTTTTTCAGTGGCAGAAACTGGAAGACTAGCCAGGATCAAAGGAAAGATGACTACAGCAATGTACAGAGACATCCTTGAGGAAAACCAGCTCCAGAGCTCTCTGGACCTCAGACTGGAGCGAAGGTTCATCTTCCAACAGGACAACGACCCTAAGCACACAGCCAAGGTAACCAAGGAGTGGCTATGGAACAACTCTCTGAATGTGCTGAAGTGGCCCAGCTGGAGCCCAGACTTGAACCCGATTGAACATCTCTGGGGAGATCTGAATAGCTGTGCACCAATGCTCCTCATCCATCCGGATGGAGCTTGAGAGGCCCTGCAAAGAAGAATGGGCGAAACTGCCCAAAAATAGGTGTGCCAAGCTTGTAGCATCATACTCAAAAAGGCTTGAGGCTGTAATTGATGCCAAAGGTGCTTCAACAAAGTATTGAGCAAAGACTGTGAATACTTATGTACATGGGATTTTTTTTTTCGTTTAATATTTTCAATAAATTTGCAAAGATTTCAAAAAAATCTTTTCGCGTTGTAATTATGGGGTATTGTTTGTAGAATTTTGAGAAAAATAAGGAATACAATTTTTGGAATAAGGCTGTAACATAACAAAATTTGGAAAAAGTGAAGCGCTGTGAATACTTTCCGTTTGCACTGTATATGTACAGTGCCTTGCGAAAGTATTCGGCCCCCTTGAACTTTTCGACCTTTTGCCACATTTCAGGCTTCAAACATAAAGATATAAAACTGTAATTTTTTGTGAAGAATCAACAAGTGGGACACAATCATGAAGTGGAACGAAATTTATTGGATATTTCAAACTTTGTTAACAAATAAAAAACTGAAAAATTGGGCGTGGAAAATTATTCAGCAAAGTTCAAGGGGGCCGAATACTTTCGCAAGGCACTGTATATATATATATGTACACACAGATTTTGCCTTTCATTTCTATTTTAAACTGACAACTTTGCCTATCTACGACACATTGCCAGGGCCATGGTATCTGAAGGAGCTCCTGTGGATTCAACCACATTCATTTATGTAGCGGGAACGAGCAATATCGCCATGGGACTGGAGGCTCTGACCTTCAGCAAGTGTAATAAACTTTTTCCTACCTACTCCCTTATGCAATAGGTGTGGAATAAGATGAGGCAGATGCAGGAGGTCATGGGTTTTACTAGATTTAGCCCCATCTAGGGGAATGCTCATTAATCCGAGCTGAGGTCCTTGCAATACGGGGCCAAATAGAAACGTTATGGACTCACACACTTGTCTCACATCTTTGAGAATGGTAGGCTGTGCCCTTTCCCTGTACTGCAAAATAGATTTCGCCTTCCACAATCTATGTATTTTTATTACGTATAGCTGCAACATGCTAGCAGGGCACAAGGTGGTGTTTATAATTGGGTACAGTCACCAACCCCCATATTTAACTATGTGTCATAGGTGGAAATTGATAAAGGTTTTATATCCAGATGCTTCTACATGCTGTTGTGTATTTTTCTAAAAGACTTCCCTTTGAGAGCTGAGAGTAGTTAGGAGAAGGATGTGGGAGTGTTTGAGGAGGAACAGTAATGTTCCCTTAATGTTACACAGTGACTATCGCAGCTATATATTCTCCTCAGGGTCCACTTTACACCTACAAGGTTATTCAAAACGGGACTGAGAAAGAACCCAACATGTACTAGGTGTTCTAGAGAACATGGTGATCTAATTCACATCTTGTGGATGTGCCCCAAACTACGCCTTTATTGGAGAAGTGTCCTGGATTCTCTGATTAGGGTATTCCAAGTTGTTATTTCTGCAGATCCCAAACCTTGTGTTTTGGGTATCCTGAATGATTTTCAGGCAGAATAGGTTATGAAACAGGCCATAGCAAGGGCGCTCTTTCAGGCACACAATCTGATTCTTAGACACTGGAGGTCAACTGACCCATTCTCAAGCAAGGAGTGGATTGCCCAAATGGGTGACACATTACGTCTAGAAAAGTATGTCTTTCAACACAGAGGGTGTCTAGGCAAATTTCAAGCAATTTGATTTCCCTGGCTAGACACACCAGGTCTGGCACCTGTCAAATTGGTTCTGGACAAAATATTGTGATACTTTTCTTTTTATATTAGTTTGTAAATGTATTGTGGGAGTGAGGTTGGAGATACTGTACTGATGATACTTTTGAGCATGTCAGATTATGGTTTTGTTGAATGACTATCCCTGTGTAGCGGGGTCTTCCATTATACAAGTTCTAAAAGACTGCTGCTTGACATTTGAGAGGAACTCGGCTCCATCTAGTGGCCAAAAGGACACATTGCAGCGGCTATGGAATGTCTTTTGATGTTATTTTCCTTTCAGGAAGTTGAGCAGTCTTCATCGCCCATAGTGCTTTGAGAATACCAGGGTGCACTGCTGCACCGCACAGCCTTCTGGGGGAAGCTTTATAAAGGAAGGGAGGAGCCAGGCTCACTCTCTTGGGAAAGACACAGTGAGACAAGCAGGATGCCAGTGCTGTGGGCTGATGCTGTATGCTAGGCCGAAACTCCTGGGCCTTAAGTGACTAAGTTGCAGTGTTTCATCTCCAGTAGAGGATCCCTCCTGGAGGTCCCATCGATGTTCTACAGAGACCAGACTCATCCACCCCAAATACCTAGCGCGGCTGGTGACAGAGGCCGGAGACTGAGACAGCAGCGGAGGCTTCCTGGGAGACAGTCCTGTTGGTGAGAGGGCACCTGCCCAAAAACTGACTCTATCTATCAAAGAAGTAACTTTAGTCAGGATTAGCCTTAGAGTAGTAGAAGGCAATATACCAGGTGGCCCAGTACATCTCTCACAGAAGTTTTACCGGCAATCCTGCACAGACACCCCGCGGTGATTACTAACTGTTTGCTGCCATTCTCTCTATTGATCACCCATCCTCAATGTGGATTACAAATTGCGAGTGCACCAACGTTGCTAGCGAAGATATAGAGAAGAAACAGCGGACTCAGATAGGTCTGACATTCTGATACTGTGTCTAACTGAATGCTGAGCCTTATCTCCAAAAGTATAATAGTGATTAAGATGGCGGTCCTATAGGTTCTGAGACATTTCCTGAAACAATTAATGTGCCCTTGAGGAGTGATATCACAGTATTTATCTTATCTTTGATTAATTAATTAGTATATCCTTTTACAAAGTCATATTTTACTGTATCGAAACTGTTTATTTGATTCACAGTAAATAACTTTCCTGTTTAAAAGCAAGCTTGTGTGTGGTCACCTTGTATTACCCAGAAGGACTGCAGCTGGAGAGAGGTAACAGGTCATTATTATTTATTGAAGTGTTATATTCCAATCTGTGTAGCCATTTGGTATTCCAGTCCTATTCTGGGTCAGTTGTGCCTAGGGAGGGTTCGAGCCAATTCTGTGGGTTGTTAGGCAGGACGTAGACCCAATAATCTAATCAGCAGCTCCTGCGGGGGTGGTGCTACACGTGGGGGCTCGTCCGGGATCATCTACAGTCCTGCAACACAACCCTCTCAGCCACAGAATCCCCCTCAACGCAGAAATGGATCCTACCGCTGCAGCCGAGTGGTGCAGGGAAGAGAATGTCGTAGTGGAAAATGGCCTGGTGGTTGAAATCAAGGGAGAGGTCTGGACTGAGGAAAAACTCCTCCCAGTTTTAAGGGCACTGTCCACAGACAGGAAATTCTGGGTGACTGACATAAAGACAGACACCACCGTTCCACACACGTATGCATTGTGTGAGTGGAGGAAGGGGGTCCCTGATTACTTTAAGGGAACCAGTGTAAAGACCACTGACCAAACAGAACTTTTCTTAATACATCCAGAAGTCCTTACTGAAGGTCCCTCATCCACCACTCCTGGGGGATCCAGCAAAGAAAAAGGTGTCCAAGAAGGGAGTCCAGAGTCACCACCTTTGTCTACCTTTAGCTCAGAACTGTGTGCTGTTCTCGGGGAAATCGTAGCAAAATGTAGTAAGGACTCCCCAAACTATCTGATGACTGAATATAGGAAGCTCAGGACATTCTCTGGGAAACAGCCTGTGCCTTCGACAGAAGATGGGTTTGAAGAGTGGTTAGATACCGCCACTCAGGCTTTGGAAGAGTGGGAGGTACCAGAACAGCACAAGAAACAGAGAATCACAGAAAGTTTAAAGGGACCTGCACTAGAGGCCGTACGTAATCTCAAGCTAAGCAAAAAGAACTGTACTGCACAGGATTATCTAGACATTCTACAAGATGTATTTGGTCGGACGGAGAACGTGGCTGAACTTCTTTACCAGTTAGACCACTGTTACCAAGAAGAGGAAGAGAAGTTGTCCGAATTTATTAGACGCCTAGATAAGATCATCCACCAGATCTTGATAAAGAAAGGGATAGACCCCCGGAAGGTAGATGAGACTCGTGCACGGCAGGTGCTGAGAGGGGCTCAACCCTTAGATCCCATTGCCATACTGTTGCGAACTCGCCAAGATGGTGGCATTCTGGAATACCCTGACCTGATCCGAATGGTCAGAGAAGAAGAGGTCATGTTAGACAACAAAAGGAAGAGTCGGCAGTTTGACTCAACTGCTCGTGTCAGAGTGATAAGTGCAAAAGAAAGTGACTCGCAAGTTGAACTCCTAAAGACCCAGGTGTCCCAGTTGATAGAAATGGTGTCCATCCTGACTAGTCAGGCATCTACTCTACCTGATGGGAACATGTCAGAGAAGCCGGATAAACCTTCTAACCTTAGAGTAGACCCGGAACCGAGACCTAGGAGATCGCTAACTTGTTTCAACTGTGGGGGAGTAGGACATGTTAGAGGAGTATGTCCCAGCCCAGGAAATGTCGCCTCAGAACCTCGCAAGCCAGCGGAAAAACTTCAGAGGGCACCCGTGAAGGAGTCGACCGGGTGCCCGCCAGTTTCAAGGGAATCCAAGAGACTCAATGATTCAGGGAATCTGAGTCAGGGAGTCAGATCCAGGTACAACGCCCCTAGTTCTATACTCCAGGCTACTGAGAGAAGGAAAATCAATGCACACCGGGCCCAGAGGGGACTGAAGTCCAGAAGAAAAAAAAAGAAAAGAGCCTGGGTGCAGAGAACTGAATCAGACAACAAGGCCACTTCAAGAGAATTCCCAACTAACTTGGTCGGGCCTTCCCCTGTAGTCTCTGTCCAGGTAGAAGGAATTTACACAAGAGCCCTCCTTGACACTGGGGCCCAAGTGACTCTTCTGTATAGAGACTTCTATGATAAACACCTTACCCATCTACCTCTGCAGAAGTTGGAAGATCTGGAGATATGGGGTATCGGGACTCAAAGTTTTCCCTATGACGGGTATCTGCCAATCAAGTTGACCTTTGACCCATCAGTGGCTGGTGAAGCTGAAACCTTCGACACCCTAGCGGTGGTCTGTCCTCGTCCGCCAGGGGCCAACAAAAGCTCTCTCATCGTAGGGACCAACACTGACCTAGTAAGGCGCCTCCTGACACAACTGGTCCAGGGACAGGATGCTCCAGCGCCAAGGATTCACCCCATGCTACGGCAGGCCTATCAACGATTAGTATTGGAGCAAGAGACTCCTGCAGAAGGAGTTGGAAGACTCTGGAAGTTGGACAGAACGGAAAAGGTCTTGCAGCCAGGAGAGGTGGCTTGTCTGAAAGCTTCCGTTAAACTCACATGGAAACAGCCGGGCCCTTTTATCATCTTTGAATCAGGTCCACAGGAAGAGGAGAGAGGGATAGAAGTAATCCCTGAAGTGATCCCTTTGAAGGTGTTACAGAAAAACCATGGAAGGGTTTTAGTGAGTGTCAGAAACACCTCTACTACACCGGTGAAGGTACCGGCCAGAGTGCTGTTGGGCCAAGTTAACCCGGCTACCCCAGTTGTCCCATCTGATCTTAAAGAGGAGGGAAGGGGTGAAGATGTTATAGAAGAGCTCTGCTCTGGAAACGCTGCCCTCCCACCAGAATGGGTGAAGAGGGCCAAGGCACAACTTGCTGGATGGCGAGGAATATTTTCTAGGGCTGAGTTCGACGTGGGATGCGCCAGGAGTGCCACTCATAAGATCCGCCTGAGTGAGGACAAACCTTTCCGAGAAAGAGTCCGGCGAGTTCCCTTAGGTGACTTAGAAGATCTACGTCAGCAGCTGGCGGAACTCAAGAAGACTGGGGTTATTCGAGAATCCAGGAGCCCATATGCTTCTCCGATAGTGGTAGTCCGGAAGAAAAACGGATCTCTGAGGCTTTGTATCGACTACCGAACACTGAACAGAAGAACCATCCCAGACCAGTATACCACTCCTCGAATCGAAGACGCCCTACAGAGCCTGTCAGGGGCGAAGTGGTTCAGTGTGATGGACTTAAAGAGTGGGTATTATCAGATCCCCATGCACCCTGAAGATCGGGAGAAGACAGCCTTCATCACCCCTGTGGGGTTCTTTGAGTTCAATCGCATGCCTCAGGGATTGTCAGGGGCCCCTGCTACCTTCCAAAGGCTGATGGAAAGGACCGTTGGAGATATGAATTTGATAGAGGTACTGGTATACTTGGATGATGTTATCGTGTTTGGCAGAACTTTGGAAGAACACGAGGAGAGGTTGGAAAAGGTCCTGAAGAGGCTACATGAAGAAGGCCTGAAACTTTCTCCTGAGAAGTGCCAATTCTATCAGTCCTCGGTCCATTACCTGGGCCACATCGTGTCTGAAGAAGGGGTGGCCACCGACCCGGACAAGCTGGATGCTGTCGCCTCCTGGCCGAGACCTACAAATGTGACCGAACTTCGGTCGTTCCTGGGTTTTTGCTCCTATTACAGGAGGTTTGTAGAGGGGTTCGCCAAGATTGCCCGACCCCTCAATGAGTTACTAAAGAACGAAGAAGATGACGTTCCTGAACTGGTCAAGCCAATGAAGTCCACCATGGGACCCCGGAAGGCCAAGGAGTCCATCCAGGATCAGTGGACCCCAGAATGTGAAGGGGCTTTCATTCAGTTGAAAAAGAATCTAACCACTGCCCCTGTGTTGGCCTACGCAGACCCCACGAAACCATATGAACTACATGTCGATGCCAGCCGAGATGGGCTGGGTGGGGTACTCTACCAGGAACATGGGGGCCACCTGCGACCCGTAGCCTACGTGAGCAGGAGTCTACTACCTGCTGAAAGGAATTATCCTACCCACAAACTTGAATTCCTGGCCTTAAAGTGGGCAGTGGTCGACAAACTGAAAGATTACCTGTACGGAGCTGAATTCATTGTCAAGACGGATAATAATCCCCTTACCTATCTGTTGACTACAGCTAAGCTGGATGCAACAGGACACAGATGGTTGGCTGCCCTCTCTAGCTTCAACTTCAGCCTGAAGTATCGGCCAGGAATCGGGAACAGGGATGCAGATGCCCTATCCAGAAGGTTGCATGCACCACACGAACCTGATGAAGAATGGACCCATTTGGCTCCAGAAGGGGTGCGTGCCCTATATCAGGGAACTGAACTTCGATCCAGAGGAGGATCAAGAGCCGAAGAGATTGGGGTTTCGGCTGTCGGAGTACCCAAATACTATTGCAGGGTGACCCAGGTTGAAGGGGAAGATTTACCCCGGCTGTCCAAAAGGGACTTGAGGAAGGAGCAGCTGGAAGACCCTCTGGGAAAACTTCTTTTGGAAGCCTTGGAGATCCAGCGCCCTGAGTTGCTTCTCACCGACTCTCCTCAGGGGGCCCGTCTGTTGCATAGAGAGTGGACCCGGTTACAGATCCGAGAAGGGGTGGCCTACCGAAGAGGCCCATCTGAAGATCTGGAGGAGAAGTGGCAACTGTTCTTACCAGCTAAATACAGGGAGAGAGTTCTGGCTGCTCTTCATGATAATCATGGCCATCTGGGACCTGAAAGAACTTTTCAGCTTGTCAGAGACAGGTTCTACTGGCCCTGTATGAGGGCCGAAGTTGAAGGATACTGTCATTCTTGTGTCCGATGTATACAAAGGAAGACTCTGCCACGTCAAGCAGCCCCAATGGGCCATCTGCAAAGCCAGGGACCCATGGAACTGGTGTGCATTGATTTCCTTTGCCTAGAGCCTGATCTGAGTGGCCAAGGGAATGTCCTTGTGGTAACAGACCATTTTACCAGATACGCCCAAGCATTCCCAACAAGGGATCAGAAGGCCTCTACAGTAGCCAAAGTTCTTGTAGAAAAGTTCTTTGTACACTATGGGTTACCACAACGCCTCCATTCAGATCAGGGAAGAGACTTTGAAAGCAGACTGATCAAGAGACTGTTAGATCTGTTAGGCATCCAAAAGACTAGAACTACTCCCTACCATCCACAAGGGGATGCCCAGCCGGAAAGATTTAACAGGACTCTTTTGGACATGTTGGGGACTTTAAGCTCAGAGAAGAAACAGCATTGGGGCAAACATGTAGCTGCCATTGTGCATGCCTACAACAGTACTGTCAGTGATGCTACTGGATATTCCCCTTATCGTCTAATGTTTGGACGAGAGGCTCGATTGCCAGTGGATTTGGCCTTTGGCATCTCGCCCGATCACACCTCTTCAGCATCGCACAAGGGATATGTGGACCGACTGCGGAAGAGTCTGAAATCGGCCTATGATAAAGCTCAGGCCACATCTGATCAACGTGGACTGAGGAATAAAAGGAATTTCGACTTAAAAGTTCGGATCCAAGACTTGCAACCAGGGGACAGGGTATTGTTGAGGAACTTGGGTGTCCCGGGAAAACACAAGTTGGCAGACCGCTGGAAGTCCCAACCTTATGTTATCTGCAAGCAACTACCAAACCTCCCTGTGTATCAAATTCGGCCTGAAGGAAGTGTGGGTCCATTGAAGACTTGGCATAGGAACCATTTACTGCCTCTCTCTGAAGCAGTTCGCATGCCTCCTGTCGTAGATTCGCCAGAGACCCCTTCGACCTCTCGCCTGTCCAGACCAGTCACCAGATCTCAGTCGACACTCCCAGATGTGAGGGAGGGAAATTCTCCATCTGAAGATCTGGAAGATGAAGAGGAGGTACCTGACTGGATGTGGTCGTCTCAGTTACCAGAACCCACACCTGCCTCCCTGTCTTCATCCGAATTGGCTGACAGAGGAACCCTTCGGGCGGAAGCCCCCGAATTCATACCTTTCCACATGCTTCCAGAAGAAGTAGTTGATGATGAAGATCCTGAGGAGGAGGTTGCACCTTCCTCTGAAGAAGAACTGACCGCTCTTGAAGCATCAGATTCCTGTGTGTTGGAACATGAGGAGGAGGACATTGAAGAATCCCCAGAAGTGGCTGGTCCTAGTACCTCTGAGATCGTGCATCCCAAAGAACAGAGGGAAAGAAGAGTCATTCACCCGCCCAAAAGACTGACCTATGACCAATTGGGTGAATGCTCAGAAGAGGCTATCTTTACTTCCAAACGAACTCTTGATCAGCCTAGTTCTTCCACCGCAGATTTGGTGGAGGACAACCCTAGCTCACCCCCAGGCACATCTGTACAAGCCACTCAAGTGTCAGGGGTCTGTGAACAGAATTACCTTCCCTCCCCTGACAATTGGTGGGAGGTTCCTATGTCGAACCTGTGTTGTAATATGCAGTTGTTAAGTTTGAACTCTGCTTATGAAAAGGAAGATGATTCCCTGTTATGCATATGTTAATGTTTTTTTTTTGTGTACTGCCAACATATGCACTGGAGTACATGCTGTTGTCCTCTTTGGGGACCAAAGTTTCTCAAGTGGGGGGAGTGTGTAGCGGGGTCTTCCATTATACAAGTTCTAAAAGACTGCTGCTTGACATTTGAGAGGAACTCGGCTCCATCTAGTGGCCAAAAGGACACATTGCAGCGGCTATGGAATGTCTTTTGATGTTATTTTCCTTTCAGGAAGTTGAGCAGTCTTCATCGCCCATAGTGCTTTGAGAATACCAGGGTGCACTGCTGCACCGCACAGCCTTCTGGGGGAAGCTTTATAAAGGAAGGGAGGAGCCAGGCTCACTCTCTTGGGAAAGACACAGTGAGACAAGCAGGATGCCAGTGCTGTGGGCTGATGCTGTATGCTAGGCCGAAACTCCTGGGCCTTAAGTGACTAAGTTGCAGTGTTTCATCTCCAGTAGAGGATCCCTCCTGGAGGTCCCATCGATGTTCTACAGAGACCAGACTCATCCACCCCAAATACCTAGCGCGGCTGGTGACAGAGGCCGGAGACTGAGACAGCAGCGGAGGCTTCCTGGGAGACAGTCCTGTTGGTGAGAGGGCACCTGCCCAAAAACTGACTCTATCTATCAAAGAAGTAACTTTAGTCAGGATTAGCCTTAGAGTAGTAGAAGGCAATATACCAGGTGGCCCAGTACATCTCTCACAGAAGTTTTACCGGCAATCCTGCACAGACACCCCGCGGTGATTACTAACTGTTTGCTGCCATTCTCTCTATTGATCACCCATCCTCAATGTGGATTACAAATTGCGAGTGCACCAACGTTGCTAGCGAAGATATAGAGAAGAAACAGCGGACTCAGATAGGTCTGACATTCTGATACTGTGTCTAACTGAATGCTGAGCCTTATCTCCAAAAGTATAATAGTGATTAAGATGGCGGTCCTATAGGTTCTGAGACATTTCCTGAAACAATTAATGTGCCCTTGAGGAGTGATATCACAGTATTTATCTTATCTTTGATTAATTAATTAGTATATCCTTTTACAAAGTCATATTTTACTGTATCGAAACTGTTTATTTGATTCACAGTAAATAACTTTCCTGTTTAAAAGCAAGCTTGTGTGTGGTCACCTTGTATTACCCAGAAGGACTGCAGCTGGAGAGAGGTAACAGGTCATTATTATTTATTGAAGTGTTATATTCCAATCTGTGTAGCCATTTGGTATTCCAGTCCTATTCTGGGTCAGTTGTGCCTAGGGAGGGTTCGAGCCAATTCTGTGGGTTGTTAGGCAGGACGTAGACCCAATAATCTAATCAGCAGCTCCTGCGGGGGTGGTGCTACACCTACATTGCTATACCTTAACCAGTTTTTCTTCCATATTCAACATTTGTCATTAACAGATGGAATCAGTTAGACTTGGCGATTGTCCTTCTTTCCATTATGGGGATCACATTGGAGGAGATTGAAGTAAATGCATCACTACCCATAAACCCCACCATTATTCGGATCATGAGAGTTCTCAGAATTGCTAGAGGTATGTTGCTGCATTTTAAAAAGATGTAAGGTAGTAACTATAGCCATATGCCACTGCTATAGGTAGAAGAGGCCTAGAACCTTCTGAATGCACAGTAAATTATGATATGGTAAGCGAGAACCACATTCAGTAAATGATTCCCAATACAGTTAATAGGATAGAAGAACTTGGCTTTGGTGCTTAGGTTTATGTGTTGTTGTTTTTGAAGCAGGGTGTTGAGGAGCATTTGGAACTGATAAGGTGAAAACAATATTTAAAGGTTAAGGTTGGAGATTAGGTTCATGTTTAGGTTAGGGTAAAGAACAAAGGTTAAAAGGCTAGTATTTTTGGTTTAGAGTGTGCTTGGTTACGTATTAGGGTTAAAGTATATCAAAAATCAAAAGGTTTTTCTTTTAGTCTTAGGTAAGGTTTAGAAGTGTTAGAAACTCTGTTAGGTATTTACTGGTGTTTAGCTCCCCCTGGGTAGATTCACCTCCTCTATTTGTCCATGGGACCATTGTCACTGGATGAGAAGTCAATAGTAGGGCTAGAGTTTTACAGCGATCACTGGAACAAGAGGGAAATAGTATATCTTGTAGTGAGGATACCTGTTTCGGTAACAACCAACTAAGAGGGACAGCCCCTCAATTTGGCGAGTTTGGGTTCTAACCAATTCCTTCTCTATTGAATAGTAAAAAAAATTAGTTTGGTCTTTAAATGTTCAGGTCTAAGTTTTGGGGTTGGGTTTAAGTCAGGTTCAGTATTATAGGAGGTAAGGGTAAATCTCTCCAATGACAACATGTGGCTCTTTGCTTGACTTTATCCAGCACCATTCTTTCCACTTACACCAACAGTGGGGAACCATTCCTTCGACTGACACCAACAATGGGGAATTTTTCCTTCCACTGACACCAATGGTGGGACACTATTCCTCCCACTAATACCAATGATGGGGCACTATTTCTCCTGCTGACTACAGGCACTATGTCATTTTTTTACTCCCTCTGACGCAGGGGCATTTTCTACTTCAACTGGCCACTCTGGCCCCCCTAAAATCTAAAGGACAGTAAACCGGCCCTTTGTTTAGAAAGTTTGGGGCCCCCGGTTTATAGTATTTTCCCTGGTATTATTTGTAGTAACTCCTTGTCATTGCAGTCTTTCACGTGAAACTCTCTTGAAGTAAGAAATAGGTTAAGGACTTTTCTCACCAAGCTCCAATTGGCAGTTCAGTTGACAACACACATCATGATGGGCACACTTTAAAAATATGATGTTAAATTCCTGTTCAATTTATTCTTGTTCTCTGTACTTTTATCTTCCAATAATTTGCAACCAAGGATGCTTTAGTACATGTTTATTTTATTATAACATTGTGACTTTCTACTAGAGCTGCACGATTCTGGCCAAAATGAGAATCACGATTTTTAGCTTGGAATAAAGATCACGATTCTCTGTGTAACAAAAAAAAAATTGGGATAACTTTACTGTTACGTTTTTTTTTTTTTTTATTCATTAAAGTCTATTAATTGCGTTTGAAAGACTGCTGCGCAAATACAGTGTGACATAAAATATTACAACAATTGCCATTTTATTCTGTAGGGTCTCTGCTAAAAAAATATATAAAATGTTTGGGGGTTCTAAGTACTTTTCTAGCAAAAAAAAACTGATTTTAACTTGCAAGCAACAAGTGTCAGAAAAAAGTCTAGTCTTTAAGAGGTTAAACTTCCTTTCTCCCTGGCAGAGGGAAGGAAAAGATACAATGTAATCATTTTGTTTATAGTTACTGGGAGACTAATGCTGATAGGCGTTTGCCGGGAGGCTTTTTTTTTCCACAGCTGTTCAGCTATGCAAAGAATCGAGCATATGTCAGGTTTAGATCGTCAGGGGGAGTGAATCGAGATCGCGATTTTCATACGATTAATCGTGCAGCTCTACTTTCTACACACGTACACAATATGGCCCAATGTTTGTGGACACTTGACCGTCATACCCACATTAAATTTGCCGGACATCCTGTTCCAAAATCAGGTGCATAAAATCAAGCCCTTTTCTGTTCCAGCATGATTGTGCCCCTGTGCTCAAAACCAGCTCCAAAAAGACATGGTTTGATGGGTTTGGTGTGGAGGAACCTGTTTGGAGTCCCTAACCTTACTTACCCCCTTTGAAATTAATCATAACACAGATTGCAAGGCAGATCTTCTCATCCAACATCAGTACTTGTCATGACAAATACTCCTTTGGCTAAAGAGACTCAAATTCCCAAACACACTTTAAAGTCTTGAGGAAAGCCCTCCTGGAAGAGTGGAGGCCACAAAGGGAAGCCAACTCCATATTACAGCCATATGTTTTGGAATGGGATGTGAATGTATGTGAAAGTTTATGAAAGTAAAGGTTTAACGTGTAAGTCTACCCAAACGTGATTTTTAGTCACAGTTGGAACCTAGTGGGCTGATCAGCCTCTGAATTCCTATACGTCTTGTATTCTAGTTTTATACACTGTAAATTTTGCTTTTGCATTTGTTGCTACAAACTGTTACTATAGCTCCTATTCACGCATTTTTTCTACAGACATGCTGCAATCTTTTAGAAAGCTTTTTTAGAAAACTTTAGACTTTTATAGCCACGAATGGAGGCCAAATCCATTGGAATGGCAATAGTTTTATGATGGAAGCTCATATAGCTGTGATAGTCAGGTTTCTACAAACATAGCATATTTTGGATGCTGGATACTTATTGTGCTAAACATTATTTTTCAGTTCTAAAGCTGCTAAAGATGGCTGTTGGAATGAGGGCTTTGCTGGATACCGTTCTGCAGGCACTTCCCCAGGTAAATATAGTAGCAAAGTATCTAACCTGGTTTAAGTAAAAAACTAAGACCACCTTTGGCCTAAATTTTTTTAAAGGAATTTGTGTGATAACATTTGCACCCAAAGTGGTCAACAGCCAAGCCCAGATCTAGAGGGGGGGGGGTGCTGGGGTGGGCTGTGTGCCCCCCGCCCGGGCTTTAAGAGTGCATCCAATGATCCATGAGGCACTCTGATGGGGACAATTGATGTAAGGGGGCACTCTGATGGGGACAATCGATGTAAGGAGGCACTCTGTTGGGGACAGTTGTAAGGGGGAGGGCTCTGATGGGGACAGTTGATGTAAGAGGGGGCACTCTGACAGTTGATGTAACTGGGGAGGACTCTGATGGGGGACAGTTGATGTAAGGGGGGCACTCTGATGGGAACAATTGATGTGGAAGGGACTCTGTTGGGAACAATTGATGTAAGGGGGCACTTTGATGGAGACAATTGATGTAGAAGAAATTCTGTTGGAACAATTGATGTTGCAGGGACTCTGTTGGGAACAATTGATGTAAGGGGGCACTCTGATAGGGGCAGTTGATGTAAGGGGGCTCTCATCAGTACAGTTGATGTAAAGGGCACTCTGTTGGGGACAGCTGATGTAAGGGGGCACTCTGAGAGGACAATTTATGTAAGGGAGGCTCTTGATGGGGATGGTTGATGTAAGGAGGTACTCTGATGCAGACAGTTGATGCAAGCGGGCACTCTAATGGGCATCCTAAACTAATGACAGCATAATACATACTTGTGTTCCCTGTTCACTCTTTTACCACCCCTGCACTACCTGGCAGACATTATTTCCAGGTTGAGATACAGAAGCATGCTTAATGGAAGGGGAATACTGGTTCTCAGCATCTATGTCAGACTCATTATGCCCCCTGACTCTTTAAAATGCACCCACAGATCAAATAGGCTAGATCCAGCCCTGTCAACAGCATAGAGAAATTTGAATGGCAATGTTACTGAGCACTGAGAGTGCTTTGTCTGGTACCAGCAGCAGAGGTGTCCCAGGATATCTACGGGGTGTTTAGCAGTTATGTGGTCTTGCATTCAAACTTTATACCATGATGCAAAAGTATTATATTACTGACACCAACATCAGTCATTCTGTCACCTGTTTAGTAGAGTCGGCCTGTGATTTCTGATATGCTATGACATTATTCTGCGGCGGCTCGCGGCTTCTCCAGCATGGCGGCATCTCCTTGAGTCCTCAGTCCTCGGCTCCCGCCTCCCGCCTCCTCCCCAGCCAATGGCATGGGGTTTGCCTTTCGGACAATCAGGAAGTGCGTATCGGACGCGCTTCCTGATTGGCCAGGAGGAGGATCCGTGTGACAATAGCGGATTTTCATTCGCTATTGTCACACAATGGGTGGGCTCGGGGTGCACTGCTCTGCGCCCCGGCTCCACCCTTTGCATCACCCTATTAGAGCCTCTGGCTCTAATCAGGTGATACAAAAAAAAAAAAAGCCCATTGAACTCCATGCGTCCGGCGCCCCGCATGTAGATTAGGAGGCCCGGACGCATGGATAGGACAGATTGCAAGGACGCCGTGTGATTGATATGCAGTGCGATGCAGGGAAATGCAGCGAATCTTGTGCTTTTCCTGCATCGCATCAGTGTGAACCAGGGCTCAAACTGAATAGTTTGTTTTACAAAGTGATTGTTTACAAGTTTTGCTGCTAAGTTTATTGCTAACCAGATCTTATAAATGGAGATTCTTATAAAGTATGTCCTCCTGCCCACAGGTGGGGAACCTAGGCCTCCTCTTCATGCTGCTCTTCTTCATTTTTGCAGCGTTAGGAGTGGAACTGTTTGGCGATTTGGGTAGGTACTGGAAAGAGTGCATGAGGTTGAAGAACAACCAGATACCGTGCCAAGAGAATGTTTCTATCTTAGATTTGTGTCTGTTTGCAGAGTGCAATGATTCCCATCCATGTGAAGGTCTTGGGAGACACGCAACCTTTAGAAATTTTGGAATGGCCTTTTTAACTCTCTTCCGAGTATCTACAGGTGATAACTGGAATGGAATTATGAAGGTAAGAAAGCATTTATTATGTGTGTGGAAATATAAGAAGCTTACTTGTTGAATTGTAACTCACCACTTGTATGACTTAGAACAATTATGCGAATAAGAAGCTTTGACAAGGTGGATCCCTCTCGACGGGAACATCATTAGCAGTGGCCGCTGTCAGAATACCCTCATGGGAAATTTTCCAACATGTCCCTCCAACAGAAGTTGATTGAACAATCAACCTATGTCCAGTGGCAAAGCCCACACACTGGTCGAAAGTTGGATCAGTGTATGGCCAGACTCCTAGAGCCATAAGGTACTGTAGATACTATACTATAGTGCTGTCAATTTATGCAGTGCTTCACATATATATTGTACATTCACACCAGTCCCTGCCCTCAAGGAGCTTACAATCTAAGGTCCCTAACTCACATTTATACATACAAATATATTAAAATCAATTTAAACAGGAGCCAATTAACCTACCAGCATGTCTTTGGAGTGTGGGAGGAAACCAGAGTATAGAAAACCCACGCAGGCACAGGAAGAACATGCAAACTCCATACAGGTAGTGTCGTGGTTGGAATTGGAACTGATGACCTTAGTGCTGCTGGGTGGAAGTGGCTAACCACCTAGCCACTGTGACACCCATCATGGATGGAGATGGCCTTTAATCACTTAAAGGCAATCTGTTTTCTCTTAAAATCTCCCCAATTCCACACATTAATACTCATCTATATACGGAATGGTTTCTTCACCGTAAGAGCTGTGAAAATGTGGAATAGACTCCCTCCAGAGGTGGTTCTGGCTAGCTCACTAGATTGCTTTAAAAAAGGTCTGGATTCTTTCTTGGGTGTAAATAATATAAACGGGTATTAAAAAATTTTTTTTAGGTAAAGTTGATCCAGGGAATATCCGATTGCCTCTTGGGGGATCAGGAAGGAATTTTTTTCCTCTGCTTTAGCAAATTGGATCATGCTTTGCTGGGGTTTAT
Source organism: Pelophylax lessonae (assembly GCF_965119305.1). Classification (NCBI taxonomy): domain Eukaryota; kingdom Metazoa; phylum Chordata; class Amphibia; order Anura; family Ranidae; genus Pelophylax; species Pelophylax lessonae. The sequence goes on from NC_138778.1 coordinate 29,059,746, forward strand.
TTTCGCCTTCCTCTGGATCAACAACGGGTATAGGATTGTGTATATGGGATTGTATGGTTGAGTTTTCAATACTGTTTTTTTGGTTTTTCTTGGTTGAACCCGATGGACTTTTTTCAACCTGACTAACTATGTAACCTTTGCACACTCCCCTTGCTGCTCCAGTCATGCTTTGTAGACGTAGATATAAATCTTATGAAAGCTCTGTGCCAGACAGTGTTGGCCTACACAAGATTATTCCATTTGCTTCCTTCCTGCTCATGGCAGTGTCTGGTTATGGTATACACTCAAGCCCAGGTTCTGCATCCTCGGGGGGGAAGGCGAGAAGGTCACATGCTCCCACTTACTCGGAAACACTACATATTTCCAAGACCTCTAATGGAGGAATGTAGGTGGAGGAAGAGGGGTATCTCTTGTCTTTAAGAAAAACTGTACTTTAAGGCAACCTATATTAATTGGCTTGTTTGTAATTGGCCTGGTGGCCTTATTACTAGCTGTAAAAAACTGGCAATGAACATCAACTAAATGTTTTCTGTGATATTAGGGCTTTTTTTGCTTCATTCATGCATTGGAGCCGTAGGTCTAAACCTTATGAAAGCTCCGTGCCAGACACAAGATTAGTCAATTTGCAACCTCCCTGCTCATGGCAATGTCTGGGCCTGGTTATTGCCCACTCAAGCCCAGGCTGTGCATCCTAGGAGAAAGGCGAGAAGGTCACATCCCCAGAAGCACTACATATTTCTAAGACCTCTAATAAGGATCGACAACAATGGTGACAATAGGTAGGTGGAGGGAGGGGGTGTCCATAAAAGAACCTGTACTTCAAAGCAACTTATATTAATTGGCTTGTTTGTAATTAGTCTGGTGGCCTTATTAGTTGTAAAAAGTGAGCAATGGCTATCAACTCTACCCATAACTTTTTTCCTGATATTAGGACACACTGCGTGATTGTAACGAGGAATCAACCTGCTACAACACAGTCATCTCCCCCATCTACTTTGTCTCCTTTGTGCTAACCGCACAGTTTGTTTTGGTCAATGTGGTCATCGCTGTTCTGATGAAACATTTAGAGGAGAGCAACAAAGAAGCCAAGGAGGAGGCAGAGCTGGAGGCAGAGATGGAGCTGGAGTTTCAGATCCAGAACATGCAAGGTCCGGACAATGACTCTTTCCTGTGGGCTGGACGGGACCTTAGTTATACTCAGGACAACCCCTATGGATATATGAACTCTGTAAAGGATAAGGTGGATTCCCAACTGTCATTAGTTCATCCCATGGTAAGACAACACAAGTCATCTCCTGAAAAAATTATACTAGTTGAGATTTTCAAGTGAAGAGGAATGTATGTAATTGGACATGAAAGTCATATCTTCCAAATTAAAACCTAGAAAATAAAAATAGCAGGTTGTTGCAGAACCAAAAAAGCCTCCTAAAGAAAAAACAAAAAAAGACTGTGGGACTCAAGAGGACTCTATAGAGAAGAAAAGACTTGGGGCAGAGGCATAACTAGAAGCTTCAGGGCCCCGGTGCAAGAATCCTTGAAAGGCACCCCTGACCATTGGGGCATTTTCCAATGGTCCCAGTGCCTTCCCATCTGAGCCTGGGGTCCTTTCCTCCAGACTTGGGGCCCTTCCCACTGATCCCCTGGTCCTAAGCAATGTAACTCAAGTCGCAGCAAAAAAAAAGGTTCCTACACTACTTGTCTGTGACTTGAGTGTCATAGACTGCAACGTTAAATCACAAAAGTCACAAGCAAGTGGCAAGGAAGTCACAAGGAAATTGCAAGAAAGTTGCACAACTTTGGGGGTCGCAGCAGTGTGAACTGTTATGGTTCTGCAGCTGGACCCTTTAACATTGGGCCCGTTTCCTGCCATCTTGGGGCTCTCTCACAGTGTTGGAACGCCAGGGCCTGGTCACAAGTGCAACCTTTGTGACCCTGTTAATTCCACCACTAACTGGGGGAATCAAAGGGGGTATAGGAAACAAAAGGCTTTTAAGAGGGGGTAAATGGAGAAAAAGGTTCTGGGACATAAGAGGAGTATAAGGAGTAAAAGGCTTTGGGAGGTAGGTACTCTATAGGAAGGAAAAAGCTCTAAAATGTAATTGGGTATGTAATCCCTTTTTTTATTAGTAAATTTTATCTGCCTTGAATGTTTTTTTCTTTTTTCTAACACACTTGTATACTTCTTCTCCAGGAAAGACATATGTTTGATACAATATCATTACTAATCCAAGGCTCCATAGAGGGGGAAATGAAGCTTATGGATAACCTCTCTGGTTCGGTGTGCCATCATTATGCCCTCCATCCATATGAAAAAGGTTCAGCCGAGAAGCAAGTAAGTCCTGACACCCATACAAAGAATTGAGCAGTTTCAATAGAACAGGATGGCACAGACAACTGTTAAAATGTTGTCAGAAGGTCTAACCCCTTAAAATGTGCTTTTGTCTGGGTCCCCAAAAATGAAATCCCCAAAACAAGAGACCCTAACCCTTCACTACTCTATCAAAATGAAAGAAACTCCGTTGTTTTGCATTGGCATTTACATTTTTGTTTAGCTTGTTATCTTTTTTGATTCATGATTATTTTTGCATATTTAGATCCCACTGGCCGAGATGGAGGGCTTGTCCCTGACTTCAGACATTCTGTCTGAAAAATCCTGGTCGTTAGCCTTAACGGATGACTCACTGCCGGATGACATTGTCTTCAGTGTCCTTGAATCTAAGGTACTTTTGTTCCTTTGTAGATATTAAAAAATAATCAAAATGACTTTCTTTCTCGTCCATTGAGGGACCAAGAGTTTGTGAATATATGTATCATACTGTTGCCTACAGGAGGATAGGACACTGGCAAACTAAAAAATTATGGACCAGCCTTGGTTATAATCCCTCCCATAACCAGCATTCTTCAGTTTAATACTTACCATGGCCAGCATTCTTCAGTATAATACTTCTCATGACTAGCATTCTTTTGGATAATACCTCCCATGAACAGCATTTTTTGGGATAATACTTCCCATGACCAGCTTTCTTCAGTATAATATTTCCCATAATCAGCATTCTTCAGTATAATGCTTCCCATGACCAGCATTCTTTGGGATAATACCTCCCATGACCAGCATTCTTTGGGATAATACCTCCCATGACCCGCATTCTTTGGGATAATACCTCCCATGACCAGCATTCTTTGGTATAATACCTCCCATGACCAACATTCTTCAGTATAAAACTTCCCATACCAGCATTCTTTGGTATAATACCCACGATGACCAGCATCCTTCAGTTTCACAGCAAAGCAGTAATGAGAGCAATGGCCATGAACACAAAGAGGTGGGACCTGTGTACCTCAATAGACTCCCCGATAAAAATTGTCTCTTGCCCATTGGGGGACACAGGAATTGTTGAACATTTGGGACAACCAAAAGCAGTCCAACTGAAGAATGGACAACACCGCAACACAGGTTAACAGGTCCAACAACAAGAACAAGGGACCAAATACGGAATAAATAGCTGCATGTAAACCTTTACCTTTATGTCTGAAGCTGGCATCAGAAGAGTCTGAAATGTCCACATGGTAGAACTTAGAGGATGTGTGAATGTAGCACTAACAACCCCCCCCCCCCCCCCAAGAGCCACTGTTAACTGGGCCTTTCTCACACTCCCTTCATGGATTGCCAAGCACTATCAGCATTCTTTCTTTGACTCAAGAATCATTCAAGGGGTTTGTTTGTTGGGTTTGATTGAACAGGAACTTGGATAGGGATGCAGAGCATGGGATACTCCAAACTGTGTAAATGTAGAACATGAGGACTTGCTACGCTTCTGGCTGCTCTGTACAACAATGCAGGCTGTATTCTACAACCTTAGACTGCACTGTACTGTCTCTTCGCTAACTTGCACAACTTGTGGCTGTATTGCACAACTCCTGGCTGCTTTGGACACACTTAGGTTGTATTGTACAACTTCTGGCTGTATTGTACAGCTCCTAGCGCCACTGCACTGGCTTGTAAGGGAAAGCGCCCCAACGTCACTTCCCCTATGTGTAGCAGGATTAAGCACTTAGACCTAGATTAATGGAGCTTCCTCACACCTGTTTCCCCGGTTCTTATCCAGACCCTGATCCAGGCTCTCTTCATTAGGCCCCAATGTCTCCAAAAAGCTCAGACTTCTCTGTCTCTCCCTCCCCTGCCTGTGCACCTGGGGCAGAACCCCCATCACAGGGGATATCTCCAGAAGGTTGGACCCTGGAATTCTGCACACTGCTGCCAGACCTCAGAACATTTATAGACCCTCCAACCACCTACTGGACAACCCCTCTCCAGGGATTGGCCAGAGTTCCATAAATTCTAAGACTGCCTGTTCTGCTCTCCCTCCCCCTATACTTCTAGAAATCTCCAGAAGACAGAGGGAAGTAGCAGAACAGCAGCCTGTGAGACACTGAACAGCCCAAAGCAATCGAACCCTTCTCTACTGATTACGAGGAGCTAACTAAACTGAAAGAGGCTGTGGCTGAGAGATAAACCCTCACAGCACAGACCAAATCCAGATCATGGAGCTCTCTGGTGATCTTCTTCTGGTGAATCTTCTTGGATCATCATGTATCTTCATCTGCTGATCTGGAGCCAGACACAAGGATGTTCATGCAAGGCCCCGGATAAAGTGATAGCCAGAAACCACCTTAAAGAGGAAGTAAACTGTTCAAAATTTTTTTTTATTTTTTTCCCCCCTGCAAAGTAAATGCATAATGTGCTAGTATGCATCGCATACTAGCACATTATGTGACACTTACCTACAATGAAGCCCGCGTTGTCCCCACTGCTGGCCGCGTCCATTTTTATCCGTCTTCTTCCGGGTCTCCGGACTCCGGCAGTGTTACTGGCCAGAGCTGCTTGACGTCACTCCAGTCACGGCACAGGACTCTGAAAAAATGGCACAGGCGGCCTTTTCTTCAGAGCGCATGCGCCAATGATGTCATCGGCTGCATGCACTGTAAAGATCTCCTAAACGGTGCTAGTTTAGGAGATATTGGAAGGCCTAGGCCTCAACACAACCTTGTCCTGTGAAGAAAAGTTGCTAGAAGAAAGTTAGGTAAACTTTTAAATCAGCATAGCTGAACTAAAGACATTCTTTTTCTTGGGACACTAGCAAAACAATGTATGCATACTGCTCATGGTTTGGGTTATAACAATGATACATTTTTCCAAGATAATATCTTCAATGAAAATTCCTTCATCACTTGGCTGCTGGATCGGTGGGCTCCATGACAGAGCCTTGGGGGACAGTACCCAGACTCTGTCTGAATAGAAACCTTAACCCTAAAATAACCCCTAATCTTAAACCTTAACCCCTAACCTTAGATCCTAATCCAGTGATGGCAAACCTATGGCACACGTACCACAGCTGGCACGCAGGGCCCTCCCTGTGGGCACACCAGATATAATGGGAAGCTCCCGCCGCTGATGCCTGGGCTCTCTAAACCTACCTCCCCCTTCACGGCAGCGGCGCTGTGACAAAGGTAGAAGCAAGCATGGACTGTCAGTGTATTTCCCCGCTCACCCCCCTCCTGTTAAGCAGCACTGGACAGAGACAGAGCGGCGCTTGCAGAGATCGCCGCCCGCTGTGATTCCTCCTGCCTCCCCATTGGCTGCAGCCAAGCACAAATGAGGAGGTTGACAAGCGCATCATGGGACATTTAGTCCCGGAAGACTATAGGGGGAAAGAGAGAGAGAGATCGAGATCGTGAGAGAGAGAGAGAGAGAGAGACTGGAGCAGCACACTGTGAGCCAGGGGGCAGAGAGGCTGCGAGGATACCCCTCCTGCAGTGCCAGTTGCAGGCCTTGCCATGGGCAACCGAGAGTGAGTGGACATCTGTTCGGAGGAAGTGTTGAAGTGTCCCTGGGATTGGTGAGAGGCCCTTGCGGCCTTTATCTGTGGCTGTTATTAATTGCAGTGTTGGCACTTTGTAAAAAATAAGTTGGTTTTGTGCCGCAGTTTGGGCACTCGGGCTCAAAAAGGTTCTCCATCACTGCCCTAATCTAACAAAATAAATAATGAGTAAATAAATAAACCACCAAACTTGTAACCCTTAGCCCCCTACAAAAAAGTCAAAAAAATAATAATAATTAAATAAAAGTGTATGAAAAAGCTGAAAAAATGGCAGATATTTTCCTCTGTTGGCTAATTAAAAAACTCCAATGCTCAACACGCTTTAAAAAACGTGCATACAAACAGTAAAAAAAAACCAGTAAAAAAAAAGCTCAAAAACGTGACGCTAAGGTGTGAATGTAGCCTTAAAGAGAGATTTACTCTCTTTCCAGATGATCATGGTTCCACCAGACAGGGGGTGAGAGAAAATCTCCAACGGCAACACAGAAAATCTGCTTTTGGCCACAAGCCTTCTTAGACTTTTCTCTGAATTATAATATTTGCATTTCAGGCTGACTTTTCTCCGGAACAAAAGTCATCCAGCACGAAGGAAAGCAACTTGTTAAGTGTGAAAAAGCCACCGGTGTGCCGAACCCACTCCCTGCCAAACGACAGCTACATGTTACAGACCGGGGAGACTTGTGCAGAGTGCCAGGCAAAGAGGAAACTCGTCTGCCAAAAATCAGGTGCGAGATCAAGCGCTGCAGCCCATGCCAGCCAATTGATGTGATGACTATGCTGATAAGAGTGAACCCTGGTTGCTGTAAATTATTGCAAATGGGCTTCAGTGTCCACTGACCTCTGAAAAGTGATCTGTGGTAGATTGCTTTTTAGAGGGTTGCAGAGCATTGTTTTTTTTCTTAATTCCAGGAGGGGTTTAGTATGAAGATACCACACCGCAACCGCGAGCCCAGGATTTGTCTCGGAAGTTGCAGTGTGTGCTCCCATTGACCTTAAAGCGGACTTCCGCTCCCCTCCAAAAATCCAAAGTCAGCAGCTACACATACTGTACACATACTGTAGCAGCTGACTTTTAATATTAGGACACTTACCTGTCCTGGAGTCCAGCAATGTCGGCACCGCAGACGATGTTTCCATCAGCTGTCAGGTGCTACCGCCGCCATTGCCGGTCAGGGAACCCGGCAGTGAAGCCTTGCGGCTTCACGGGTGGGTCCCTACTGTGCATGCGTGAAGTGCGCTGCCCATTCGGATTGGCTTGGCGGCGGAGGGTAGGAGGAGGGGACCTAACTTCACCGCAGCGCCGTTCCCGGAAGTGGGGAAGGGTACCTGTCACAAACAGGTAACTGTTCCCCCCTCCCCCCTGAAAGGTGCCAAATGTGGCACCAGAGGGGGGGGGAAGCAAATGAGCGGAAGTTCCACATTTGGGTGGAACTCCGCTTTAACCACTTTACGTCTGCTCACAGTAATATTACTGCGGCAGAGTGGCTCATTATTGTCTGACGACGTAGTATTAACGTCGTCAGACACTCCCCCTTCTGGGCGGCGCTTGCGCGCCACCGGAGGCTCGCTCCCGCTGTTTTCATTCACAGCGGGAGTCGGGCCAGGGGAGGAGCAGCGGCGATCGCCGCTGCTCTGCCCCGATCGCCGGGGATCTAGTGTGGAGATCCGCCCGCCTGTGTAAACACAAGCGGGCGGATCTCCATAGTGACAGGGAGTGACAGATCGGACTGTTCAGCATAGCTGGACATCCGATCTGTCCCTGTGTCACTCAGTCACCTCCCCCCCTACACGTCAGTAAGCACCAGGCATACATTAACCCCTCCCTCTCCAATAAAATTAACCCCTTCCCTGCCAGTGTCATTTTTACAGTAACAGTGCATATATATAGCACTGATTACTGCAGTAATGTCACTGGTACCCCCAAAAGTGTCAAAAATGTCACTCAAGGGTCCGATCTGTCCGCCGCAATGTCGCAGTCCCACAAAAAAAATCGGAGATCGCCGCCATTACGCGTTAAAAAAAAAAAACACCAAAAATGACAAAAATCTTTCCCTTTGTTAGTAAACGCAATAACTTTTGCGCAAACCAATCAAAATACGCTTATTGCGATTTTTTTTACCAAACATAGGTAGCAGAAAACAAATTGGCCAAAAATTTTTTAAAAAATTGGTTTTTACATCTTTTTTGGGGGGAATTTCATATAAAAAAAATGTTAAAAATATTGTTATTTTTTCAAAATAAACGCTGTTTTTTTGTTTATAGCGCAAAAAGTAAAAATCGCACAGGTGATCAAATACCACCAAAAGAAAGCTCTATTTGTGGGAAAAAAAGGACGTAAATTTCGTTTGGGTACGGCGTTGCACGACCGCGCAATTGTCAGTTGAAGTCGCACAGCGCCGAATCACAAAAAGTGGCCTGGACGGAAGACAGCAAAATCCTCCGGTGGTAAAGTGGTTAATGAGCGTGTTTGACAGGCAGTGCAGTTTGTTGAATTCTGCAAGCAGAGTTCAAACTGACACAGCCACAAATCAAGGCCCACCCCCATGTGTTCAGCTCTGTTCGGCTGCAATGGTAGAATTTAGCTGGGTGGTTGGGGGGCAGTAACAACACGGCTGAACTTTTAGGTTATACCACCCTCTGGCCACCTGTATGAAGGAGCCCTAAAGGTGCCATTGTTTGCCATAGGGAAGCAAACACTGGAGAACCGAGTGCGGTTCAGGGGAGTTCCACGTCAGAAGCTTAGTATTCTTTTGAGTGTGCGTATCCAGGATTGGCGATCTCTAGGTGCACAGACTTTGAGGAATTGTAGAGATAATGGACACCTGCACTTAGCCCTGGTTCACACTGCGGCCACCTCGAATGCGACTTGCTGCAACGTGCAACACAGAAAGTCAAAACACATTCATTTCAATGGGTGTCGTCTTAATTGCCGCTACTTAAGTCACAGCAACAGCAAAAAATAGTTCCTGAACGACTTTTCTGCCTCTTCCTTGTGACATGAGTGCCATAGACATTAATGTTAAAAAAACAAATATGGTTATATTCTTTTTTTTATTCTATTCTTTTTTTTTTATTCTATTCTATTACTTTATTTTCTATTCTATTTTATTTTAATTTTATTTTAATTTATTTTTATGGTGGCCCCTTTATGTTTTACACATCCAAATTTCTGAAATGCAAAAGAATTTGTCCAAATTTCAATTCGGAACAAAACGAACGGCACATGTTTAAAGTTTAGTAATTTGTGTCACACTCTGTATTGTTATGACAAATAGAGAATGGTGGCCCCTTTATGCTTTATACTACTTGAGGGGGTATCATCCCTAAATAAATACTATACAAAGTAGAAATGGTATGGGACCTTTATTTTCTATTCTATTTTATTTTATTCTGTTCTTTTATTTTCTATTTTATTTTGTTCTGTTTTACTATATTCTTTTATTTTCTATTCTGTCCATTTTTTTTTTTTTACTATTCCTTTTATTTTCAATTCTGTTTTGTTTTACTCTATTATATTTTATTCTTTTATTTTTTAATATATTGTTTTTTATTACTTTATTTTCTATTCTATTTTATTAATTTCGGAAATTTGAATTCGATTCTAAAAGTATTCGAATTCAATTAGAAAACTATTGGAATTAGAATTTCTTCCGAAATTTTGATTCCTTATTTCAGAGTCATTTAAATTTGTTACTATTGTAATTCGGAAATTCGGATACATCCAAATTTCTGGAATGCAAAAAAATTTCTCCGAATTTCAATTCGGAACAAAACGAACCGCACATATCTAAAGTTTAGTAATTTGTGTCACACTCTGTATTGTTGTGACAAATAGAGAATGGTGGCCCCTTTATGCTTTATACTACTTGAGGGGGTATCATCCCTAAATAAATACTATACAAAGTAGAAATGGTATGGGACCTTTATTTTCTATTCTATTTTATTTTATTCTGTTCTTTTATTTTCTATTTTATTTTGTTCTGTTTTACTATATTCTTTTATTTTCTATTCTGTCCATTTTTTTTACTATTCCTTTTATTTTCTATTCTTTTTTGTTTTACGCTATTATTTTTATTCTTTTATTTTCTAATATATTGTTTTTTAATACTTTATTTTCTATTTTATTAATTTCAGAAATTTGAATTAGATTCTAAAAGTATTTGAATTCAATTAAAAAACTATTGGAATTAGAATTTCTTCCGAAATTTTGATTCCTTATTTCAGATTCGTTTAAATTCGGTACTATTGTAATTCGGAAATTCGGATACATCAGAATTTCTGAAATACAAAAAAATGTGACCGAATTTCAATTCAGAACAAAACGAACCGCACATATCTAAAGTTTAGTCATTTGTGTCACACTCCGTTGTTGTGACAAATAGAGAATTGTGGACCCTTTATGTTTTATACTACTTGAGGGGGTATCATCCCTAAATAAATACTATACAAAATGGATATGGTATGGGAATTTGTATATACCCCCAAAAGTAATGACAACTTACATTTAAAATAATTATATTTTTTATTTATATCAAAAACATAAAAATCATGGATGTCACCATGTGTCATAAAATACATTACACATGTTGTTCATGTGGTCAGCGAATAATATCTAGAAAACCCCTCTGGGACAACTAATTGGAAATGTCACAGATGTAGAGTAGCAAGGTTGACGCGTTTCGCTGAAATACCGCTTCCTCAGGGCCTATTGGCCTTCCATGTATTCACATTTAGCACAATGTAAAGTTAAAACTACAAAAAAGCAAAATGCACAAATGAATAAGCAATTAAAATTCCTTGCTTATGTTATTGATTTGCTTATTTATTTGTACATTTTGCTTATTTGTAGTTTTAACTTCACATTCTGCTAAATGTGAATACATAGAAGGCTAAGAGGTCCTGAGGAGCAGTATTTTCACAAAACGCGTTGACCTTACTACTGTATATATGCAACATTTTCAGAGAGGTTTTTTAGATATTATTGCCCGACCGACCATATGCACAAGATTAATTATGGGCTCAGTCGTGTTCAGATGGCACCCGCCAGGAAGCCGGCACTGCATACCGCCAATCATAGGCAGTGTGTGTATGTGCAGCTGCGGACCGGGAAATGATTGGCGGTGTGCAGTGACAGCCTCCTGGTGGGTACGAACAGAACACACCTGAGCCCACCATTACACAAGATGTGTAATGTATTTGATGACACATGGTGATGTCCATGATTTTTATGTCTTTGATATAAAAAAAAATAAAAAATGTTAAATTTAAGTTGTTATTACTTTTAGGGGTATACACAAAGTCTCTGTATTGGTTATGATTTTCCAATGTCGCATTGCAGTCGCAAGCCAAGTCGCACTGGAAGTTGTACAACTTTGGGATCGCAGCAGTGGGAATCGAGATTAAGTGGAACCCTATCCTTGGGCAAAAATGGAGGTGCCTTTGCTTTTTTTTTTTTTTAACGCTCCAAAGCTACTGAATCAGTATGGCAGTCAGGCAAATAGCATTTTCATAAAGAAAGGCCAGCAGTGGTAGCCTGAAAAGCAGTGCCATCTTAAGAGCATTGAAGGGCCCCAGGCAATGCAGTGCACAGGGGCCCTGCCTACACAATCACCCACAAGAATAAAAATGCGAATTATCGATAAGTCGATATTTATTGGTACAGCAGTGCCAGGCTAATGACAGCTTTCAAGTTCGGCGGCTGGGTCCGTTGAGCACACACACGGATGGGAGTCAGACTCAACTTTCCTGTGTGTGTCTGTTCCTGTGGAGGTGGACAGGCATTCCTGCAGTTGTGGGCTCCCCCTCCACGGCCCAAGTGGCCTGACAGCAGCGCAGGGCCAACAGGCGCTTGCCACCTGCTAAGTTCGGCAGCGGGATGCACACTGGAATCGGGACTAATGCTTGGCTGGGGCTGGGTCGCTAAGCAGGTGGGGCCCCCCTTGGAAAGTGGGGCCCCTGGGCAACTGCCCAGCATGCCCATTCAGTAGGATGGCCCTGCTGAAAAGTTCTCTTTAAAGCCATGAAGGACAAAGCATTACCAGCATCACATACAGCACTGACCTTCTGCTCACTCACCCAGAGCTACATAAGGATGATGGGAGCAAAGAATAGAAACCATGTGAAAGCTCCAAATTGCAACTTACGCTAGGCGGAGGGCCCCACCCTGATGTGAAAGCAGCATTTGCCTGAGCGGCCAATCACCACTTCTATCAGCGGGAGAAAGGGGAGTCATGTTCCTTCTACTCATACCTAGACGTACCACGTATTTCTTTGTTCTCAGCCTCTGAGCACAGCGGAGGGAAGGTGAATATATGCAGTTGGGGAGGGCGACAGTTAAATGGATCTTTTGCTTTGCCCTGCACTTTTTAAAGCTAAAATAAAGTTTGACTTTTCCTTTTTAAATACATTTATAAGTGCCGGTTCACACTAACGCGGCACGACTTCGGGGGCGACCTGTGAAGTCACGTGCACTGCGACTTGCACGGACTTCATATAATGAATGTCTATGCAAGTCACTCCGATGTCGCCCCGAAGTAGTACAGGAACCTTTTTCTAAGTCGGAGCGACTTGAGTCGCTCCTATTAGAACGGTTCCCGTAGCACACAATGGACCGCGACTTGTCAGGCTGACCAGCCGCCTGACAAGTCGCGGTAGTGTGAATGGACACTCAAACATTCATTGCACAAATATCAGAAATATTCCTGCAACCTAAACAAAACAGTTCACCAAATGTTCTCAAATAGATTCATTCCTGTCTCATCAGCTCCATCTAGCGGCCAAAATGCAGTATATATTCTCATTGAAGTATGTCAGAAACTATAATGCATTTTGGCCACTAGATGGAGCTAATGATACAGAAGTAAATATATTCCGAAACATACAGTAAAATTTTGTTAAGCTTACAGAAACTTTTGTGACATTCTTGCACCGTTTTATAAATAGACCCTAAAGTGTACTTTGAAATCTAAAACTCCTGTGATAATAAAATCCCACGAGCAACCAGGATAAGATTAATTGCTGCAAGCACTCCACTATCTCATATTCCTGCATGTTTACAGCACTATTAGCACCTTTGAAGAATTGATCTTTATAGTGGTAGCACTTCATATATATTGGGACTTTTTACACTATATGGATTTTTGAACACAATCGTTTTCACACTATTTTATATATTTATTCATCTATATAGCCTATTTTGTATAATTATTCACTATTTATGTTATCATTGTCACTATTTTAATATAAACATACATATGATTTACACATCATTTTTTTACATTTTTTTGGCTGATTCACCCTTAATTGCGCAGCATTTTTTGGATATAAATCTCCTGTGATGTTTATACACTTCTTTCCTTTTCACTGTTTATTCTCTGCAGGTTCCAGCGTCCATGTTCAGTTAAACGATGGCAGTTGTGGCCGAAAAGAGACAGCGATAAATGACAGAAAGTCCGAAGGCTTGATACCAAAACTCACCGTACCAATGCGATCGCCGTCCACCCACAGAATGCTGCAAAGACAGGCATGGACGCTTTCTTCATCTCTGGTTATAATATTGTGATGTGACTTTACAGTGTATATTAAAAGAGCGCAGTCAGTAATAATCACCTATTGCATGCGGTCAACTAATATAGGCTGCGCTCACAACCTCTGCGCATTTGGTGCAGTGCATCAAATACGTACCATGAAAAACAGGTAAAGCGGCAGAGCGAAACCCCAACTGCAAAAGGTATATAAACAAAAAAATCACTCAACTTTAACCACTTGATCTCCAGAAGGTTTTACTCCCGGTAAAAAAATAAACCAGGTCTCGCAGGTGGATCCTGCGGACGAGGGGGGGGGGGGGGGGATTTTAGTGTGCCCAGGAAAATCAATTAAATAGAATACAAATTATAAAAATACAAATTTTATTTGAAGCAAGAGGATAAAATTATATAAAATCATCATATAAATCATCATATAAAATGACAGAATCTAGAAGGTGTAATGCAGCACATCCTATAATATAATGGATAAAAGCTTTTACTCCCTTCATGACCAGGTCATTTTTTGCTATTCAGCACTGCACTACTTTAACCACTTAAAGACTAGAATGTTTTATCCCCTTAATGACCAGGACATTTTTTGCAATACGGCACTGCGTTACTTTAACTGACAATTGCATGATCGTGCGACGCTGTACCCAAATAAAATTGATGTCCTTTTTTTCCCACAAATAGAGCTTTCTTTTGGTGGTATTTGATCACCTCTGCGATTTTTATTTTTTGCGCTATAAACCAAAAAAAGAGTGACAATTCTGAAAAAATTATATTTTTTACTTTCTGCAATAAAACATTCACAATAAAAAAAATAAAAAAATGTTTTCATCAGTTTAGGCCAATATGTATTCTGCCACATATTTTTGGTAAAAAAAAATCCCAAAGGGTGTATATATAGTTAGTCAGGTTGAAAAAAGACAAAAGTCCATCTGGCTCAACCAATAAAAAACGAAAAAAAAAAACGGTAATGAAAACCCAACCATGCAATCCCATATACACAATCATATACCCGCAGTTGATCCAGAGGAAGGCAAAATATTAATATTGATTGGCTTGCGCAAAAGTTATCGCATCTACAAACTAGGAGAAAGATTTATGTCATTTTTAATTTTTATTTTATTTTTTACTAGTAATGGTGGTGATCAGCGACTTTTTAGTGGGATGCAACATTGCAGCGGACAGATCAGACCCCTAACTGACACTTTTGAGGTGACCGTGACATTACTACAGTAATCAGTGCTAAAAATATGCCCTGTTACTGTACTGACACTGGCAGGGAAGAGGTTATCACCAGGGGAGATCAAATGGTTAAATGTGCACCTAGGGGGTGCTTTCTAACTGTGTGGGGGATGTATTCACTGGATGAACACAGAGACCTGTGTTCCTAAATAGAAGGAACGCAGGAGCCCTGTGTTCATCTCTGACAGAACAGCGGTCATTCTTGTTTACATCGGCAGATCACTGTTCTGTCTTCATGGGGAGAGATCGCGCACGCCCCAACTGACTGCTACATGTACGACATTTCGCGTAACAGAGCCGACTTGCCACCGTATAATGATTACAGCGGCTGGTCGGCTAGTGGTTAACTGGCAATTGTGTGGTCATGCCACACTGTTCTCAAATTACATTTTTATTTTTTTTACACAAATAGAGCTTTCTTTTGGTGGTATTTAACCACTGGATTTTTTATTATATAAACAAAAAAATACATATTTAAAAAAAAAAAAAAAATATATATATATATATATATATATATATTATGTGTATATTATATATTTGTTTGGTGCCTGTGGTCCCAACTGCCTTGAGATCATTCACAAGCTCCTCCAGTGTAGTTCTGGGCTGATCCCTCACTTTTCTCATCCTTACCCCAAATCCTGCATGGAGCTCTAGACCGAGGGCCATTGATGGTTATTTTGTAATTCTTCCATTTGCAATTAATCATGTCAACAGTTATCTTCTCACCAAGCTTCTTGCTGATGATCTGGTAGCCCATTCCAGCCTTGTACAGGCCTACAGTCTTGTCCCTGACCTCCTCTGCAGCTCTTTGGTCTTGCCCATGATAGTGAGGTTTAAATGGAAGAAAACGATTCTGTGGACAGGGGTCTTATATACACATAATTAGTTATCATTCGGAGCACCTTCTTAAATTGACAGAACTAATCTGTGTACCACACAAGCACATACTGTAGCCAGTCTGTGGGAGCCAGAATTATTGTTGGTTGGTAGGGGATCAGATATTTATTTTACTCACTGAACTCCAGTTTATAACATTTGTATTATGTGTTTTTTCTGTTTTTTTGGTTGATATTCTGTCTCTATCATTTAAAATACACCTATGATAAAAAATATAAACCCTTCATTTCTTTGTAAGTGGGCAAAGCAACATAATCTGCAGGGGATCAAATTATTTTGCCACTGTACAGAGGGTATAGAAAAGAATCACCCCCTTTAAAATAATCACATTTTGTTGCTTTTTAGCCTAAAATGAAGACAGGCACAGTTTTTATTTTATCCAGCTGTATTTATTAGTGCAACTTATAACATCCAAGTAAAAGATATAACACCAACATGTCGAAAAAAAAAAAAAAAATAATAATAAGTCAAAAAAAGAATCACTGAGTTGGAAAAAGGATCACCCCCTTTTTGTCAGTATTTTGTTGGACCACATTCACCTTTTTCTCCTTCAACCACTGTCATTATTGCTAAGTGCTTTGGATCATTGTCATGTTGGGAGGTAAACCTTCTTCCTATTGACAACTTTCTGGCAGAGAGCAGCAGATTTTCCTCAAGAATTTGACAGTATTTTACCCCATCCATTTTTCCTTCTATCCTGACAAGTGCTCCAATCCCTACTGCAGAGAAGCACCCCCATACCAGGATATTAACACCTCCATGCTTTACTGTAGGAATTGTTTTGTTTTTTTTGGATGGTGAGTTGTATTGGATTTCTGCCACAAATAGTTTGGTGTTGAGGCCAAATAATTAAATTTTAGTCTCATTTGACCATCTTAAGGCCGCATGGAAAATGGTGTTATGGTCAGATGAGACTAAATTGTATGATTTTTTAATTCCTTGAACAAGATGTGTCTTTTTTTTTTTCAACCTAACTATGCAACTATGTAAAATTTAATTATTTGGCATCCACACCAAACAATACATCTGGCAGAAATCCAATACAGCTCACCATCCAAATAATTCCCCAACCATTCTGTCATTATTTATTTTTCGCAGACACGCACCCTGCATTTACTCCTGAAGAAATGGACTTCGACTACGAAACGCGTAGTTATTGGATGCAGCTCTGTTACAATTATGCGTTATAAACTTGGACACCACATTTTAATTTATTCATACTGTTTTATTGCAATTTACCCATGTGGATTTTGTATTTCTGTTAATTATCAGTTCTTCAGTATTATATATTTATTTCGTTAATAAATATGGGGAAGATATGGGGAAAAATCTGGGTAAATAGGGGGTATTAGAGGAATCGGCATTTCTGGATAAAATAATTAAAGGGATAATATTATAATCCATAACATAATATATATAAATATTGTTAGAACAGCCGATATCCCCAAAGGTACAAAAGGTATAAACGGAAGGGGGGGACAAATAGCGGGACTTTGTGTGAGGTGTGTGGAGTTGGTTGGGATAAGAAATCGTACATTAATCTGGAAAAGGTAAGCTTTAATCAGATATCATCATAATATCCATCATAATAACATTACGTATAGTAATAAGGTCAATCGGTACCAGAAACATCTCATAGTTGAGTCATACATAAAAAACAGGAAACAGCATTAGAAGGTCACTGATGGGCCTGTATAAATTCCAATTCAAAAAGTAGAATGATAATTGTAGGGGATGCATCAAGGATAGGCTCAACGCGTTTCGTGGACAGTTTCCACTTCGTCAGGAGTTTTATCCAGAAATGCCGATTCCTCTAATACCCCCTATTTACCCAGATTATTCCCCCTATCTTCCCCATATTTATTTATGAACAGGGCTCGGAGGCACACAGCCCAAGTATCGGCTGTACCTCCCAAAGCCCGACCGTGTTTGTATATATGTATGTTTGCGTCTTTGTTGTCTTTTGTCCTTTATGTCGTTTCATGATATTTATTTCGTTATCAGATCTGTTTATAACCGGACTAATAAATTTGTAATATGTGTATTGATTTTTACTACTTTGATGTCATGTGATTCATTTAAAATCCCAGGGGAATGGAAAATTGGATGTACTGTTTTATAGAATGACTATTTCACTTTTGTTATGCTAGGGACAGGACTAGTTGAGTCAGATTATATAGTGGAATTTGCTTACCTTTTTATCTGTATGTTTGACTTTTTAGAAGGCGATCCACAACGACTCCTTTGACATGCTGTTGGACAGTAAGGAAAACGACAAGAGGGATACAGTGGACCATCTCTTTGTGAATTTACCTGTTTGCCAACCATCTACGGAGGTGCCAAATGCTCCAAAGCCAAAGGAGCCAGAAAGAACTTTGTGTGATCTGGAAAAACGCAACCCATACACACAACACTGCTGGGATACTCACCAGTGTCCGGGTCCTGCCCAGACTAATAGGTACTCTTTAAAAGAACCATCCTCAGCCCAAGAAAGGACACATTTGTTAAGTACCTCTCTTTGTAAAAAACATTTGAGCTTAAAAGCGTGTGAAACGCTAAGACTCTACTCTGCCGCTTACTCGTTAAGCCAGAAGGTAAAACTGGAAAACAGCAACAATGTAGTTCTGAAAGACATGAAGAAGTTCTACAGCGTTGATGCTCATGGTGCCCTTAGAAAAACCACCTCATGGCTGGATGAAGCCAGAAGACATTCTATTGAAATTTGTTCCATGGAAAATAGTCTTTCTCATTACCCAGCCTCCCGTTCTTGTGGCTTTATCAGCCATATACTCAACGAGAGGGACGACTTTCTAACCGTGCAGAGAACTGGTGGACACATTGCCTACTGCCCGGAGTGCATGCCTGCTTCTAGACATTCCTGTCTGGAACCGGAGACCCTGAAAAGACAATCTTACTCATTAGATTCTAAGGACCTCCCTAATATTGTTGATCCTTTAGTCCCAGAAATGTCAATATCTTAATTTGATATATTTTTTATCAGTACTATCGAACAAACTTTGACTATTTTTGATGAAGCGTTAACATTTGTTACAAAACCAGGAGCCCATTCTATAGGTCAAAACTGAGTGGCGTTGGTGGCTCCGGGGAAATACTTGAACAACTTGTTCTCCTTGGACAAATAGCAATACAACTTTCCAAAAAAGGATTTTCATGTTTTTGTTTAGCTAGAAAAAAATACATTATGTTATTTTCTATGAAATAAAACTCTGTCTAGAGAGTCTATTTATTGAGGGCAATGGTTTAGTGTGACAATACCAGATACAGAGAAAAGATTGAGCACAGCCAACACATCATGGATTTCTTCTTTTAGTTAAAGCGGAGTTCCGGCCTCAAATACCTTTTTTAACTAAAAATACCCCTATAATACTAATCCATCGCCCTTTACAGAACCGCTATTCTCATACTTACAAGGTGTACAGTATTGGTTTTTAGTCAAAATCTTACTTTTAAAAACGCTGTCTGAGCGTGGCCATCTTGAATGTGGGCATCTGAAGCCACAGTGTAATCTGCTGTGTCCTTCTTCCTGATTCCAGGGAGTGTTCTGGGAGTTCTTCCTGATTCCAGGGAGTGTTCTGGGAGTTCTTCCTTATTCCAGCCTCCTGGGAGTGATGACAAACAGCTCCCAGGATGCAATGCAAAGGCGGAAGTGATGTCGGTGGCCGTGGCCACAGAGGGGGGAGAAGGCGGAAGTACAATCAAAAAAGCCCTGAAATTAAGGTAAGGGACCCCCGAAAAAAATTGAAAATGCCCAATTGTTAATCATCATAGTGAGCATTCCAGGAATCACTAAAGTTGCAAAATAGGCCGGAACTCCACTTTAAAGTGACACAGTCATGAGAGAAGTAGAGGGTGTTGTCATTGGTGGCCTCCTGAAAAAAATGTTTTCTCAAATGCATTCTGAAAAGAAGCATCCAGCAGTGGCAGCTTCTAGGATGCCCCAGTGACAAAGCCCCTTTAAGAATTTTTCAAACATTATTATTAGGTAATAGTACAAGGCTATTTATTAAAACAATAAGCTGGAATTTACCTTCACTTTGGATTTTTTTAGACCTTCATCTTTAATAGAAAACTTTCTGGTATTATTTTATTTACTGTTCTGTCCTCTATGGGACAAAGTACATGTAGTACTTGATCACATGTTTCTAAGTGCTTCCAAACCCTAGCTATGAATTCTGAACTGCATCCCAACCCCTCCTACCCTGGCTGACCCGACAACCGCTTGGAAGGAGACACGCTTCATAGTGGCAGCTTGTTTTGCCTCTAAGCACACTTTCCCAAGACAGGGGACAGCAGAAGGAATGCAGAGGGAGGGTGGATGTGTCAGCCTGCATTCTTCTTGCCGCTACTTGTCTCTGGAAAGTGCTCAGAGCCAATACAAGCTGCCACTATTAAAGGTCCATCTTTTTCCTAACTGTTGCTGGATCCAACGGCACGACAGGAGTGTAGTGGGTTCAGTTCAGAACTTTTAGCTTGGGTTAGGAAGCATCTAGCAACAAAGGGCAAAACACTCCAAGTGCTCTAAGCACTTTTTCAAGACAAGGAACAGAAAAAATAATGCAGAGGGAGGGGGAATGTGTCAGACTGCATTCTTGCCGGTACTTGTCTCAGGAAAGTGCTCAGAGCCAGTAAAAGCTGCCACTATAAAAGGCTCATCATTTTTCCTAGCTGTTGTTGGATCCACCACGGCAGGAGGGAAAAAAGTGCAGTTCAGAACTCATAGCTAGGGTTAGGAAGTATCTAGCAACATGGGCCAAAGTACTCCAAGTGCTCTGTGCACTCTCCCAAGACGGGGAATGGCAAAAGGAATCCAGAGGGAGGGGGAATGTGTCAGCTTCTGCATTCTTCTTACCGCTACTTGTCTCAAGAAAGTGCTCAGAGCTGCCACTATGAAAGATCCATCTTTTTCCTAGCTGTTGTCAGATCGGCCACGGCAGGAGTTAAGGGGGGTGCAGTTTGGAACTTATCGCTAGGGTTAGGAAGGACCTGACAACAAGAGGCATGTACTTCATGTACTTTGTCCAATAGGGAATAGAACAGTAGAAAAAAAAAAAAACTATTATAGATCCTCTTTAACTGTTGGCTAAGCGTTGTGCCTACAGTGTGCATTGTAAGCCATCTTTCTTATACTATGCTGTTATATTTCAGCCTCGATTCTAATCTGCCAAACAAAGCCACTCCTTCTCAATTAAAACCCTCTGCGCCTTCTTTACAAGACATGTTACGCAGTGAAAGAGTGGCAAGATTGTGTAGTAGTGTAAAGGGAACCCGTACTTGAGAGGCGTTAGAAAAATCTAACCTGCTTCTGAAGTCAATATGCCAATTGCCTGACGGTGATGGTGGTCCTTTTCTTTTAGTATTTTAACCTTAATACTCACTGACCTGAAGTAGGTTGAAAAAGTCAGAAATCATTATCTGTATACTAGTTCCAGGTCAGTGACACAGTATTAAAGCTAAAGGTTTAGCATGCCAACCAGACAACTAGTATTTTGAAATCGAAGTCATCAGCGGTAGCCTCAATGTGCAGAGACACAGCTTTAGAACAGGGGTCTCAAAACGATACCCTGCTGGTCACATCTGGCCTGCCATAAGATTTTATCTGGCCATCAACTAGGGACAGTAGCGTAACTTGAATGTGCACAGATTGAGGTCAGCAAGGCTGCCTATGGTCTCCATCACTCCCTCCTGCCATCATAGCAACCAGTGACAAGCCTCCCCCAACACTCAAAGGAGAATAAAACTTCCTCCTTTCAGACCTTCTTCACCTCCCAGCTACTGTACCACTGCTACAGTCATACTGTAAGCCTTACAATGGTAAGAGGGATTCTAAGGGGACACTGATGTAAGGGGGAATAGGGGATTCTGATGTGATGGGGACCTGGGTGTAAAGGGCACTTTGATGGGGACCCTGATGTAAACTGAGTCGATTCATTTATAAAACTGATTTTTTTTTTTTTTTTCAGCTCAAGAATATTTATAAAAAATGTGTCACTTGTACTGAAAAGTTTGGCGACATCTGTTTTGCCAGGTAGAGGAGTTATTTATGCTATAGATGTCCTACAAAGTACAGCTTCAAGAGAGAAAGGCCAACTGTTCCTCAAAAAAATATAGAAATCTAAAAAGCTGATAATGAAAAATGTGCAGCATGCAAAATTATTGCATACATTACATCAAACAGATTATTATGGAATACCAAAATAAGTCGCGCTAAAAGTGATGTAAAAATAACAATAATGTTCATAGAGTCCTTTGAGAAATCAGATGGAATAAAGTATCTGTAGATGTCCCTATGGAAATTGGCTCACCAGAAGACAGTATATGGAATGCCAAATGAAGACAAAAACACCCAGTGGAAACCTGAAGAGTTCTGTCGGAGTTGATGCGGAGGAGGAGGATACACGGAGGAATCGACGAATAATACAGATTATAGTTCCCCTGAGTCTTCATTTGTCAACATTTGAGGTCTGTCTTTGAACTGGTCCATTTCATCACCTGGCTACACAATATATATTGATATCTGGTAAGGAGCGTACTCACTGGTGGAGGTGTCACAGGTTCCTGCACATTCACAAATTGGGCTTAATTTTTGGAATTTGGAGTACCGATCTTTCAGGTCACCTTGCTATAAGTGTATTCACATGGCAATCTGGTAAGGAGCGTATATATCGGTGGAGGTGTCACATTTCCTGCACTTTTTCACGTTTCTGACTATTGTAATATCCATATCTGGTAAGGAGTACCTAATCAGTGTGTGATCCTTTTGATTGGTGGTAGTAGCTTAATTTACACTTCATCAGCAGGAGTTTTGTGTGGCTTGCCATATATACCACTGTGTTACAATTCAGCATTCACATTTTTTACTCTGGTAAAGAGTACCTATTATTTTTTCACCTGTATGTGATCACACGCATGGTGATAGTATCACGTTTGTGAGTGCACACAATCTTTTTTCATTTAAGTTTTGTTGGTTTTACGCTATGGCGTTTTTTGTTCCATGCGATCTCCATGTATTGTGGTTTCCTGAGAATCTCCGCATCAACTCCGACAGATCTCTTCAGGTTTCCACTGGGTGTTTTTGTCTTCATTTGGCATTCCTTATACTGTCTTCTGGTAAGCCTATTTCCATAGGGACATCTACAGACACTTTATTCCATCTGATTTCTCAATGGACTCTATGGACATTATTATTATTTTTAATTTACATCACTTTTAGCGCAACTTATTTTGGTATTGTCTTCTGGGGGTGTTGGTCACACTTGAAGTCGCTGCTTTTACAATTTTGCACTAGCGCGGTTGGTTTTTTCTTTTGTTTATATAGATTAATATGGAAAACTATTCCAAAGTAATGGAACCTTTTTAAAAGCCTAACTTCTCTTCCTTGTATTGGGCAGAACCGGTAAAGGTTAGAACCTCTATCCAGCTTTTGGTGCTGCTTAACCTCCCTGGCGGTATGATTCTTTTGGATTTTAGGTGCTGAAAGCGGTACCATTATTTTAGGTGCTGAAAGCATGTAATTCTTGTGAATGAGCAGCCCAAACCAACTGTATACATTTATTATACATATTATATATATATATATATATATATATATATATATATATATATGTATGTATACATATATTATGTATACATATATTATATATATATATATATATATATATACGTATATATATATATATATATATATATATATATATAATGTATACAGTTGGTTTGGGCTGCTCATTCACAAGAATTACGTGTATATATATATATATATATATATACGTGTGTATATATATATATATATATACGTGTGTATATATATATATATACATATATATATATATATATATATATATATATATATACACATATATATGTATATATATATATATATATATATATATATATATATATAATATGTGTGTGTGTATATATATATATATATATATATATATATGTATATATATATATACGTATATATATATATATATATACTGTATATATATGTATATATATATATATATATATATATATATATATATATACATATATTTACATAAAAAGTACAGTAAAACTGCAGGAAAGGGCACTGGGGGGTAATGTAATGTGATTTTATTTTATTTTGAACGATATCAGTGTGTTTGGTGCATTTTACATTCGAATTTGCCGCCGGTTCCACCCCCCGGCGGACGTCACGTCGCCGGAGACGGAAGCCGGGGCTCGCAGATGATCGGGAGAGAGCTCCGCCGCCGCACACCGCTCGCAGTCTTCGCTGGATCCCGGAGAAAAGGTAAGTAAAACCTCCTCCAGCATCCAGCGATCTTCTTAGCGCTACCCCGAGTGTGACTCGGGGTTACCGCTTTTGGCACTAAAATCTTACCCCGAGTCACACTCGGGAATACCGCTAGGAAGGTTAAAGACCCCAAAATTTCCACAAGTGAGCAATCAGCAATAAATACCTGACAATAGTAAAAAGAGTGTTTTATTTGCTGTCTACGCCCCTATTTGGAGAATTTCCTGTCCTGGTTACTATATAGGAAATGAAAGGAAAGTGTCCTACACTACTACTTCCCTACTCTATACAATACTAGAAACAAGTTTTAACATATAACTATTTGGGGGTTTAAGAAGGAATACCGTGCTTCACTTGTCAACAGAACACTCCAGTTGTATGTTTTATATTGTTTCCCAAATACCAGATGTATAATAACTTTGTATCACACAACTTACCCTTTTTCCATGCTAGTACTATGACCAGATAGGTGGTTAAAATGACAACGAACAAATATCAACACCATACATTTGTATCTGCAGTATTAAAGTAGATCTCAACTCAAAGTTAAGGTTTGCTATCTTATAGGCAGCACCTAGAAATGTTACTTCTGCCTTTGTAGTGCCTTATAAAATGTACCATTTGGTTTATTTCATCTTGAAAATTAGCAGTGCAGTACCTGTGCCCAAACTCCTGTGCCTTGAGCCAGTAAGAGGGTGCTACTAGAAACGTACCACTTGTACCGATAGGGCACTATAACTTTACATGCATGGTAATCAGTTTTCCCCTCTATTATCTGGGAAACTCTGCACAATTTTCCATGGGTCACTCCTGCATTAATGCGAGAG
The DNA here is from genome assembly GCF_965119305.1 of Pelophylax lessonae. Classification (NCBI taxonomy): domain Eukaryota; kingdom Metazoa; phylum Chordata; class Amphibia; order Anura; family Ranidae; genus Pelophylax; species Pelophylax lessonae. Next base: position 29,084,422 of record NC_138778.1, read on the forward strand.
AATGTTACCAGCACACAATTGATCTCCAAAACAGTGACATTCTCTGGTTCTGATTACCTTTGGTTTTAGCCGGTGGTCACCACTGCACCCATTAACACTTACAGCCATTTTACAGGAAAGTGTGCGTTGGGAATAGTATGTTGGAACCCCTGAGTTAGTGCCCCCATAATTTAGGATGTTTCCTTCCCTGGCCCCCAAGACCTCTTAACTAGAAGTAGATGTTTATGTCACTTATAGTCTTTTATTCTAAAAAAAAAAACACCAATTAAATCTCAAAGAAACCCAATAAGTGTTAGTAGCGCAGACGAAATTATGATCTAGGGCTGAAATTAGTGACCCCTCAAGACAGCAGAATACAGTCCGTGAGGAATAAAGTCTCTTGGATAGAGTCTATATATTACTGAATATCTTCAGTGACAGGGTAAAGTCACAGAGAATCCTGTATGTGGAACAAAATACGCCTCTTATCTCCTACACCAAGGCACCAATCATGGACAAGATGGCAACTCACCAGAGCTCATGCCCATTCACTCATATGGATAAGGTAATCGGGCAAGTATGATGATCTCCACAAAAGGCTTGCATCCCAATGACTGTATCCAGTAAGATGATAGCACCTTGGGATATCTTCTGATACAGCACACACTTCTTCTAGGTCTCTCCTCAATCCAATTGATGACCGCAATGGGGGAAAGAAACAAAGGGGCCGCAATAGTGTGATACTGTTTTTAGAGCTTGTTATTATTAAATACCAAAGTCTCTTACCAAAGAAAAATGCAGTGACAGCTATTTTCGGTGACAACATAGACTTTTATGTTGTGCATGCTGGACTTTGTTGGAGGACAGTCCTAAGCTGTTCCTCACCTACAATTGTTAAGAGGACAGCACTAAGCTGCTCCTTAATCATTTTATTCAGAAGACAGGTCTAATTAGGGTGCTCCTCAACCATGGTTGTCAGAGGATGGTCCTAAGCTGCTCTTAAACTTTGCTTTCAGGGGACAGCCCTAACTTGCCACTCAACCATGGCTGTCAAAAGGATGGGCCTAAGCTGCTTCTAAAACTTTGCTTTCAGGGGACAGCCCTAAATTGCTACTCAACCATGGCTGTCAGAGGATGGCCCCAAGCAGCTCTACAACAATTTGTTTTCAGGGGACAGCACTAACTGCTCCTCAGCCTTGGCTTTTAGAAGATGGCTCTTAGCAGATCCTAAATCATTGCGTTCAGGGGACAGCTCCAATCTTCTTTTTAACCATTGCTCTCAGAAGGTGGCCCTAGCCTCCTCAGCAATCATTGCTTTCAGCGAGCAGCTTTAACTGCACCGCAACCACGGCTCTCAGAAGATGGCCCTAATCTCCAATGGACAGGCTTAAGCTGCTTCTCAACCATTCCTCTCAGAAGATAGCCCTAAGCTACTCAAGTTCTCCCCAAGTTCTCTTCTTTGTAGACAGGTACAGATGCTGTTCCATCTTTTGACTCGAACAGATCCAGATAGTGTTGGTCACTAATTTTCCATGTAGCACCCTTTTAGGTAGGTGCTAGAGAGTGAGTATAGTGTTTGGCTCTGTCTGCCTATCAGAGGAGCAGCAGGTAAATTCTATATTCTCTCTGCTTAACAGGGAGCAGGATCTGTAAGTTAGGTCTGCTCAATGTGCTCAGTGTGTGATTTATGTGGTCTGAGGGAGTGTCCCCACTGGTCCAATGGGGAGGCACATTGAACAGTGGAGGAAACCTGACCAATGGGCACACATGCTTTGATACAGCCCCAGTGATTGGCACAAGACTGCTGTCTCTGTGCATTGGGGGGTGTACTATATAAGGCCAGGGGCACATGTGCTCAAGGTCTTTGGCTGGTGAGCAGAGTCCTAGAAGGAGGGTGGCGGCTGCCTCCTCTTCTGCAGCAGTTGGTGTATGGTCACAGGCAGTCGGCCTGGTGAGCCAGAAGTGTGGAGCTGAACCCAGAGGTCCAGAAGAGCTGACTGAAGGAGTTGAGGCACTGGAGAACCTGGAAAGCAGTATTGTGAGTACAGAGGATCGTGCCTAAGGGCCTGACCAGGAAGGGGGCCACTCCAGAGTAGAGTAGTCAGTGGACGGGTGTCAGCTGGTGGATAGAAAGGGGGTACTAGGTGTGTGCCCTGAACATAAGTGCTAAAATGAACATTACCTCAGATTCATCTAGTGTCAGGATGAAGCTGCGGCCTTGCTGCATTCTCAGATAGAAGTCCTCAGCATTGTGGATAGTTCAAGTGTTGGAGTATCCCACTCTTCCCTTCTCCCATCCCAATATCAAATAAAACAACAAAAACAACCCCCCCCCCCCCCAGACTGTTTATTGACTGAGCCAAGGAAGTAGAGTGTTAAGATTCTGCATGTAGTTACTACGGGTAACCCAGGGAAATCCAGAAGTGTGAAAAACCAGTAACGCCTAAGGGGGTAGTGCTACATCCATTGGTTATCCCTTTCCTCCTCATCAATACATCCACAGGATCTTTTCAGTGGCACAATAAAGAAGTTAAAGTCTAGACTTCTAAGTATAACACAGTATAAGACAGCTTCATTTGTATCAGTTCAATGCTCAAACGATGAGCATAATAAAAAAGGAGTGCACATTAGGTGATAAACATTCAATTTATCTCATGTCTGTTATCATTTCCTTTAGGATTTTCTCTCTTTTATTCATATTTCTATAAATCTTCCCTTTTTGATTATTCTTTGCCATGTTATAATTTCTTCATAAGGTAGCATTACAGTCTTCCCCGATGGGGAATGTCGGAACAATTTCAGGTAATTGACCACTTTTCTATCTGTCAAAGAAGTGGCATCCCTCTTTCTACCTCCACAATCCATAGCTCTCTGGTCTAGCTAATAAGCCTTACAGGTGGATATCTGTAGTGGGGGATAATCCAAAGTCTCTTGGACATGGATGTAATAAAAATTGCTGGATGCAGTGGCATATCATCCATGTGTGCAGGGTGTTCACTGCACACGGGATGATCAGTGTGACAGTTGGTAGCACCGATCTCCCTGTATGACTTTTCAGCTGACAGCCGCTTCTCCTCCTCTCCCTCCCGCAGCTGTCAGCTGAAAAGTTATACAGGGAGGTCGGTACTAGCAACTGTCCTCACCGCTGCACCGATCATCCCCAACTGTCCCCCATGTCCTCCTCCTCCTGCCTCCCTCCATTTCCTCCTCTCCCCCACCCCCCTTTCCGTGTGCTCTTCCTCCACAGCCAGTTTCTCTCCTCCCCTCCCCTGCTGGCTACTTGGGGCATGTGTCAGGATGGAGAGCGGAGGAAGGGGCCAGTAAATATGTCATGTGCCGGCTCCTTCCTTTTCTGAATTGGACATAGTGAGCGATCACTACTGAGCAGAGTAAACTGTGTTTACTATGCCTCAATTTATGAATGAACAGGAGCCTCTGTCTCCTGTCCATTCATCTTTAATCTCTGTCCCCAGTCTGTCTCAAAGGGGAGAGGTCAGGGGTCTGCTTAGACCCTTGATATCTCACCAAAGCCCACCAACAGGGCTAATAAAAAAAAAATCAATAAATATAAATAAAAAATGAAATTAAGGGCTAAAAAATAAATACATAAAAAAACAAAATAAAATAAAAAATTACTGCCCCCCCCCCCCCCCGACACTGTCCACTGCACCAACCCCCCCCAAAAAAAAAAAGCATTGTGGAAAAAAAAGAAAAACGAATTAAATTGTAAAAAAAATAAACACATAAAAATAAAAACTACTGACACTATACACTGCTCTGCTGACACTGTCCACTGCCCTACTGAATTTTTGTTTTTCTTGACAGGTACTGTTGTGGAGCGATCTGGGGGTCTAAAAGACCCCAAACCCCTCCTCTGCACTTAAAAGCATTCAAAAGTTTGGCTGTTTTGAATACTGTCATTTTTTTTAATTTGGCACTGAGTACCCAGAAGTGATGTTATGACATCACTTCCGGGTTTTTGCAAGGAGACCCAATCATTGCCGAATGCGGCTTTGATCGGGTCTTCGGCAGCTGTCCAGGCTGGTTGTCCCAGTCCCCCGGTGGGACGGGAGACTCGGGCGGGAGGGGGGGAACGTCCCCTCCCGCTTCTTGTAATAACAGCCGAGCGGCTTCTCAGCCACATAGGTTCTCATTACAAGACAGCCAACCGTCGGCTATGGATGCCGGTACCGGGGTGATGCCTCTAGCTGCAGGCATCACTCCGGTACAAGCACTTTCCTGAAATATCGGCGATATATCGGGGGAAAGTGCAGATCGGCCCCAATAATCGGTCGATCCCCAATATACACCTCCTGGCAATTTTGGTGTCTATGTACATACAGTTTTTGGCACTGCAGCCTTGGACAGCTAATCTAAACAGATATGGAGTGAGATCTGAAGATGACAATGATGTGCTGCTTGCTGGAAAGGAAGCTGTACCCGAGGATCCTATAGTGTAAGGATCTCCTTGATTCTGCTTTATCCATAAAGGACTATGTGGATCCGTGCTTCCTCCACCTCTCCCCCTGCGTCTTCTGTACCTCTCCATTTTTTCCCTTCTGGTCATCAGGGACGCAGCCTTGACAAAGTTCTCCTCTGTCAAGATACCCATCTTTAGTGAGACAAAGCAGGACAATGCATGGTAAGTGAATAATGGGCAAACCTAGGAACTTTGCAAAGTTGGTGAGCCTGATATTGGAGCAGGCTGAGATGGGGGCTGCCCTTTTCATTGTAAGTTTCTTTTTCCGTGTTTTTTTTTTTTTTTTTAATGGATCTTTTTCATGGTTGTAAATGTCACAAATGTGGATTTTAGTATGGCAGTAAACTCTATCTACTTTGGTGTGTCCAGTCTCTGACAAACCACAAACTCAAATTGCAAAGCTGAGGGAGGCATTTGTTATAAATAAGAAAATCACAATGCCATGCTTTCAGAGACAAAAGCAAACATTCTTACGCAGTAACTGGAAAGCATGCAAGCAGCACCATGGCATGCAAGGCAGCAATGTAGGAGGAAGAGACAATTTTATGTTTTTGAAAAAAAAACATGATATTCCAAACAAGGGAACCCTAAACATAGAGACTCATTGCCTATAAAGTGAATATAAACCCTCATCTTAGAACATTCATGTATAGATATAAAAAAATTATAAATACCCTCCCCCCCCCTTTTATTTTTTATAAGTGATCACATTCCCTCTGTTCTCAGCTGCATAGGAGCTGGGGGAGAAGAAACAGCATACACTGATCATCCCAGTGAATGGCTGTGCAGGGAAGGGGGGGGGTGGGGGGTGTCATGACAAGTCTGATCATTGGAGGATAGCAAACTGAGTTCCCAGCATAGCTAGGGAACGGACTATGGTGTGCCCTCCTGCCTAGTGTGGTCAGTTTTTAATAGGTAAGCAGAGGGACTGGAAGGAAAACCAGGGATTTCCCACAAAGGAAGCAATACAAAGAACAGGATACTTTTTTCATATTAGAACATGTAAAAGGGTTTAAATATTATTTAAAGAAAGCATCTTTACTTAGCCACTATATCAGAGGAAGAGATGAGAAATATTTTATCTAGAAAAAAAAAAGTATTTCAGTTTGGTATGTCCCAGTCAAGAACCAGAAATATTGTATGGACATGCAGCACACCATGTAAGTGTTTTTACTAGGCCATAATGCAAGATGGCGAGACTAGGCAGGTTTAATCCTCCTAAAATGTAAACTAGAGTGTGCTATTTCAAAGGCACAAGCCTGAAAAATTGAACTGATTTGCTGGACAGTATGTATTGCTTATTTGCCATCATTTTATGTCACAGGGAGATCTGGCAGTCCTGACCTGGGATAAATAAATCATGTTTTTTTTTTTAACTAAAACTGCATACCTAAGCAATTGTAAAAAAGTGATGCAGACCTCTTAAAGCATTTTTGTTATTTCACTATTCTAGAGGGAGAGAGCAGGCAGACTACATGTAAAAAAATGATGGCTTTAAACAATGCATCATCGGGCTTCACATTATGGATGTTTTTTTGCATTTGCTACTGCGATCCAACTTCTTGTTAGAGGGTGGCTACATTTGTTCTCCATGTACATGAGAGAAACCGGCTGCTCGATCTTCCGCAATGAATATAATACAGGCGTGCTACAAAATAATACAGGGCTTATGTGTTTCGGCGTGTATACTTTAGTCATAGCTATGATTAAGGCTAACTAAAGGCAAAACTTTATTTCAATTTTGGATAGAGTAGAGAGGGTTTAGAACACCGGTCATGGTTTTATTATTGTCTGTGCCCCCTTTAGGGACATTCGTCCTCTCCATTTGTCCCGTTTACCGTTCTCATTGAAAGTGAAAGTAAAAGAAAATACCAATTTTGGGTTGTCCCCAGAAAAGTATTAGAGGAGAAGTCTTCAAATGGGGACACTAGTTCTGGTAACCTGGGGGTCCCCAAGAAACTCCCTTAATTTGCAGGGATTTACCCTTACTTCCTGTTTGACTATGAGACAGAAAGTTAAGGCCTAAATCAGACAATACTGACCCCACGGGGCCACCAGCGCATCTGTGGTGTCCGCCAGAGGATTCGTGACCGAGCCACAAACCTCTGCAACTTTCTGTTGAGCCAGAACACCAACAGATCCACCTCGGGGATTCCCCACGGGGTACACAACTGATGAAACACCTCAGAATAAAGGGACCACTGCCCTTGGTCCAACGCATGCCGACGGAGGTAATCCGCCTGCCACCCTGGAAATGTGTACGGCGGAGAGGGCTGGAATGAACCGTTCTGCCCACCTTAGAAAGCTGGCTTCCGCCAGGACACTTTTTTTGCCCCCTTGGTGATTGACATAAGCCACGGCCAAGGCATGTCCGAATTGAATGTGCACTGGACATCCCTGAAGACGATCCGTCCAATGTTCCAGGCATAGTCTGATTGCTCAGAGTTCCAAGATATTGAACAGTAGTCTGGACTCTTCCAGTGTCCAGATCCCCTGAGCAGAATTTTTCTGAGGACGCCTCCTCCGCTGGACAGGCTAGCATCCATGGTGACCACTGTCCAATACAAGGGGATGAAAAATTTGCCCAGCCGAAGCACAAAGCCACCATATTCGATACTCTTTCGTTCCCCGGCACAGCCGGATCTGATTGTTCAGAAACTGGATTCTTGTCCCATTTGGCCAGAATTTCCCTTGCTGGCACCTCGTATGGAACTGTGCAAATAGAACCGCCTCAAAGGTAGTGTCCTACTCCTGTAGGGGGCAGTATAACCCAATGGTTAAGAAGATCAGGAGCTGTGTCCGTCAATGGTAGAGTAAAAAGTTTTGCCTGTAGTTATACTTTAAGGCTACATGCCGAAACGGGTATGCCCTGTAATATTTTGTACCACACTTGGAATAATAAATGTATTCATTACGAAAGATCGAGCCGGCGGCTTTTTTTTCATCTACATGTTTGCTCAGGTGCTAGGATGGCACTACAAGCCAGTGCACCAACCGTTCACCACCTCAGGGAATTACTACAGGTGTTTTCTACTATATTTGTTCTCCATGGTTCCACTGTATGTAGGATAGGAATGTAGCCACCCTTTCTTGCCCGCTCCCGAGATGGATTATGGGATTTGTAGTGTGGATAAAGCAGTGCACATGACTTCGACTAACATACTCTACTAGTTCCAAACAAACAGAAGTATGGGGGGGGGAATGAGAGGTACCAGAGCTCACGAAGGACATTACAAGGAGGCCGAAAAACATAGAAAACAATTTTTGTAAAATCTTACCGTAAAATTCCTTTCTCTGAGTCCTCTAACAGTCGCCGCCCCTCATATAGTCTTTACCTATGGGTATTAACCTCTTATTCACAGGAGTAAGCTAGGCATATTTGTTAAAAACACAAAACTTTACATAGACACACCTACAGGGGGCTGTCCCTCTGGTCCAATACCCCCGGCTAGCCTCATTCCCAATTCAGTTTGGTAGCAAGCTGTAGATAGTCCATGAACCCCAAAAGAGGGGCGGGGCGGCGACTGGCAGAGGATTTAGAGAAAGGAATTTTACGGTAAGATTTTACAAAAATTCAGTTTTCTCTTACGTCCTCTGACAGTCGCCACCCCTCATATAGTCTTCACCAATGGGATGTCCCAAAGCAGTGTAGACATGAGGAGTGGGAAACGCAACCGTCTTAAGGTAACGAAGCACCCAAGGTCAGATAAAAGAACCATATCTGAACCAGAAAGGTAACCCACCGGGTAACAGGAAATCTCAACAGGAGCGAACAAACCCAGGAAGGTAAAATAACCAAGAAAAGAAAAGGCTGAGACTGTAGCCCCAGCACAGGAAAGCCCGCCTATGCCTATCTAGGCAAAAGACAAACTGAATTGGGAATGAGGCTAGCTGGGGGTATTGGACCAGAGGGACAGCCCCCTGTAGGTGTGTCTATGTAAAGTTTTGTGTTTTTAACAAATCTTCTGTCTAGCTTACTCCTGTGGATAAGAGGCCAATACCCATTGGTGAAGACTATATGAGGGGTGGCGACTGTCAGAGGACGTAAGAGAAAGAAATGTTTTTATGAAGAATAGATTAGAGGGTCATTACAGCGGAGTTACACCCTCTTTTTCTTCTTTCCGGATTCCTGTGGGGAAAAGCATGTTAAAAAAGAATTGGACATTCTTTTTTGGGGGGGGGGGGGGGGTCACTTAGCTTTTTTTAGGGGCATCTCTGTCCGACTTCCTCCTTCTGCGGCCGTGGACGTCACTTCCGGTTTCGCATTGCGTCCTGGGAAATGCAAGTCATCAATCCCAGGATGCAATGGGAATTGCCGGCCCCTACTCTGATTGCCCATCGCAATCTACAGCGATCGGCATTCTGGGAGCCAGAAACCAGGACGAGGGTCACAGCGGCTTCAGACGCCCACACCAGAGATGGCCACGCTCGGCAGTCAATTTTAAAGGTAAGATTTTATCTTAATTCAATTACTGTCCTGTAATGTAATGTGAGATTAGTGTTAGTGTAAATGGGGTTAGTTTGGGATTAGGGGGGTATTTTTATCAAAAAAATGTCTTTGTGGCCGGAACTCCGCTTGAAGTAGTGGATATGTATGGATTATTATATTTTTATTTATGCTGTATAAATAGGAAGAAAAGCTGCATAGGAATAGGTTGAATCCAGTCAAGTACAATTTCCATGCTGACCGTGGTACGAAAACTTTAATGAGAATGCCAAACAATTTGAATAAGATAATGTTTATTACAGGAATTATATGCAGCGAATAATAATATCAGTAAGTCAGCTGTAAAAAATAAAAACGTCAGCATTTTATATTTTGCGTCTGTTGGTATAAAATAGTAAGAACAAGTCCATATACAAGGGGAGAAGAGATCAAGGCTGGTCCTGGGAGAACACCGCTGCATGGGTGTACAGAGACCTGAAGGAAATGTATTATCATACATACATATCACTTAATATTATCCTACTTTACAGAAAATGGAATGCTACCGGCCTCATACTGAAAAATGCCACCTGCCTGGCAGTTATACAGACAATCTGGCTTCTGTACTTTAAGGGTCCTTTCACACGATCCGCCTTGCGATGAGCTCCGTTCTCTGCTCAGCGGGGATCGATCCGCCGATCCCCGCTGAGCAGGCGGATGACAGCTCTGTCTCCGCACTGTATGCGGAGAGGGAGGTGTCAGAGCCCCACTGCTCTCTATGGGGGAATCGGATAAGAGCAGACCGCCTGTCCGTTCTCATCCGATCCGTTCCCCTGGACGGATGGAAAATAGGGTTTCCATCCGTCCGGATTTCATGGACAGGATCAGACGCGGATGGCAGCGGGTGTCTCCGCTGACATCCGCTGCCCCATAGGGATGCATGGAGGATCCGATCAGATCCGCCTGAAAAACTGACAGGCAGATCTGATCGGATCGTTCATGTGAAAGGACCCTTATGCCTCGTATACACGTGCAGATTGTCGGCCGAAAAGATTCGGCCGACGGCCGATCGGAGGCTTGTTAGTATGATGCTTCCGACAGCGCACTTTCGGCCGAACAGAATCCGTCGTACAAGCATTAAGATTTTTGTATGCCGACACCAGAACGGCCGATTGTTCGCCAGTCAGTGCAGAATTCGGCCGACAGACAGCAGATTTGCAAGACTGGGCATGCTCAGAAAAGAAAAAACACAGGGAAAGTTAACCATCACATGACATCATTTCTGCAGTCAGCTGTTGTTGGCCGACAATATTCGTGTGCAGTCTTTTGCAGTTTTCAACAGACACGACAGACCTTGGACAAAAGACGGCCGATCGTTCGGCCGACAATCTGCACGGGTGTACGAGGCATTAGTCACCAATCTGTAATTAGTCTGCAGATCAGAAAGTTCAGAGACTGCTAATCTGCAATTTTTTTTCTAGGCTAACCTCTCAAAGGACTAAGGCCAGGCGGTGAGCATGACAGCCAGAAAACTAGCATTTTCAGCATAAGAAGTGAGCTGTGATAACCTCCACGAACGTTTCCTGAATCTGGTTTGAAGAAAAAACAGGAAGGCATAGATCCTCGGTCATGTGGTTGTTTCTGGTGTGTCCCTAGTTGGAAGATTTCCTTCACTTCTTGGCAGGACAGCAAGTGAGGACACAGAAATTACACCAAACCTTTTTGTTTCCCTCCATAATATAGGGAAGGGTTAAAACATATATTATTACTGCTTGTGTTTCATTGTTACAGTGACCACAGACCCCTTAATTTCTTGTCCTGCTGTCACAGGATGTAAGATGTGGTTGTAAACCTCAGACATGAAATCTGAACAAATCGTATCCCTCTATAGTGTGTACTTGTCTTAATAAAGAGCAATTGTGCCAGCTTCCTTCCTCTGCTATCAGCATCAGTGACTTCTGTCAAGTTTTCCTGACACCAAGAGAAAAATGGTGACAGGGGAGGGACCTCTAGCTGATTGACAGCCTCAGCTCTGTTCCTGTGTGTGTGGGGGTGCGTCCTTTCCCTCCAATCAGCTCTCAGAGCTCTCCTCATTGATGTAACTTCAGCTCTCCGCCCCCTGCTTTTCAGAGCTGAGAGATCCTGTGTAAATTCTGCACTTTGAACTGATGTAGGGGACAGACAGCTGTAGATAGACAGGTACAATTTATGTAGGAGGATTTGTTTAATCTCTGTGTATCACCTGAGGCCAGTCACCTCACTGGGTCTATGTAAGGAGTTACAACCACTTTAAGGGAAAATTCAGCCTTTTGAAACTTACAAAAACGAATGCATTCACATCACAAAAAAGCAAAAATTTGCATTTTTTTATGCATTTGAGTCTGCAAAGCATTGTTTTTGAACTACACGGTATTCATTATATTACATTGTATCTGTAATTATCTTTATACCCGTACTTTATGATGTTAGTTTCTTATTGTTGCATCTAAACCTCCTTGTATAACATGTTAAAACTCCATAAAATGAATATGACAAGAGTCTGCAAAGCATTGCACCGCGATCAGTTGATGGCAGGTGCAATGTTATGACTCCTGCAGAATATTCCTCCAGCTCAGGTATATACTGAGGTGCAGATTTTCAGCTACAGAGCTGGAGGAAGTATCAATGGACTATGGGCAGGATGACGTCAGCACATGGCATGTGTGCTGCATTAAAAACTTCTGTCCCAGCTCTCTGTGAATGAATGATATGGCTGTGCATTTTACATGGCTTTTTAACATGGCTGCAGTTGCTGGGAGTGCGTGTATATAAAGGTCTGTTTGCAATGTAAAATGCTATTTCAGGGTTCACGTGTCACTTTCCCCAGCCAGTGCAATCTGGAGGACTGTTGAGACATTAGGGGTCTTTTAAACCCCTGATGTCTTATTAACTACTTCCCGACCACCCGCCACCTATTTACTGCGGCGGGGTGGCTCTCTGCGCAAACCGACGTAGGTCTGCGTCGTTCGCACGCGGGAAGCTAGGGGGCGAGCGTACGCCGCCGCGCTACCGCCCCCACTCGGCAGCGGGGAAGCCGATGCACGGGTCAGGCGGCTCCAATTGCCGCCTGACACCCGCGATCACTCCCCGCTGAGAGAGGACGGTCGGCTGTTGTAAACACAGCTGACCGCTCTTCTCACTGAAATTATCACAGAGCCCATGTGATCCTTCTATATAGGATCACATGTCTCTATGGTCATTTCACAAGCCACGCCCCCCCCAGTTAGAATCACATTTAACCCGTTGATCCCCCTTAGGGTTAACCCCTTCCCTGCCAGTGTCATTATTACAGTAAGAGTGCATATTTTTAGCTGGAATCCGATCATGGCACCACCTGATAGGATCAGATTCCACTAAACACCACCAGGGATCCCCACAGCACCTCCGTTAGATTCGGAGGCTCCTAGACTGGTTTGGATGATTTATTATCAATTTTATGTCTATTTTTTTCCATTATTAAACCTTTATGGCTCAACTTGAGACAGTTTTTGTCCATCTACCACATATTGATTTCTTCTATATGCACCATTGAGCGCCGTCCTTCTTTCTTTTCACCATGTTCTTGGTTCGCTTCTCACCTTCACCTATGAAAGTAGGGCAATTCACTCACATTTTTCTAGATGCCTACACAAACCTGTCTGCCATTCACATCAGTAAAATCTGTATATCATAATAAATGTAATAATAATAATGATGTGCTGTTTAAAGCCTTTAAAGTTTAGGCTCATAATTAAAAAACAAAAATCAGCACAAGGGACATGACTTACTATTAATCTGTCCCTTGTGCTGCGGTCTGATGCATTTGTTGAAATCTTTCTCCTCTGATCCCCCTCCCCACACCCCTACTGACGTAACCTTCTGGTGCTGTAGAGGTTAATAGAGCCTACAGACCTGGGATAGGCCCTCCCATTCCACTCCCTCCTCCATTAATAGATGCTGTACTATGGCGTCTAGAACAGAAAAGAGATCTATAGAGGATGGGCAGATGAATTAAAGGTCTGATTCCTCTATTCTTACATAATTTATCTCTTGCCAACTTCTCCTCCTCCAGCCAAATCCCAATACTACAAACATTCACAAGACAAACTGTAATTTGAGGAAATCCCAGCAACCTTAACTGTTTTTTTTTTTTTGTTTTTTAGGGATCATTTGAATTGGCTCCAAAATGCATTGGGCCATGTAAAAAAGTAGTGCTTGCGCTACTTTTAAAAACACACTGCACCAAACTGCATGATACTGTGGTTTACGATCTACATTTGAGGTGCCATTAACAATATGTTGGCACCTGCATGCAGATCGCAAGGGCAGCACAATCACCTTCGGTGTGGGAAATGCGCAGGGAACGTGCCTTTTCCCACACCGCTTTCTGGTGTGAACCTACCCTTAAAAAATAACCACATAATTGTATTAGGCTAAAGAAAAACAATTACAATGACCCCTAAATAACAAACTGCACAAGCAGGTACTGAAAACCATCCACGCGGTCAGACCTCGGTTTGTGTCTGCTCCACAAATTCTAAAACTAACTGCCCCCATTCAGGAGGCAAGATTTCAATAACGTCCTTGTTGACTGGTTGTACTGTAAACTCCAACCTGCCTGAGGCTGGTGGGCATGGATTCGGCACCGCCAGGTCAACTACGCGATATATGCAAGCATGCGCCAGTCCAACAAGGTGAGTCTGAGTGTCTGGTGCTCGATGGCAGGTGACGCCGCGACAGTATATTCGAAAGTGGCGAATATTGTCCATACTGTGGCTCCAGTGAAGGGTTAAGCTGACAAAGAGTTGATTGGTCTGCTCATACCTTCGCCATAGAACGTGGGACAGAGAGAGGTCAGTAGGCAGCACAGGACGAGGTGGAGGTAGAGAAAAATCAAGAGCCTGCGGAGAAGAAAGAAACTTACGTTACAAATGGTTCACCACACAGCAGAAAAAAGTATTTTACTGATGTAAAAGTATTTAAATAGCCACTTTAAGACCGCAATACGTATACATTGCGGTTTTGAAATGGTTTCCCGAAGCTATGGCCAGATCGAATCCAGGGCTTCCCGGTGAGACAGGTAAGCCCAAGAAACATCGATGAGTATCGGGAGGGGAGGATGACCCCTCCTGCTGTTTCTAAAAGAAATCTAACGGCTAATTAGCCACTCGGAACGCAGTGCTCCGTGTTGTCTCACTTTTGTTGCCAGCGGTTTAGACATTAATGGCTGTGTGTTGAGTTATTTTGAGGGAACAGCAAATTTACACTGTTATACAAGCTGTACACTCACTACTTTACATTTTAGCAAAGTGTAATTTCTTCAGGCTACATTCACATATTGGCGTAGCAGATCGCGGGCGGAATCACGATCGCGATTCTGCCCGCGATCCAGAAACCATTGCAAATCGCGGGATGCCTGTGCGTCACTGTTGATTTGCAATGGCACCCCAAACGCTGTGCGATGTTGCCGCGATTTCCGCCTGCCGAATTGCTGTAGCATCGCGCAAACAAAACCACGGGTCGCATGACGCCCCAAAGAAGCTCTTGTACCTTTTTTGGGCGTCATACAACCCACGATTTTGTTTTTGCGCGATGTTACAGGCGGAAATCGCGGCAACATCGCACAGCGTTTGGGGTGCCATTGCAAATCAACGGCAACACACAGGCGTCCCGCAATTTGCAATGATTTACGGATCGCGGGCAGAATCACGGTGATTCTGCCCGTGATCGGCTATGCCAACATGTGAACGTAGCCTCAGTGTTGTCACATGAAAAGATATAATAAAATATTTACAAAAACGTGAGGGGTGCACTTACTTTTGTGAGATACTGTAGATATACACATATACACACAGTATAATATATATATATATATATATAATGTCTGGGGGTTCCAAGTAATTTTCTAGCAATAAAATACTGATTTTTATTTGTAAACAGAGTGTCAGAAAAGGCCCGCTCTTAAAGTGGGTAGTTACCCTTATTTCTCCGATGCGACATACAAAGTTTTGCTCCTCTTTATCAGACGTCAAGTTGGAAAAATGTACAGATAGACTGGTCAGGAAACATCCGCTGAGTTGCACCTCATAATATCTATTAAAAAAAATGGTAACACATTACAACATAAGCAATCTCCTTACATCTGAGCTCTTCTGGAACAACTTTTGTTTTAAATTTGAAAAGTGTGGATGCCTTAGAACCTGTTGGGTATTTATCACTAATCTACAAATCAACATACCGAGCTGCATGTCAGTAGTGCGAAACGCAATGACAAAATGCTGGCAGATCAGTCTGATTCATATATATGTTCATTGTTTACAGAAGTGTAGGTCCAAAACATTTCAGGGCAGTGCACCCTTCATCAGGTTTGCTTGGAACCTTTGTAAGACCAGATATAGTAATGCAAAAATGGGATTCTTTACTTACTGTAAAATCCATTTCTCTGATGTTCATTTACGAACACAGCTCCCGATATTCATAACCATTGGGTTATACTGCCCCCTACAGGAGTAGAACACTAGGCAGAATAAAATTCTGGCTACACCAATGGGCAGTCCCAGGGAGTATACTCCCTCTCTCTCTGCTATAGCCACTGCCGGTGCTGTGTCCATCAATGAACATCAGAGACATGGATTTTACGGTAAGTCAAAAATCCCATTTTCTCTTTTGTTCATTGACAGACACAGCTCCTGATCTTCATAACCATTGGGACGTCCCAAAGCAGTGTTAAACATGAGGGGTGGGAACAAATAGCATTGTGCATATATGTGCCATCCCGTCACATTACATGTACTGTGACGGGTCGGCAAGTGGTTGAAAAACCCTAAAAATAGGGTACACCTGATCTGCACATAAAACACTAGTCTAAACACCAGCAGGAGCAAGACCAAAGAGAAGAGAACAGCTTGCTCACCCGGTGCTTAAACTATAAATTTAGAATAAAATTTAAAAACTTGACACTCCAAAATAAGCTGCTGCTATAAAATGAAAACTATATAGACAATGGTGTATACACTAGGTGATGAAGCGTGAAGCTACACCATAAATGACACACTAGCAGCTCTACTATATCATATATCATTACATACGTGTCACACTTGATATATGCATATAACGGAGCTGAATATAAAATCTGTCTTAGGTAGACTAATCAATAAAGTTCATGCAATAAGTCCCAACATCCTCCAAAAGGTGACAATCCAAAAAATGTGTGTATGGACCCTCAATCGTTCTCCACACCTGGAAAGAAGGAACCTTCACCACACCGCTGTGCACACCCCTTGGTTATAAACTCAACAGAAATGGCGATAATACAAGCCAAGATAATGCCATCATACATAGGAAGACTCCAGACCCTCCGATCTCCTCCAGATCCTGGATAGAGTGCTAGTAACCTGATGTATTTCAAGAGCCCAGCGACCATTGGATACAGTATTCACCTCCCACCAGCTTAGTCTCTGTCCCGTCCAAAGCACTTGCTTTGTGTTAACATTAGGGGTTGGAGGACTGGAAGTGTGCCAAGTCACTGAGACAATTCCATCATTAGTCCTGGAATAGATAGGAGCTCTTCTGCCACTAGTCTAAACACATTGTAACAATATTTTTTTTTTCAATGAAGCCTGAAAATTCTGTTAAAAATCATTTGCACACAGTAGCTGCTGCAGGATCTCCCAAAACACCAATCGGGACCCGGTTGTCACACTGATAGCCCTTGCTAACTATACTGGTAGATCGGCTGTGGAAGGGAGGAAGACCTGGGCATTGGAGTTTTTTGTGCAAACATTGTACCTCCAAGGTGTGTAAGTGGTTAATATACTAACCTTTTTACCCATCCGGATGCTTTGCCATGCTGAGGGTCTGTAAGAAATGAAGGCGGATCTTGGAGGGATGTCGGGGTGTGCGTTCGATGCTGCACTATTTGATGAGGAAGAGAAAACAAAATCCAAAATGTTACAGTTAACCTGAAACCGAGACATTGCACAAGATCACCCTGCCTTTTAGTCAGACACATTTACAATGACAGGGAGGATATAGAAGTAAATATTGAAAATTCAAATAATCCTTAACCACTTAAGCCCCGGAGGATTTGGCTGCTCAATGACCAGGCCCTACTTTGGCACTGCGTGACTTTAACGGACAATTGCGCGGTCGTGCGACGCTGTACCCAAATGAAATTGACGTCCTTTTTTTCCCACAAACAGAGCTTTCTTTTGGTGGTATTTGATCACCTGTGCGATTTTTATTTTTTGCGCTAGAAACAAAAAAAAGAGCAACAATTCTGAAAAAATAACAATATTTTTCAAATTTTTTAATATGAAATTCTCAAAAAAAATGTAAAAAATCTAAATTTTTTAACATTTTAGGCCAATTTGTTTTCTGCTACATATTTTTGGTAAAAAAAAAAAAAAAAAAATCGCAATAAGTGTATTTTGATTGGTTTGCGCAAAAGTTATTGCGTGTACTAACTACGGGAAAGATTTATGTCATTTTTATTATTTTTTTTTTTAACTAGTAATGTCGGCGATCTGCGATTTTTTTTTGCAGGATTGCGACATTGCGGTGGACAGATCGGACCCCTGACCGACATTTTTTACACTTTTGGTAGTACCAGTAACATTACTACAGTAATCAGTGCTATAAATATGCACTGTTACTGTAAAAATGACACTGGCGGGGAAGGGGTTAACTTTATTGGTGATCAGTGGGTTAAATGTATCCCTAGGGGCGTGATTCTAACTGTGGGGGGCGTGGCTTGTGATGTAATCACAGAGACATATGATCCTACATAGCAGGATCATAGTGTTTCTGCACTTACACCAGGGAGAATGACAGACGGCTGTGTTTACATCAGCCATCTGCATTTCTCCCTCTCCTGCAGGAGATAACGAGTGACTGGAGGACATCGGAGCCGCCGTTCACTCGCGCGCGGATCACTGTGAACGAGCGGGGGCGGGAGCTTGCCCCTGGCGGCGCGCGCTCGCCCCTTACAGGCTCCTGGGCGAGCGACGTACCCCTACGCCGGTTTGCCTAGGAGCGGCTGACCGCCGCAGTAAATAGTCGCGCGGCGGTCGGCAAGTGGTTAATGAATGTGTGTAAAAATAAATAAATATATATATATCCCAATTTTTTTGTAAAATATGAAAGATGTTACATCTGGTAAATAGATACCCAACATGTCAGGTTTTAAAATTTCGCACGCTTTTGGAATGGCGCCAAACTATGGAACTTAAAAATCTCCATAGGCGATGCTTTAAAGAGGTTTACAGGTTACCAGTCTGGATTTACAGAGGAGATCTAGTACTAGAATTATTGCTCTCGCTAGACGCTCGTGGCGATACCTCACATGTGTGCTGCGAACACCATTTATATATGAATACGTGACCTATGTATGTGTTCCCCTCTGTCCGCAAGCACAGGGGGATGGGGGCACGTTAAAATATTTTATTATTCATTTTCTTACACTTTTTATTTTTACACTATCCCTATAATTTTTTTTTTTTTTTTCATTTTTATTGCTATCACAAGAATTGTAAAATTTTATTGTGTAACAAAAAAGCATGACAGGTCCTCTTTATGGAGAGATCTGGGGTCAATAAGACCCCAGATCTCTTCTCTACAATGGAAAGCATTAATCTAATACTTTAAAAAAAAAAATGGCCTTGATTACATCAGTCATGAACCGGATCTGATGTCATGACATTGCTCCCTCCTGGTCCATAGAGATGAGCAGAGGTCATCTTTCCTCTGCTCATCTCTTTGGCCATCCCCTGCAACAGCCTGATCAGCCAGGTAAGCCCGAGAACTACAGGAAAGCAGAGGGTGGGATGTCACCCTTCCTGCCGCTTCTAAAAGTCATCCAGCCACTCAGGTCACTTTTAGGAGAAAGAGCGGTGGCTGATGAAAAATTTAAATACAGAGGTTATGACATCTAGCTGCAGCCCTAACCCCGGTATTACACTGCAAAAACATGACACATTAGGCGGCACAGACTTTGCGATCCCAGCACAATCATGGCCAATCTGGCTCCAACAATAAATGGCTCACCAGTCAGTTCGGACACACTCTCCACGCTGCATAATGGGGCGTCTTGGGTGGTAAGCTCCAGTGAAACTGCGACATTGGGTGACCCCTCCAGCCTGTACACCATGGACAGCAAGAGCTTCTCCGGGGCGGGGACATGCAGAGAGAACAACCTACCAAAACACAACATTGTACATATGAGAGATCCAAAATGAATCGGAAGAAAAGCTGATTTACAACAAATGGAGAAAAAAAAAGGAACCCTCATCACCAAACTGATTTCTTGTAGCACTAAAAGATGGTGCCAAGTAGTCCCATTTTACCCCTACACGGTCCTTTGTGCTCCAATTTTGAGGGACAATTTTAAAACAAATATATATTAGAAGTTAACGTATCAAAATATGCTGAAGGGGGGGGGGGGGGGTCACCTGTCAGAGCTGAGTCTGCCAATTAGCTGGAGGTCCCTCCCCAGTCACCAATTTTCTGGCATCAGGCGATACACAGAGATGAAACAAATCCTCCTACATAAATTGTATCTGTTTATCTGCAGTCTTCTCTATCACCATTCAACGTGCTGAATTTATAAAGCTTGTCAGAGTTAAAAAAAAAACAAAAAAAACAAAAACAAAGGGTGCAGAGAGCTGAAATTACACTCTGCAGAGCTCAGCGAGGAGAGCTCCAAGAGCTGATTGGAGGGAAGGGATACACCTCCTTCCCACAACACACAGGAACAGAGCTGAGACTGTCAATCAGCTGGAGGGCCCTCCCCTGTCACCATTTTTCTCTTGATGTCAGGAAAAGTTGTCAGAAATTATTCATGCTGATAGCGGAATGAATCAGCAGACAGAAATGACACTAAAGCCCCGTACACACGTACCGATCGTCGGCCGAAAAGCGTTGGCCGACGACCGATCTGCCGATTGTAGGCTTGTTAGTATGATGCCTCCGACAGCCGTCAGCGCACATTCTGCCGACAAGAATCTGTCATGCAAGCATTAAAATTTTTGTTGGCCGACACCAGAGCGGCCGATTGTTCGCCAGTCAGTACAGAATTTGGCCGACAGACCGCAGATTTGCAAGACTGGGCATGCTCAGAAAAGAAAAAACACAGGGAAAGTTAACCATTACATGACATCACTTCTGCAGTCGGCTGTAGTCGGCGGACAAAATTCTTGTGCTGTCTTTTGCACTTTTCAACAGACATCGACAGCCCTGGACAAAAGACGGCCGATCGTTCGCCGACGATCGGTACGTGTGTACGGGGCTTTAAGCCTCGTACACACGCAATGAATTTCCGCCGACCGGTCGTCCATCTTTTGTCCAGAGTGGTGTCTGTCGGTTGGAATGTGCTCTAGACTGCACACGAATTTTCCCGCACGACAGAATTCTACTTCAGAAGTGATGTCATGTGTTGGTTTGCTTTCTTTGTGTTCTTTCTTCTCTGAGCATGCCTAGTCTTGCTCATAAGATTTTTCCCTGTCGAAATCTGTACTGACTGCACGAAAATCGGACGTGTTTTGACGGAGGACAAAAATTTTATAGCCTGCGCACCAGAATTTTTTTCGGCCGAAAAGTCGGAGTTGGTTGTCGGAAGCATCATACTAACAAGCCGAAAATCGGCCGATCGGTCGTCGGACGAAAATTCCCACGGAATCGTGCCGATTCTGCCCGTGATACTAAATCATTGCAAATCGCAGGACACCTGTGCGATTCCTGTGACTTGCAATGGCACCCCAAACGCGGCGCAATTTTGCCACGATTGTTGCCTGACGAATCGCGGTAAAACCGTGCAAACAGAATCGTGGGACGCCTGTCGCCCCAAAAAAAGCGCAAGAACTTCTTTTGGGCGACAGGCGTCCAACGATTCTGTTTGCGCGATTTGACGGGGGACAATCGCGGAAAAATCACGCCGCCTTCGGGGTGCCATTGCAAGTCATGGGAATCGCACGGACATCCCGCAATTTGCAATGATTCGGGCCGTGATCCGATACGCCAGTATGTGAACAGGGCCTAAGTGCTCTGGATTGAGACAAGTACACACCATAAAGGGATATTCTTTGTTCATATTTCATGTCTGAGGTTTACAACCACTTTACCCTGCAATGAGGAATCATTGGTTATACTTAATGGCTTGGCTTTGGCAGCTCAACACAAAGCATGGCACCCCCCCAAGATATAGGGGTCACCTAAACTGAGAAATGCACGTGAAAAGCTTTGGCAGCTCAACACAAAGCATGGCGCCCAAGATATAGGGGTCACCTAAACTGAGAAGTCCACATGAAAATAAAAAAGAAAGCACCAAGCAATTGTGCTAAGTCTAAGATCCTTTATTGTTATGACACAGCAAGGCAAAAGACATCAAATGCGTTTTGGAGGCCAAAAATTCACCTTCATTAGGGCTTGAACTAGAAAAAGCATCTGACACCTTTGTGCTACATTGTCCAAGCCCTGATGAAGTGAGATCTTTGGCTCCCAAAACGCATTGGCTGTCTTCTGCCTTACTGATATTATGTTTGATAACAATAACGGATCTTGAACTCATTAGACGATCGTTTGGCATTCTCCTTTTTCTCCAGAAGTAGCAGTGCCTGAGGGCGGTCAGATTTTACGGCATGCCCTGTGAGACCTCTGAGCACCTTAACCGAGCGCCATCACGTCTGAGGTTCAGCAGATTATACTAAAGCTACCGCAACATGACAGCCAATCAGAAGCTCTATCAGGCAACTCACTTCAAAGAAACACCATTGGTGTTAGCCGATATATTTCCTTCCACCAGCAGAGAGTTGCCCCCATTCCAGGCTTCCTGTGGGCAAACCCGAGTCTTCACATAGCTGCTGTCTTCCTCCAGCTCAACCGCAGAGAAGATGGGCTGTAGTTCCTGAGCACTTAAATTAAACCAGGGCCCAATATCTTCCGCCTGAAGCAAAGCAAGGAGGAAACAATTAATGACCATCAAAGTTAGAAAAACACCTTGATGTCTTCACTGGGGAAAAAAATGCATAATGGAACCTTTCCTTCACCATTTAAAGTGATTGTAAACCCTTATATATACCCAGTGAAGGGACCGGCCTCAGGCGATACACAGCGATGACACAAATCCTCCTACATAAGTTGCACCTGTTTATCTGCAGTCTTCTCTACTTGCATCCAAAGTGCAAAATGTATCCAGCTTGTCTAAAGGGCCATACACACTATAAGATTTTCTGAAGACATTTTCCTTTAGATTTACCAAAACCATATAATATGAGGTCAAACCTAAACACGTTCAATTTGTATGCAATCTGGCAGGCCCTTGCACTACAAAGAAAAGGTAAATCTGAAGGAAAAAGCCTTCAGAAAATCTTATAGTGTGTATGGCCCTTAAGAGTCAAGATAAAAAGTGGGTGGAGAGCTGAAGTTACACTCTGCAGAGCTCAGTGAGGAAAACTCTGAGAGCTGATTGGAGGGAAGAGACACGCCCCCCTTCACACAACACACAAGAACAGAGCTGAGGCTGTCAATCTGCTATAGGTCCCTCCCCCATTACCTTTTTTTCTATTGGTGTCAAGAAAAAAACTTATCAGAAGTAATTCATGCTGATAGCAGAGGAACAAAGCAGCAGACAAAAATGACACTTAGTGCTCTGGATTGAGACAAGTACACACTATAGAGAGATATGTTTTGTTCATATTTCACGTCTGAGGTTTAGAACCACTTTAAAGTGGAACTTCACTCCCAATCAACGATTATTTTTAATCCTCATGCAGCAAGCATTAGTGAATAGATAGGAAAGTATATTATATTTACTTGTTTTATACTTTTTTTTTTTATATACACTCTCCTGTATGCATACATGAGCTAAGAGCAGGAAGGAATCATTTGCCCTTATTCAAGATGGCCCCAGCCGGAAATTCTAGGGGGTGAATTTTAAAGGAGATATACAGCCAGGGCTCATTTGACTTTACATCTCCTTTGAATCACAGGAGTGCAGTTCGTGCTGCACTCCTGTGACCCGTTTTCAGCAGAGAGCAGGCTGAAGTCCGCACTCTGATGACGTCACCAAATCATCATGACCACAGAGTTGAGATCCACCAGGTGCCTGGACCGACACTCGGCTCAGCCTCTCAGAGAGCCCTGTCATTTGGTCCCTTCAATCACCTGACTTATCCTGCCTGGATCTGCCCTCCCCTGTAAACTGAAACTGTGGTCAGTTTACATGCCTCCGTCATCCACAGCCCTGTTGTCTGCTCTCGTGAGTCCTCCTCCCCTCCCTGCCAACTCCGTGTCAAAGCCCACCTGAACCTCCTGCTACTGAAATTACGGTTAATGCTTTATATAATTCTGTTTCCTAATGCTGTGTGCCCTGATCTCTGTGCTTTATAAAAAAAAAAAAAAATGCAAACTATGCCTGATTTCCTCTCTCCTCCCGACTGACGTTAGCAGCGGATTTTCAGCCCCTCCCGCTCTAGCAGTCAGATGGAGAGGGGAGAGCTGGCCGGTCACGTGAGTGCCACTCTGAAATCAGGTATAGTCAGCATTTTTTTGATCTTCAGGCCTAAAATGTGCCTTGTGTGCAAAAATACAAAAACATTCTTGGCAGCAAAAGGGTTGAAAAGAATTTCCAAATGCAAGCAAAGACAAACTAAAAACCTTCCAAGCAATATACAGTGCATTGAAAAAGTATTTATACCTATTGAAATTATTGCACATTTTGTCATGTTACAACCAAAAATGTAAATGTATTTTAGGAATGGTTTAAATCAAAGCATATTCATGTGTTAGAATGGCCCAGTCAAAGTCCAGACCTAAATCCAATTGAGAATCTGTGGCAAGACTTGAAAATTGCTGTTCACAGATGCTCTCCAGCCAATCTGACAGAATTTGAGCGATTTTGCAAAGAAGAATGGGCAAAAATGTCCCTCTCTAGATGTGTAAAGCTGGTAGAGACATCCCCAAAATGACTTGCAGCTGTAATTGCAGTGAAAGGGAGTTCTACAAAGTATTGACTCAGGGGGGCTGAATACAAATGTACGCCACACTGTTCAAATATTTGTAAAAAATGTTTAAAACCATTTATCATTTCCCTTCCACTTCACAATTATGTGCCACTTTGTGTTGGTCGATCACATAAAATCCCAATAAAATACATTTACGTTTTTGGTTGTAACATGACAAAATGTGAAAAATTTTTAAGGCACTGTATATCTATGGTGCCCACTCTCTTCCCAATCCTACATTAACCCTGTGCAGGGTTCATGTGCTTTTCTTTGTACCGGCAAGGTAATGAATTGCTTTTATTCATGGGACAGAAACCAATGAGATCACCAGCATATGCAATGATTATTCAGGCGCTCCAACACACAACTCACCTCTCCGTAGAAAAATCTCTTCTTCCCGTACCCAAGACAAAATGAGGAATATATAGGAAGGGTGCAGAGACTGTGGATGTACAGGTGTTTTTCCAAGAGAGACCAAAACCTGGAGAAAGATTATGGGATGGGCCAATTAAATTTTTATACATAAAAGTCCAAACATTTAAAGCGGAGTTTCGGCCACAGAAAAAAAAAATCAATGAACATACCCCCGGGACAGTCAGGGCTAGTACATTCCACAATGGATAGCCTTTGATCTGTCCCAGTTCGCACTTACCTTTTAGAAGAAATACTTACTTTTAAAATTTCTTCTCCAGCGCTGCCATCTCAGGTGTGGACAGCTTGAAGCCAGCGCGATCCTCTTCCGCGTCCTCTTCCGCCCTCTTCGGTCCCATGATGCACTGCGCCGGCCCCGCCGTCAGTTCCGGTTCTGCAGCGTCATCCCTGCACAGCTTCTGGGCATGCCCAGAAGCTGTTTAGCAAGGTATGACGGCGCCTGCAACGGAACTGACGTCGGGGCCGGTGCAGGCTCATTGATTCCTGGGAGCGATGACGTTCAGCTCCCAGGAATCATTGCAAAGCGGAAGTGACGGCGCAGGCCGTGCGGCCGAGGGAGGAAGTGGAAGGAAGGTGAGCATTTTTTTTTCTGCAATTACAAGTAAAAAAAAAAAAAAAAAAAAAATCCTAACTACCCATTTCTTTTTCAGGTGAGCTATAGCAAGCGGATGGCCAAAAATCGACTATGTCGATTTTGTGGCCGGAACTCCGCTTTAAGTCTAAAACATAGAAATTTCAAAGACAAAGTAGAGCTCTAGGCTGTATTACATGTTTACCTGCCTGTTCTTAGCAGGGATAGGCACAGACCAAGGCTGTGACGGACATTTTCCAAAGTACAGACCATAGTGAAGGACACCAACGTACATTTCAAATTAAAAAACATAAAAAACACTACTTTCTACTAGGGTTAGGGCCCTTCTCTAAAGGGGGATCTATGGGACCCTGCCCTAAAGAGGGATCTATGGGGACCCTGGCCTGCCCTAAAGGGGGATCTAAAATCAATTGTACAGAGATTGTACAAAAAGTGAACTTAGCCTTTAACACATCACAGTGCACTTGCGTTATAGCACATCACAATGCATTAGATGTGCATGATCTGTGGCTAGCTGCATGAAATAAATGTTGCAAGTGCAGTTTAAATGCATTGCAGGGCTTTGGCAGCCTATTTAAACATGAACATGTGTACGTTACTGCAACACCTTGGTGTGACAAGGCCCAAATAGTTCATACAGCCTACAGGCGGTCCCCAAGTTACAAACAGAATAGGTTCTGTAAATTTGTTCTTAAGTTGAATTTGTTTGTAAGTCGGAACAGGTACATTTTTTAAGTGTAGTTCCAGACAAAAAAATCATTTTTAAAGTTTTTTGGATAGCATAGGGAAAGGTTAACACCCCTGTAACATTTGTTTTGCTGTCTATGCCCATGTTCAGAAGATTTCACCTCACTTTCTGTCCCTATAATAATTGGATTTTACAATTTTGGGTTGTTGTGGAAACAAGGATTAGTGATAATACTTCAGTGGAGACACCTTTTTCCCATGATAACTCTTACAGAAGTGAATTTCCCTTCCTAGGGGGAGATTTCGCCTCACTTCCTGTTGTCTCCCTCCGTTTGTAAGTAGGAGTCGTTGGTAAGTCGGATGTTTGTAACCCGGGGACCGCCTGTATTATTTTTATCATTATTATTATTCCCACCTGTGCTGGTTCTCCAGGAATTGTTCCTTGTTGAAACATTCATAAACCCAGCCAGGAGCAAAGAGCGCAGCGGAGAAGCCATACTGACGGATCATCTGCAGAGACTGGAGAACAATACATGTTAGATTAGAGGGGCTGCACATGGACAAATAGTCAGCAGCAGAGATATATAGAGATGAGTCATAAAAAATGGGGGAAAAACAAATTTGCACATAAAATAAGTTGTTGCTGACAGTGACCAATCAGAGTTCTTGTTCAAACTAGGGGCGCAATGACGCGTCGACGTAGTCGACTACAAAAAATCGTCGACGTGCGTGAAAGGTGTCAACACGTGACGTCACACGCCCCCTGGCCGGACTCGCCTACCGGGATACCAAGATACGGCCGGCCCGCAGTGCCGCTTTAAGCATTGCCGGCCGGGCCGCTGCATTGATTGGGGCCGCTGCAGGCTGATCCCTCCCACTGTCCCACATAGACGAGATGTCACACGCCACTCCAGCAGCAGCATGTGATCGCAGGTGAGCCTGAGGGGTCTGCACTGGGAGGGGGGGCTTACTAAGTGGTCTGTACTAGGTGGGAGGGCTTACTGTGGGGTCTGTACTGGGAGGGGGCTTACTGAGGGGTCTGTACTGAGAGGGGGGCTTACTGAGGGGTCTGTACTGAGAGGGGGGCTTACTGAGGGGTCTGTACTGAGAGGGGGCCTCCTGAGGGGTCTGTACTGAGAGGGGGGCTGAGAGGTCTGTACTGGGAGGGGGGCTTACTGAGGGGTCTGTACTGGGAGGGGGGCTTACTGAGGGGTCTGTACTGGGAGGGGGGCTTCTTGAGGGGTCTGTACTGAGAGGGGGGCTTACTAAGTGGTCTGTACTGAGAGGGGGGCTTACTGAGGGGTCTGTACTGGGAGGGGGGCTTACTGAGGGGTCTGTACTGGGAGGGGGGCTTACTGAGGGGTCTGTACTGAGAGGGGGAGGGGATTAATTAGCTAATCAAAAAAACACTTAATTAGGCAAAAAAAATAAATAAATAATCGTTAAATTAGTCGACTAATCGTAAAAATAATCGATAGATTAGTCGACAGACAAATTAATCGTTAGTTGCAGCCCTAGTTCAAACCCTTCATGCCTAAGCACATTTTATCGTCTAAGCACAATTTTGCAACTTTTACGTATCACAACTACTTTGTGCATCCAGGTTGATTATATCACGTTTATTTTCAGGGCAAATTGGGTTTCATTTGGTGATGGATCTCTTGATTTTTTGTTTTTGATTTTTTTTTTATATTCAAGGAAAACTGGCCTAAATTATTATTTTTTATTTTTTAACATTTAGCTGTCTATTTCTTGTTACTACCATAACCTACCACCAAAGAACAACCTATAACAGTCATCACTAAATGGTGGCCCACAGTCCGCCACCCGGCCCGAGTCAATAAAATCAAGTTGGGCTGAGTGCTGCTCATCTGTTCACAGAAAGCTTTGTATTTCCTGAATGAATACAAGGCTTCCTCTAATTGGCTGAGGTGTAGATGACCTCACAATCTCCACCATGCTCAAACAGAAGAAGCTTTGTACTCTTTCAGAAAATACCAGGCTTTCCATGAATGGGAACCCAAATTAAGTCACGTGGGCTGTGACGCAACTAGTCAGGTACATCTCTTTGGGTTTTCGGCCGATCCCAGAAGTTCATGGTTTCTGATGCTGTTGTAATCAGTTTTAAAATGTGAGTTACTACTTTTTTGTTAATAAAATCCATTTTCATTGGAATATTACACAATGAGGATTTGCTTTCTTGTATAACCATATCACCCCTCGGAAGAGAGGGGAGTGGATAGTGGGAGAGAGTGAGGACAGACCCATATACCATTTCATTGCTGATTGGAAGAAAGGATAGGATACAGTCACCCATGGAGAGGAACTGATTACACCCTACATTCTTTTAGACTTTCTGGTCTAGGGAATGAGGTGAGCTGCTCACAGTGTGGATTGAGGTGCAAGGGAGAGTGATTACATCACTGAGGAATTTGATGACATTTGCACGATGGATATCACTGGACACACTAATTTTGTTCTGTAATGGACATCATAATTATATGAAACATATATAATTATATGAAAATTAGGTCACCAAATTGTAGTTTCTCACACTTTATCATTGTATTGATTAATGTTTAAGCTATTTTTCCGTATTTCCACATTTTTGCACAATTTTGCATTATTTGCAGCACTGGTGTTTTTTGTTACAATACTTAGTAGAGGGACAGGGGGAGAAAGAGCCGCACCGATTTAAGTCCAGCATAAAGGTGAAGAAACAATTTATTAGGATAAAAAAAACTTACATTTGCCACAATGGTACAAGCATTTGTAGTGTGTAGGGCACTACAAATGCTTGTACTATTGTGGAAAATGTAAGTGTTTTTTATCCAAATAAATTGTTTCTTCACCTTTATGCTGCACTTAGATCGGTGCCGCTCTTTCTCCCCCTGTCTCCATACTACAGAGCTGCTTCATACTCTGCGAGCTGGCAGCAGACCTCCTAAAGTGCACCTCTAGTGTGATTTGCACCAGCAATTATGACATGAACTATATGCCATGAACTATATACCATGACATGAACTATATACCATGAACTATATGCCGTGCCATGAACTATATACCATGAACTATATGCCGTGCCATGAACTATATACCATGAACTATATGCCATGACATGAACTATATGCCATGAACTATATACCATGAACTATATGCCATTAACTGTATTCCATAAACTATACGCTATGAACTATATACCATGACATGAACTATATACCATGAACTATATGCCATGACATGAAATATATACCATGAACTATATGCCATGACATGAACTATATGCCATGAACTATATGCCATGAACTATATGCCGTGCCATGAACTATATACCATGAACTATATGCCATGACATGAACTATATGCCATGAACTATATACCATGAACTATATGCCATTAACTGTATTCCATAAACTATACGCTATGAACTATATACCATGACATGAACTATATACCATGAACTATATGCCATGACATGAAATATATACCATGAACTATATGCCATGACATGAACTATATGCCATGAACTATATGCCATGCCATGAACTATATGCCATGCCATGAACTATATGCCATGAACTATATGCCATTAACTATATGCCATGAACTATATACCATGAACTATATACCATGAACTATATACCATGAACTATATACCATGAACTATATACCATGAACTATATACCATGACATGAACTATATGCCATGAAATTTATGCCATGACATGAACTATATACCATGATTTATATGCCATGAACTATATGCCATGACATGAACTATATGCCATGAACTATATGCCATGACATGAACTATATACCATGAACTATATGCCATGCCATGAACTATATGCCATGACATGAACTATATGCCATGAACTATATGCCATGAACTGCATACGGACTGACACTTGTCACTTGATGTCACATTGCTCCCTGTACCCACTTATACATTATATACAGTCTGACTCATCAGCTTTCTTTCCCCCTTAGCGCTCACTATCCCCTCCCACATCTCAATACCTAGTCGGGGTACTATTTTAATGCTGAATTGTGATAAGACACATACATTTTATTTTTATTTGCGTTATTTTGTACATCTTGATGAGAAGTTCATTGCAGCACTTTGAGTACAAAGTCTGTAGATAAATTATTATTATTATTATTATTATTCACGTTATGCAATATCTACCTTGAGAGATCAGACACATATAATATTACCGTTTGCAATTCTTTATATAGTTTTTTAGTTTTTGAAGCATAGTGTCACTTCATATTTGTAAACAATTGTATTTTAGATGTGGGGACACATTGTTAAGTTGTGAGCAGCTGCTTCCTATTTCTTATAAGTGGTAGTGCATAGAATTCTATATCTACAATATCCATAGAAGGATCACGAACACGGTGACAGCTGTACACATTAGGTACATTTACCTTGACGGTTTCAAACTGCCCTCCTACAACTTCTCCCCGACCAAAGATGTCCACTCCAACGTAAATGTCTGTCCTGCGGGGCTCCACCGCCATACGCTGTAAATGCTCCTCCTTCCAGTTGTAGTTTGTGAAAATTCCATCGCAAGCATCAAAAAACTGTCTATGGTTATAAAAGAAAGACTTTTTTTTGTGATACACAGAGATGAAACAAATCTTCCAACAAAAGTTGTACATGTTTATCTACAGCTGTCTTTCCCCTACATTCATTAAAAGTGCAGAATTTACACAGGATTTCTCAGCAATGAAAAAGGGGCAGAGAGCTGAATTTACATCAGTGAGGAGGAGAGCTCTGAGAACTGATTGGAGGGAAGGGACGTACCGCACCCTCTTTACACAGCACACAGGAGCAGAGCTGAGGCAGCAGGAATGCACAGCATTTTACTATTAATGAAGCATTTTAACAGACCAAACGGGAGCAAAAAACAGAAGCTAATTTTTAAGGTTTATGTACAATTGAAAGGCCAATAACAATACAGATAAGACCACACCGATGTTTACTTAAAGGAGTTGTAAAGGCAGAAGGTTTTGGTTTCCTTAAATGAATTCTATACATGAAGAGAAAAAGCCTTCTCTGTGCAGCCACCTCCCCAGCACCCCCTAATACTTACCTGATCCCCATCTCTGTCCACAAATCCCTCGGCCATCCGGGGCTCTCCCTTCTGATTGGCTGAGACACAGCAGTGGCACAATTTTCTCCCACAGCTGTCAACGTCAGTTAGGCTCCATGTACACGGGACGTTGTAAATGGCCGTTTAGGAGCAGTTGGGCGTTTTTTTCAGAAGCCCCTGAACCCATCTACATGTTATCTTATCTGTCCATGTACACAGGCTTGTTTACAGTCATTTGCAGGCAGTTGAGTTCAGGGACATTTTTTGGAACGCAATTAATTGCGTTCGAATGTGTGTTTCCCGGCGTTTCAAACGCAAAAACGCGACCGAGCGCGATGACCTGCGTTTAGCGTTCGCGTTTTTCCATTTTAAAGGGGAATCATTTTTTTGACCTCTAGGAACGGTTCTAAATGCAAACGCCCGCTAAACGCGGGTGCAAGCGCGACCTAACGGACATTTCAAACGTCCTAAAAATTCCAGCATTCAAAAGGGACTTTTAACAACGTCCCGTGTACATGGAGCCTTAGCCAATCAAGAGCGGGGGCGGGGCCGAACAGCAGCTCCGTGTCTGAATGGACACACGGAGGTGCAGCTCGGCTTCCCCCATAGCAAGCTGCTTGCCGTGGGGGGCACTCATCAGAAGGGAGGGGCCAGGAGCATAGAAGAGGAACCCGAGAAGAGGAGGATCCAAAAAACCAACTGCACAGAGGAGGCAAGTATAACATGTTTTGTCATCTAAAAAGAAAAAAAAAATGGACTTTACAATTTTATACAAGTCTAAGACAAATAAAGTGATTGTAAAGTCTTTTTTTTTTTTCTTTTTAGATAACAAAACATGTTATACTTGCCTCCTCTGTGCAGTTGGTTGTGCACAGGGCAGCCTGGATCTTCCTCTTCTCGGGTCTCTCTTCTATGTGTGTGTATATATATATATATATATATATATATATATATATATATATATATATATATATATATATATATATATATATATATATATATATACACACACACACACACATACACACTTATCAGTGTATTTACTGAATATCAGAAGATAAAACAGAAAGGCCCCTTTCACACAAGACGGACTCTGATTTGATAATCGGGGGGGGGGTGTCCACTGATCTCCTGCTGATCGGAGCAGAGCGGGTGGATGACCCGTCCGTGTCCTCTTAGTTTATGTAGAGTGGACACAGACAGAGCCAACTCTGCTCTATGGGCGGTCAGGTGTAAAAAGACTCCACTGTCCCGTTTACACCCGGCTGCCTCTGATGCGTCTAGACGGAGGGGGACGGATCCCCTTTCCATTTTATTTTTTTTTTAGCAGACCAGATCAGATGGGAGGTAGGCAGGTGTAAAAATGTACTTGCAGGTCCATAAGTGTGAATGTAGGGTCCAATTAGGACTGCCTACAAAACTGACAGGCGGACCTGATCAGTCCATTCGTGTAAAAGGAATCAAAAGGTGCGGTATTCCAGGAAAAGAGAAAACCCAACACCATTCCACTGGTCATTTACCTGTTTTCACCATTAAGTTCATTTTGCCATCGCAGTTCTCCGGTATGGATCACACTGTCGTACCACAGGACGAGGCTCCCCGGGACTTGGGAGTGCATTTTTTCCATTAGGTAGGAAAGGAAGAGCGGGACCTGAGACACTGCCAGTGGCTAGACATGAAAAAGAGAAAGACAAACTATAAGGGCTTTCCATTATCATTGTATTAATCCTTGGATACATATTCAAGCTGTTATTTGGAAGATCAAATGAGGTTACAGCCCTTTACAGAGATCTACAGTACCAAGAATTGGCTGGTTGTTCAAGAGGAGCTCAAGTCTCAATTTCGAAGTCAGCAGCTACAAATAATCGAAATTCTGACTTTTAACATAAGCAAACTTCTGGCTCAGATTGCCGCAGTGCCTCTCACCAGAAGTGGGAGCAGGTATCTGCCAAAACCAGGTACCCGCTCCCCCCCTCTCCCCCAGAAAGTGGCAAATGTGGCAGTGTAGGGGGGGGGTGTATGCAAGCAAGTGGAACTTTCCTTTTTGGGTGAATTTCTGCGTTAAAAGGCTAAGTTCACCTTTCCTTAAAAAACAAAAAAATGCCATCTTTTTGCAGAAGAAAAAGTGCATTTATCGTTTTTTTTGACAGAAGCCTGCAGAGCATTGCACCCATGATCAGTGGATCGCGAGTGTAATGTCAAGCTCCTGAAGACATTGTCTGTATGGGGCAGACGGTTCCTGAGCTGTGGGCAGTGTGAATGAACTACGAGCGTGCTGATCAGTGTGATCGTCATTCATGGATACTACAAATCCCTCTGCCGTGGTGGCGGACTGGACTTGTAGTTTATCCATTCACAGGTTCCTGTGAATAAATGATGCAACTATGTCCCGCACAATCGCACCGATTTCAAAATGTGACAGTGGGTGCAAGGAAAAAATACAGGTGTAACATGCTACTAAAGGCAAACTTATCCTTTAACAGAGGTGTAGAAATAAATAGAGTCCTAGAGCACCACCTGCTGGCTGGAGATGGTAGATATGACATTTATATTTGTATATACCTGACTGAACAAAATAAAATTTTTATTTGCCCTGAATACAAAAAAGGAAACAAAAAAGTACTACATATTCTTTTCAGATGCTATACCATGCTCATAGTCCCTACCATGCTGAGTCCCTACCGATTTTGTAAATTTTTTCCACAATCCGTGAGAATTAGGCATGTACATCCTAGAGACAGGAAAATAAGGCCAGCCCATACCAACACTGTTACTGAGACCTGCCAATATTGTCACTAAGGGGAGCCAATAACCACATTAAAACTAGCCAATAGGGACACTAATGCCAACAAGTAGGGACATAGAGGCCAACCAATAAAAGTTAAACCTGCCAATAAGGACACTGAGGCTAGCCAATAAGGACACTGAGGCCAGCATAGAGTGACAAGGAGGCCAGACGATAAGGACACTGAAACCAGCAAATAAGGACACTAAGACCAGCCAATACCTACACTGAGACCAGCCAATGAAAACACTGAGGATAGGCAATAAAGCCACTAATGCCTCATTTCCACTGAGCGGTACGGTTAGGTTCGGTATAGTTCAGTATGGTTGGGAACGGTACACCTTGATCAGGCTTGCATTTCCACCACCAACAGTACCTCAGCTCAACAGTACCTCAACAGTGTAGCTCCACCCTATTGGTACGGTTATATTGTGCTTGGTACCCCAATGAAAGGGTCCCAAAAAAGTGGTACGGTAGGGTTCAGAAATAGGCTACCATTAACAACTTTTGGCAATGGAAACGGCAAAAATTGCGTACTGTACCAAACCAAACTTTACCACTCAATGGAAACAAGCCATTAGGCCAGCTAATAAGAACCACAGGGCCAGAAAATAAGGACACTGAAGACAGCCAGTAGGAAAAATAGGGGTACCCAATAAGGACACAACTGCAAACTACTAAAGACAGAGGCCAACCAATGACAGTGAAGTCTACAAATAAAGACACTGAGGCAAGCCAATAAGGACACTTAGACCAGCTAATAAGGACAGCGGGGCCAGGAAATAAGGACACTGAAGACAGCTAATAAGGAAACTAAGGTCACCCAATAATAAGGTGCCATGAGGCCAGCCAATAGGGACATGTTTGTAACCTACTAAGGACACAGAAGCCAACCAATGACAGTTAAGCCAGTGAGGCCAGCCAATAAGGACACTTTGACCAGCTACTAATGACACAGAGGCCAGTCCATAGTGACAATGAGGCCAGCCAGTACAGACATTGGGGTCACTCAACATGAACACTAAAGCCAGCCAATAGAGACACTAAGGCCAGCCAACAATTTCACTGAAGACAGTTAATAAAGGATACTTAGGCCAGGTAATAAGGAAAATAAAGGTAACCAATATGGACACTGAGGTCAGCCAATGAGGACATTGAGATCAGCCAATAGGGACACTGACCTTATAGCTGCAATTCAAGATTTACTGACCATCTAAGACATTCTTAAAAGAAAGCTGAAGGCACAAGCAGGTATCTCCAGGTTCCTGCAGGCAATGTCCTCGGTCGCAAAATTTAAGATTCATTACAGATAAACATTTGTAACTGGAATTAGGTTTTAAAGTGTAACTAAAGTGAAGACAAATAAGTCACAGGGTCCTGATGAGATACACCCAAGATTATTAAAAGAGCTTAGTGGTGAGCTGCCAAAACCATTAACAGATCTATTTAACCAATCATTAGTAACAGGAGTCGTCCCGGAAGATTGGAAATTGGCAAATGTCGTGCCCATTCACAAGAAAGGTAGTAGGGAGGAATCGAGCAACTATAGACCAGTGAGTCTGACATCAATAGTAGGCAAATTAATGGAAACCCTATTAAAGGATAGGATTGTGGAACATCTTAAATCCCATGGATTGCAAGATGAAAAACAACATGGGTTTACTTCAGGGAGATCATGTCAAACAAATCTTATAGATTTTTTTGACTGGGTGACTAAAATAATAGACGGTGGAGGTGCAGTAGACATTGCATATCTAGATTTTAGTAAGGCTTTTGACACTGTCCCACATAGAAGACTTATCAATAAACTGCAGTCATTGAGCATGGACTCCCATATTGTTGAGTGGATTAGGCAGTGGCTGAGTGACAGACAACAGAGGGTTGTAGTCAATGAGAACATTCAGAACAAGGTCATGTTACCAGTGGGGTACCTCAGGGATCTGTACTGGGACCAATTTTGTTTAATATCTTCATAAGTGATATTGCAAAAGGCCTCGATGGTAAGGTTTGTCTTTTTGCTGATGACACAAAGATATGTAACAGGGTTGATGTACCTGGAGGGAAACGCCAAATGGAAAAGGATTTAGGAAAACTAGAAGAATGGTCAGAACTCTGGCAACTGAAATTTAATGTGGATAAGTGCAAGATAATGCACCTGGGGCGTAAAAACCCAAGGGCAGAATATAGAATATTTGACACAGTCCTGACCTCAGTATCTGAGGAAAGGGATTTAGGAGTAATTATTTCAGAAGACTTAAAGGTGGGAAGACAATGTAATAGAGCAGCACGAAATGCCAGCAGAATGCTTGGATGTATAGGGAGAGGTATAAGCAGTAGAAAGAGAGAAGTGCTTATGCCGCTGTACAGAACACTGGTGAGACGTCACTTGGAGTATTGTGCGCAGTACTGGAGGCCATATCTCCAGAAGGATATAGATATTCTAGAGAGAGTTCAGAGAAGAGCTACTAAACTAGTACATGGATTTCAGGAAAAAACTTACCAGGAAAGGATAAAGGACCTTAACATGTATAGCTTGGAAGAAAGAAGAGACAGAGGGGTAAAGGAGGAGAGCATATTTAAAAGAAGAAAAACTACCACAAGAGGACACAGTTTTAAATTAGAGGGGCAAAGGTTTAAAAGTAATATGAGGAAGTATTACTTTACTGAGAGAGTAGTGGATGCATGGAATAACCTTCCTGCAGAAGTGGTAGCTGCAAATACAGTGAAGGAGTTTAAGCATGCATGGGATAGGCATAAGGCTATCCTTCATATAAGATAGGGCCAGGGACTATTCATAGGATTCAGATATATTGAGCAGACTAGATGGGCCAAATGGTTCTTATCTGCCGACACATTCTATGTTTAAAGCCCAGGCATGCCACCCAGCATCTTTCCACCCACTTCTTGTGAGTCACAGCCCCTCCCCCTGAGGAAGTGTCATCATATTGGACTGGGATCATAGAACAAAACTGCAGAGATTGGTGCTAACATCAGTGTTGCTTCCTGAATTATTCAGGATCACCGACCACCAGATAGAAAGAGAACCTAGCAGATCATGTGACTGGCCAGAAGACAGTTAATGATGTTGAATTCCAAGAAAGGGCTGCTTGGCCTAGTCTGAATTTGCCTTTAAGATTCAGGACATGGACAGTAGGCATAGGCAATACTCACACTAAGTACATTCTCAATGTTGATCAGCCAGCCATCGAAACGGTAGAATTGAGCCAACATGACCATCTGATCTGCCACAGCTTTATAGGTTGATTCTTCACCACTTAGGAAGGACTCGCATGTCTTAGCCCCATCTTCCCATTCTGTGATAAAAGTTCCTAGATGAAGATCAGAAGAGAAACTCAACATGACAGTGAAGATCTAGAACTAGTGGAAGAATGTTAATAGTATATTATTAAAATGCAATTAAAAGTCATATTCTGGTAAGACCTACTCAAAGTCCACCCCTAAACCGAAAGAGATGTTATAGCAGACATAAGACGATTTGCTTGAGCAGGTTGCACTCTTGTTTACTTGTAAATAAAATTCAATGCATACCATTTATTTTAACACCATTATTAAAAAAAAAAAAAATACAATATTAAAGTTTTCTTTTTAGTTAAAAAACTTTGAAATATTGCTTTTTTTCATATTAAAATTTCTAAACTTCCTTGGGCTCTTTTCACATGTGTACCAGGCTAATCTTAACTGCGTCACTGAAAGAAAAAAAAAGCCTGTTGTCTACCTAGAACAATAGTTAAAATGTAAGATCACCTTTTCAGAAAAAATTTAAACCCTTCCCAAACCCCACGATCCCACTGTATTTACCACTGTGGGCGATTTGCTGTCAGCACCCACACAGCCATCCGGGAAAATAAAATCCTCGCTCTTCTCCCTCTCCTCTGTGCAGTTTCCAGGAAAGATCAGAGCAATTCTGATTGGTCAGCACTGGCACCAGGGTAGAGGGAGAAGAGCAGGGATTTCAGATCCCTGGAGCACTGCACCGGCACTGACAGTTCATCTGCCACAGGGGTAAACACAGCGTTAGTTGACCTTTTTAATTTTTCTGAAAAGATGAACTAACCTTTTAAAGCAGAAATTTTCACACACAAATGAACGAGCCAGAGGAGTGACTCCACCTACTCTGTTCATAAAGGCCATATGGAAATTCAATCAGTGAGAGACAGTCGGAAAGCAAACAGTTCAGCAATGCTCTCTCCTTAGGAAACTTACAGTCATGTCCATAAATATTGGGACATCTACACACTTCTAATCTTTTTGGCTCTATACACCTCCACAATGGATTTGAAATGAAACAAACAAGATGTGCTTTAACTGCAGACTTTCAGCTTTAATTTGAGGGTATTTACATCCAAATCAGGAGAAAGATGTAGGAATTACAACAGTTTGTATATGTCCCTCACACTTTTTAAGGGACCAAAAGTAATGGGACAATTGGCTGCTCAGCTGTTCCATAGCCAGGTGTGTGTTATTCCCTCATTATCCCATTTACAAGGAGCAGATAAAAGGTCCAGAGTTCATTTCAAGTGTGCTATTTGCATTTGGAATCTGTTGCTGTCAACTCTCAATATGACATCCAAAGAGCTGTCACTATCAGTGAAGCAAGCCATCATTAAAAAGAAAGAATGCATCGGTGAGCTCTGCAACACGAAAAAAAGACCCGGAAGACCACGGAAAACAACTGTGGTGGATGATGACCGAAGAATTCTTTCCCTGGTGAAGAAAACACCCTTCACAACAGTTGGCCAGATCAAGAACACTCTCCAGGAGGTAGGTGTATGTGTGTCAAAGTCAACAATCAAGAGAAGACTTCACCAGAGTGAATACAGAGAGGGTTCGCCACAAGATGTAAACCATTGGTGAGCCTCAAAAACAGAAAGGCCAGATTAGAGTTTGCCAAACAACATCTAAAAAAGCCTTCACAGTTCTGGAACAACATTCTATGGACAGATGAGACCAAGATCAACTTGTAGCAGAGTGATGGGAAGAGAAGAGTATGGAGAAGGAAAGAAACTGCTCATGATCCAAAGCATACCACCTCATCAGTGAAGCATGGTGGTGGTAGTGTCATGGCGTGGGCATGTATGGCTGCCAATGGAACTGGTTCTCTTGTATTTATTGATGATGTGACTGCTGGCAAAAGCAGCAGGATGAATTCTGAAGTGTTTCGGGCAATATTATCTGCTCATATTCAGCCAAATGCTTCAGAACTCATTGGACGGCGCTTCACAGTGCAGATGGACAATGACCCGAAGCATCCTGCGAAAGCAACCAAAGAGTTTTTTAAGGGAAAGAAGTGGAATGTTATGCAATGGCCAAGTCAATCACCTGACCTGAATCCGATTGAGCATGCATTTCACTTGCTGAAGACAAAACTGAAGGGAAAATGCCCCAAGAACAAGCAGGAACTGAAGACAGTTGCAGTAGAGGCCTGGCAGAGCATCACCAGGGATGAAACCCAGCGTCTGGTGATGTCGATGCGTTCCAGACTTCAGGCTGTAATTGACTGCAAAGGATTTTCAACCAAGTATTAAAAAGTGAAAGTTTGATTTATGATTGTTAATCTGTCCCATTACTTTTG
Source organism: Pelophylax lessonae (assembly GCF_965119305.1). Classification (NCBI taxonomy): domain Eukaryota; kingdom Metazoa; phylum Chordata; class Amphibia; order Anura; family Ranidae; genus Pelophylax; species Pelophylax lessonae. The sequence goes on from NC_138778.1 coordinate 29,123,508, forward strand.
GTCCCTTAAAAAGTGTGAGGCACATATACAAACTGTTGTAATTCCTACACCGTTCACCTGATTTGGATGTAAATACCCCCAAATTAAAGCTGAAAATCTGCAGTTAAAGCACATCTTGTTTGTTTCATTTCAAATCCATTGTAGTGGTGTATAGAGCCAAAAAGATTAGAATTGTGTCGATGTCCCAATATTTATGGACCTGACTGTATACAATATCTGTGACATTAATGTCATCCTGTTTTAAATGTTTATTTGTAACAGAAAGATTTCATATAAATATGGTTATCTGACTAAAAGGATATAACAACATTGATATGGATGGTAAGAGTTATTATGATGCACAAGGCATGACACAGAATGGCAATGGCCTCACCTAGAATGGAGACTCCATGTTTGTGGGCAGCGTTAGTCCAGCAGACAGGAGGAAGGGTAAACATACGGTGACTAAAGTACACAAATGTATCAATGTACTGCCAATGATAGAACACAAAAGGGTCCTTCGCGTCAGATCCCTGGATGAACCTGCAGGACAATATGTGATTAAATAGAATCTATTCTTCAAGGCAATCATACATACTAAATCAGGTTTTTTAACTTAGCGTTGGAAAGTGTGAGAAAGATTTATCATTTCTATCAGGTTATTTCTGATCCTGTTGGAAAGATTTTTCCTCACTTGCTGTCTCTGTGACACCAGGATAAGAGAGATAGAGGGAGTGGGTGTCACTGGGAGAAGGAAAGCAAAGGCAGCAAAATAAAAAGGTGTAATTTTTGTGGAATCCCTTTGAGTAACTGAAGAGGTAAACCAACCACGGGAACAAGGAATGGGTGGTATATGCTAATGGGGAGAAGAGAAATTAGGTGACACCCTTACTTTGCCCTGCATGCTAAAGAAAGAGGTTACTTTAGGAAAATAAAGTTTCTGCTTGTTTAAGCTATCCTCCATACCTGTCTTCCAGATATCCTCCCATCATGTCATGGCAGACCAGTGTCTTGGGCCTCTGATCTTCAATAGGTGGATGTCTTTTGGCAAGAGGTGTTACAGCGACATTATATTTGTCCTGATTGGTTGGTCTCCATGACAAAAGTTCCTCCAGGTTGGAGAAGAAGAAGCTGATTGGTTCAGTGGTCCCCCTATCATGGTGCCTTGCTAAATTAATAACAGAGATAAACCACATTAGAGTCAAGGTTAGCAAACGTTTCTTTATAATTCAGGTTTACAAAGATTCTCCACTTTTATTCCTTATTAGTATTGCTTAGCCTTAGACCAAACTTTCTCAATCATTTTAATACAGAGGGAATCCTTGAAACCTTTTAGTCTCAGGGATCTCCTGCTAATAATTACTATATTTCAATTATCTTTTGGTGATGTAATGTTCATGGTACATTACCATAATGCTCAGTGTGAAGAGTGTCCCTTTACATTTGTGGTCTGCAAGAAGAATCCCCCCTTAGATAGCTAAAAGATCGTTTACTTCAGTAATTACATATTTGAGAGGCAGAAACTGCTTAATGCTCAAAGAACCGCTAACAACATTTGAAGGAACCTTTGGGTTGCACGTTATGCTGGTCGAGAACGGCCAATCTGGATATTAGTTTTAGACATGGAGGCGTTCTTTGCTCACTGCTCAAGGAACCCCTAGCAACCTCTGGGAGGAACCTTTGGGTTCCATGTTACCCTGGTTGAGAAAGACCAATCTAGGCACTAGCATCAGACATGGAGGAGTTCTTTGCTCATAGCTTTAGGAACTCCTAGCAACCTCTGGATGAACCTTTGGGTTCCATGTTACCCTGGTTGAGAAAGGCCAATCTAGACACTAGCATCAGACATGGAGGAGTGATTTGCTCATTGCTCAAGAAACTCCTAGCAACCTCTGAAGGAACCTTTGGGTTCCACATTACCCTGGTTGAGAAAGGCCAATCTGGACGCTAGCATAAGACATAGAGGAGTTCTTTGCTTATTGTTCAAGGAACCCCTGGAAGAACCTTAGGGTTCTAATGAACCCTGGTGGAGAAAGGCTGGCTTATAGACACCTACCACCACCATATCAGGACTGACCATCAATGCATGCTCTGATTCACTCTGGCATTCACTACATGAGGGAGCGTTGGCGCCAATGCCTGTGCGAACCAGATCGCTCAGGTGTGGCACCTCCCCTTGTCATGCACGCTGGCGTGACATTGGGAGTCACCCGTGGCCACATTGATAATATATATACTGTCCTGTTGAGGACGATACACTCCCGATCAGCTTTTTCATTTCCTTTCTCTATGCTGGGCTACTATGCATCTTGGACAATGGCTATACTATGCACTATGAGGTAATGCACTTGGTTTATACTGCTGACTGCCTTCTCCTGCATTTAATTTAGGAGTGACATATTATTCCCTTTGGACTCTCTTTATCATGCCTTACATCCCTCAGATTGTCCTATTTCTTCCCCCAGCTTTCAGGTGTATATTCACTCACACACTCCCTATCCCACTTTTGGTTTCCTAGGTCTATCCATATCAATTTGTTATAAATTTTCTTTTCACATTTGCATCTTGATTCACCTATGTAGAAACTTTGTGCACTGGGTATTCCCTCCTTCCCTTGGGATGTAACCTTTAGCTGTATTACACATTTCAGCACTTCATCACTATCATTATCACATTGATCACGCCATTTATAATATTATATATTACTCCCTACCAGTGCCCTGCCTGTGCTTTTCCAGTTCTTTGTGCCTGGAAAATAGAGAATGACCATGGCGTCCAGAAAGCGTTATTTTTGCGCAAAAGCGATTTTAGACAAACTGGTAAACAGCGACAGCGAAACAGAGTTACTTGAAGAACTGAGCGATAGCGATTGGTGGGAAAATTCGTCATCCGGTACGGAAAGTGACGACTGCGACGATTCTGATGTCTCTTTCTGGCACATCGCTTGTGGAATTTGGGAAGAATATCAAATGATTCTTCAGAATTTCCAACGGAGCGACGTGCCAAAAAGAGACATCAGAATCGTCGCTGTCGTCACTTTCCGTACCGGATGACGAATTTTCCCACTAATCGTTATCACTCGGTTCTTCAAGTTACTCAGTTTCGCTGTCGCTGTTTTCCAGTTCGTCTAGAAGCGCTTTTGCGCAAAAAGAACGCTTTTTGGACGCCATGGTCGTTCTCTATTTTCCAGACAGAAAGAACTGGAAAAGCACAGGCAGGGCACTGGAAAAGTCACCAGGTGCAATCCTGTGGTGAAATGGCAGATACAGTGTAATCCGTTAGGGTCACAGCTTTGTATCATGTCATTTAGTGTATTTTCATTTTTGAAATTGCCGCCGGTTCCACCCCCCTGCGCTGCGACGCTCGCAGGGAAGGGAACTGGAAGACAGGTGCTGGCATCTGCCGAGCACACAGCGGGAGGATGGCGGGGGAGGACGGCGGGGAGGACAGCGGGGGAGGACAGCGGGGGAGGACAGCGGAAGGACAGCAGGGGAGGACGGCGGGGGATCGCAGGGGAAGGTGAGTTTTAAAATATAAAACAACAGATTTCCATGCGAAACAATGTACCGCTTTTAGCACAGAAATCCTGACATAATCAGACCGCCAGGGAGGTTAAATAAAGCCTTACCTTATTTTAGATCCAATACATCATCACTATGTCTCTGTGGCTCTGTATGCAATGCAGGCTGGTCAAAGCTGGTGAGCGAAGCTGGCAGGGTGCTGTACTTAGCTTCTTGAAACCATCACAGCACCCTGCCTCCGTACTCCTCTCAAGAGCCCTCAGCCCTGATACAAGCAGTAGGATGCTTCTTGGGAGAAGTTTTTCAAATTTCACAATGCCTTGATAGGTTGAGGTCAGTCTGGGAGGAGTTGTCATTCATTGGCAGGCTGTATTTGCAGGCAGATCACCTTAGGCAAAGTCCACATGTGATGCTGAGCATCCACAATTGAAAGAACTGAACTCCAGTGAATAAAAGAGCTAGATGATACTGGACTTCATCCAGCCAGGAAACCAAGCTGGCTCTTTTTGACTTGCTGTTGGTTCTAATGCACATTGTTAGAAGCTCACAGTGTGCAGTGAACTCAGAGGAAGCAATTTCAAAACAAGAGAGGAGCCTGTATAACTTTGCAAGACTAGCATTTAGTTTTAACATAACACAGTGTTAAGGTCCTTTCACACGGGCTATCCGATCCGATCCGCCTGTCAGTTTTCAGGCGGACATGATCGGATGCTACATGCATTCCTATGGGGCAGCGGGTGTCAGAGGAGACATCTCCTGACACCCGCTGCTATCCGATCCGATCCTGTCTGTAAAATCCGGATGGATGGAAACCCGGAGGATTGGATCCGATCTCCCCATAGAGGACAGTGGGGATCTGACAGCTCCGTCTCTGCACACAGAGTGGAGACAGAGCTGTCATCCGCCTGCTCAGCTGGGATCAGCGGATCAATCCCCCGCTGAGCAGAGAACAGACCTCGTCGGGCGGTGCGCCGAGTGAAAGGACCCTCTTTAACAAGGAGCGCTTTTTATTACATTTTATAAAATCTGTAAACAAAGTGAGCAGATATTAAATTTACCAGACAAAGGAGCCGATTCATATCTAATGATCTCTTTATAGACTTTCATCTCCAGAATCTAAGAGAGAGCAAAGACACAAAAAAGAATGTGAAATATGTTTTTCCATTTTAATAATAATATATACAGTATATATATAGTTTTACATATACGTAAAATACATCAGCTTGTCTTTAATAATGGGCTCATATTCATGAACATATTTTAAAAAAAAATCTTGTTACTGTGTATATTTTGTAATTGGTTGCATACACAAAGTCATATTTGTAAACTGCATACATGGCCCTACTTCCAGCTTTGCAGTACTGCACAGCGATTGTGCTTTACTGCTTCTTTCCACAATGCAATTCTGAGTCAGCTGACTCACTGAAAATATTTTTGCTAAACAAACAAAAAAAAAAGAATAAAAAAAAATTCTTAGTTTCTGTTATAAAATTTTGCAAAGCAACATTTCTCCTTCAGTGATGGGCAATGGTGGGCACTGGTGAGGTGGCACTGATGGGCACTGGTGAGGTGGCACTGATGGGCACTGGTGAGGCTACAATAAAGGGCACTGGTGAGGCTACAATACTGGGCAATGGTGAGGCTACAATACTGGGCAATGGTGAGTCTACAATACTGGGCACTGGTGAGGCTACAATAAAGGGCACTGGTGAGGCTACAATAAAGGGCGCTGGTGAGGCTACAATAAAGGGCACTGGTGAGGCTACAATACTGGGCACTGGTGAGGCTACAATACTGGGCACTGGTGAGGCTACAATACTGGGCACTGGTGAGGCTACAATAAAGGGCACTGGTGAGGCTACAATACTGGGCACTGGTGAGGCTACAATACTGGGCACTGGTGAGGCTACAATACTGGGCACTGGTGAGGCTACAATACTGGGCACTGGTGAGGCTACAATAAAGGGCACTGGTGAGGCTACAATAAAGGGCACTGGTGAGGCTACAATAAAGGGCACTGGTGAGGCTACAATAAAGGGCACTGGTGATGCTACAATACTGGGCACACGTGAGGTTACAATAAAGGGCACTGGTGAGGCTACAATACTGGGCACTGGTGAGGTTACAATAAAGGGCACTGGTGAGGCTACAATACTGGGCACTGGTGAGGCTACAATAAAGGGCACTGGTGAGGCTACAATGAAGGGCACTGGTGAGGCTACAATAAAGGGCACTTGTGAGGCTACAATACCAGGCACTGGTGAGGCTACAATACAGGGCACTGGTGAGGTTACAATACAGGGCACTGGTGAGGTTACAATAAAGGGCACTGGTGAGGCTACAATAAAGGGCACTGGTGAGGCTACAGTACTGGGCACTGGTGAGGCTACAATACTGGGCACTGGTGAGGCTACAATACTGGGCACTGGTGAGGCTACACTACTGGGCACTGGTGAGGCTACAATAAAGGGCACTGGTGAGGCTACAATAAAGGGCACTGGTGAGGCTACAATAAAGGGCACTGGTGAGGCTACAATAAAGGGCACTGGTGAGGCTACAATACTGGGCACTGGTGAGGTTACAATAAAGGGCACTGGTGAGGCTACAATACTGGGCACTGGTGAGGCTACAATAAATGGCACTGGTGAGGCTACAATGAAGGGCACTGGTGAGGCTACAATAAAGGGCACTGGTGAGGCTACAATAAAGGGCACTGGTGAGGCTACAATAAAGGGCACTGGTGAGGCTACAACAAAGGGCACTGGTGAGGCTACAACAAAGGGCACTGGTGAGGCTACAACAAAGGGCACTGGTGAGGCTACACTGATGAGGTGGCGCTGATGGGCACTGATGAGGCTGCCATGATATGCGGCACTAATGAGGCTGCACTGTTAATTAGGACACTGATGATCAGTGCCCTGATTATCAGTGTAAATGTGCCCTGTCAGAACTGCCAGTTACTGGCTCCCCTTTCCTCAAACTGTTACAGCGCTTGAGGAAAGCACTGCCAATAACTGGAAAGTTGGTTTACATGTGATCAGCTGTGACTGGACACAGCTGATCACTTGGTAAAGGGTGGCTGTGATTGGCCCTTCATCGTGATTTTTGATCAGCTGTATCCGAAGGGCACATTGATCACAGAGCGCGGTGGATGCGCGCCCCAAGAGGAGGACAAGGGGCGAGGTTCTGGGAGGACATCCATGGATGCCCATCCTGAATTGGACGACCAAAAGACGGCTACAGCGCGGTCGGGAAGTGGTTAAAAGAAGAGAAGATGCTAAACCTTGGTAAACATGGCCCTGTCCCAACTTTTTTGAGACATGTGGCTGCCATCAATTTAAAAATGAACTTGTTTTTTCTTAAAACGCTTCATTTTTTCAGTTAGAACATTTGATATGTTTTCTATTTTCTATTGTAAATAAAATAAGTCCCATTGGATTTGAGGTTGTACCTGCAGATGGCTGCACACAGCCATTCATGTCTATTGGCGGCTGTACGCAGCGCCTGGGCTTCCTGGGTGTGGATGTCCATACCGCGCCTGCGTGCACCAGGCCTTACTGACTGCAGAGGCTGGTGACTGAGCTGATACAACATGAGCTAATACATAAACATCTCTATAATTATAGGACTATAAATAAATAAAACACTGTATAAATAAAATACTATAAAGCTATAAATATATAAAATAGCTCTATAAATATCTAAACTATAAATATATAAAACACTAGATATATATAAAAAGATGTCCAGACCTTGATGCGTTAATGAACGGTCTCCTTCTGGAAAGCGCTGGCTGTCTTCAATTCCTAGAACACGTCAGGTTACAGAGGAACGTGTTTTCCATCTGAAGTGTGGGAGTGAAGTGAGATGAGTGGGAGGGAAGGAGAGAAAAATCAGCACAAGATTTATAATCCTTCTATTACTACTTGACTTATTTCACAAAGGCAGCGGGAGGAGCAGTCATGGAGCACAGGTGTCATAACCCCAGAGGCAACCAATCAGATTTTAGATTCTTAATACCTTCACAATAATAATTAAGCTGTCTATGTTAGGGTCACCATACATTTTACATTCTGGCCATAGCATCACCTTTAGATTTACCAAAACTAGGAGTCAATTTGCATCCAATCAGATGGGCTAAAGAGCTGTTGGTAGATCCAAAAGGAGATTTTACAATCAGATTGTAATCTGTATGGTAAACTTTAATTAAAAGCCAACTCCATCATTTCTCCCAAGCTCCCCCCTCTATTTCTCCCATCACTCAAAGTGTATCTAAGCCTTTTAACATTTTCGGCCAATTTGTTTTATGCTACATATGTTTGGTAAAAAAAAAAAAAATCGCAAAAAGCGTATTTTAATTGGTTTGCGCAAAAGTTATCGCGTTTACTAACAAAGGGAAAGATTTTTGTCATTTTTGTTGTTTTTTTTTTTTAACGTGTAATGGCGGCGATCTGCGATTTTTTTTGCGGTACTGCGACATTGGGGCGGACAGATCGGACCCTTGACTGACAATTTTTACACTTTTGGGGTTACCAGTGACATTTCTACAGTAATCAGTGCTATACATATGCACTGTTACTGTAAAAATACACTGGTAGTGAAGGGGTTAACTTTATTTGGGAGGGAGGGGCTATGTGTGTCCCTAGGGGCGTGCTTTCTACTGTGATTGGCTGTGGCTTGAGCTGTAAGGACACTGATCAACGGATCTACATAGTAGATCCGTGTGATCAGTGTCTACACCGAGGAGAATGATAGGTGGCTTGTTTACACAAGCTGCCTGACATTCTCCCTCTCCCCCGCCGATCGCCGAGTGACCGGCGGACATCGGGTCCGCCGGTCACACGCGCGCGGGGGGGGTTCGTGACTGCGCGGGGGCGCGCGCTCGCTCCCCAGAGCCTCACAGGCGAGCGACGTAGACCTACGTCGCTCTGCCTGTGAGGGGCTGACTGCCGCAGTAAATATACTGTGAGCAGTCGGCAAGCGGTTAAAAGAACATAAGCTAAAAAATAAATAAAAATTAACTTTAAAAAAAAAAAATGATTACATAGCTTTTAATTTTCATTGTGCCTTGTGTAAAAAAAAAAAATATATATATATATATATATATATATATATATATATATATATATATACACACACACACACACACACACACACACACACACACACACAAACATACAGTATCTCACATAAGTGAGTACACCCCTCACATTTTTCTAAACATTTTATTATATCTTTTCATCTGACAACACTGAAGAAATGACACTTTGCTACAATGTAAAGTAGTGAGTGTACAGCTTGTATAACAGTGTAAATTTGCTGTCCCCTCAAAATAACTCAACACACAGCTATTAATGCAAAAAAACAAGGAGTTGAGTGAAAGCCCTGGTGTGAGGGTCGAACACAGACACCTTGTTTGAAGTGAGGAAGGTCTAGAAATAATGAAGGAAAGGAATGAAAATAGTGAAATTTGGCAGAAAAAAGGAAAATGGGGAAAAGTTGAAAGAAAAAAGGAAAAGCAAGAGGGCTGAAAGAAAAATGGTGGAGGGGAAAGAAGGAAAAAGAGGGAGGGAGTAAAGGGAAAGGGGGAAATAGAAAAAAGGAAGGAAAGAGGAGGGAGGAGGGGGGGGGGGGAAAGAAGGAAAGGGGAGGAGAGGGAAAAAAAAGAAAGGCAGAGGGTTGGATGGGGAGGGAAAGGGGGAAATAGGAAGGAAAATTAGTAGAGGGCTAATGGGATTTTAACGGTACTTAAATCAACGATGGAAAAACCACCATGTATAAAAATATATAAATTTTATTATTCCATTAAAAATTACATACAGAAAGAAGAGAAAAAGATTATTGTAAAATAAAAAATTGTACAGAATAGATTACCATCATAGTCATATCAATTACATACAGTTCTGAACATTGCAGGCAGTATCGATGTTATGCAAGCTCCGATAGCCCCAAATCAGGGTACCGGGCATTAACCCAACATGTTTCGCGGGTTTCAACACTCCGCTTCTTCAGGGGTGTAAAATTGTACACTATATTGGTTGCCTTAGAGTTCCTGTATGTGATAGTATCAGTATCTGGTAGGTCATAGAATGCCCATGAGGTTGTATGGCCAGACAAAGTGGCACTTCTTTCAAACTTGAGTTGGAAGTATACAAGTGTATCTATAAATACATCATGATGTCCCAAGTAGTTCTTTTTTGGCTCCAAGTTTGCATATAAGCAATTATGGAGGGATGTATGGGTGTTCCGGATAAAGGCTCCCTTTAAGGAGGTAAGAGGCACTTGAATGCCTCGTGTCTGGTCTGCTAGTATATACCCCGGCATCTGCAGATATTGCTTATATGCAAACTTGGAGCCAAAAAAGAACTACTTGGGACATCATGATGTATTTATAGATACACTTGTATACTTCCAACTCAAGTTTGAAAGAAGTGCCACTTTGTCTGGCCATACAACCTCATGGGCATTCTATGACCTACCAGATACTGATACTATCACATACAGGAACTCTAAGGCAACCAATATAGTGTACAATTTTACACCCCTGAAGAAGCGGAGTGTTGAAACCCGCGAAACATGTTGGGTTAATGCCCGGTACCCTGATTTGGGGCTATCGGAGCTTGCATAACATCGATACTGCCTGCAATGTTCAGAACTGTATGTAATTGATATGACTATGATGGTAATCTATTCTGTACAATTTTTTATTTTACAATAATCTTTTTCTCTTCTTTCTGTATGTAATTTTTAATGGAATAATAAAATTTATATATTTTTATACATGGTGGTTTTTCCATCGTTGATTTAAGTACCGTTAAAATCCCATTAGCCCTCTACTAATTTTCCTTCCTATTTCCCCCTTTCCCTCCCCATCCAACCCTCTGCCTTTCTTTTTTTTCCCTCTCCTCCCCTTTCCTTCTTTCCCCCCCCCCCCCTCCTCCCTCCTCTTTCCTTCCTTTTTTCTATTTCCCCCTTTCCCTTTACTCCCTCCCTCTTTTTCCTTCTTTCCCCTCCACCATTTTTCTTTCAGCCCTCTTGCTTTTCCTTTTTTCTTTCAACTTTTCCCCATTTTCCTTTTTTCTGCCAAATTTCACTATTTTCATTCCTTTCCTTCATTATTTCTAGACCTTCCTCACTTCAAACAAGGTGTCTGTGTTCGACCCTCACACCAGGGCTTTCACTCAACTCCTTGTTTTTTTGCATTATTATTAGGGATGTTGGTACCATAATACTATTATACAAACAAACATCTGTCTATACACAGCTATTAATGTCTAAACCACTGGCAAAAGTGAGTACACCCCTAACTGAAAATGTCCAAATTGGGCCCAATTAGCTATTTTCTCTCCCCAGTGTCATGTGACTCGTTAGGGTTACAAGGTCTCATGGGAGCAGGCGTGAATGAGGAGGAGGTGTGTTAATTTGGCATTAATCGCTCTCACTCCCTCATACTGGTCACTGGAAGTTCAACATGGCACCTCATGGCTAAGAACTCTCCGAGGATCTAAAAAAAAAAAAAAAAAAAGAATTGTTGCTCTACATAAAGATGGCTTAGGCTTTAAGAAGATTGCCAAGACCCTAAAACTGAGCTGCAGCACGATGGCCAAGACCATACAGCGGTTTACCAGGACAGGTTCCACTTAGAACAGGCCTCGCCATGGTCGACCAAAGAAGTTGAGTGCACGTGCTCAGCGTCATATCCAGAGGCTATCTTTGGGAAGTAGACGTACGAGTGCTGCCAGCATTGCTGCAGAGGTTGAAGGGGGGGTCAGCCTGTCAGTGATCAGACCATACGCTGCACAATTCAAATCAAATTGGTCTGCATGGCTGTCGTCCCACAAGGAAGCCTCTTCTAAAGATGATGCACAAGAAAGCCCACAAACAGTTTGCTGAGGACAAGCAGACTAAGGACATGGATTACTGGAACCATGTCCTGTGGTCTGATGAGACCAAGATAAACGTATTTGGTTCAGATGACGTCAAGTGTGTGGCAGCAACCAGGTGAGGAGTACAAAGACAAGTGTGTCTTGCCTACAGCCAAGCATGGTGGTGGTAGTGTCAGGGTCTGGGGCTGCATGAGTGCTGCCGTCACTGGGGAGCTACAGTTCATTGAGAGAACCATGAATGCCAACATGTACTGTGATATACTGAAGCAGAGCATAATGCCCTCCCTTCAGAGACTGGGCCGCAGGGCAGTATTCCAACATGATAACGACCCCAAACACACCTCCACTGCCTTGCTAAAGTAGCTGAGGGTAAAGGTAATGGACTGGCCAAGCATGTCTCCAGACCTAAACCCTTTTGAGCATCTGTGGGGCATCCTCAAAAGCAGGGTGGAGGAGCATCCTTCAGACTGTCAAGTTTCAGAAGAAAGTTCTCTTTTTCTGGCCATTTTTAAATTATAATCGAACCCACAAATGCTGATGCACCAGATACTCAACTAGCTCAAAGGAAGGCCAGTTTTATAGCTTCTCTAATCAGTACAACAGTTTTCAGCTGTGCTAACATAATTGCACAAGGCTTTTGTAATCATCAATTAGCTAACTCCACTGTATCTATGGAGGGAGCCACGGTGGTCACCTAAGCTTCATCTACATTATATGGGGGGGGGGGGGAATTATTAGTTACCTGAAGAAACAAAACATTGTTTGTGCTCCCAGTTCAGCTCGGAGAAAGTGATAAGGACATGGAGTTTCTGGCAGGATCAGCAGCAGGGATGAGCTTGGGTTCAGGTCTGAACTCCCGTTCAGCTGAACCCAGAAGGAAGCAGCCATTGCTGGGCCAATCAGCTATTTGCTTTCCCTGTCCAATCAGCTAAGTGCATTCCCTGTCCAGCAGATGCACGTACACAAAGGGGCGGAGATGTTGTGACATGGCTGTCCTTATATGGCCATGTCAGTGCTGAGCGCTTCCAGATTCATATTTTTTTAAATAATCTTTATTTATTAAACACAAATTTAGGTACAACAAATCAGAACAAAAGACAAGTACAAAGGCTGATAGCTATGGTAGATTTTATAACATCAAACAGCCACGTATGTAATGGGCAAGAATGCTCAACAGTCAGAGTGTTCCCATTGGCCAAACAGAGGAAATCCTCATCTAAGACCTGCCCAGTGACCCAGGCTGGGCCTTCCAGGTTCATATTTGACAGGTTTGATCAGCGAATGGATGGAATGACCATGTGGCTTTATTGCCAGCAGAATCACTGCTATATAACCAGCAGTAAAAAGGTGGAGAGTGGTTTATGTGCCAGTGCCGCCTAAATAGTTACAGAGTTGACAGAAAAATTGTTAGGTGCAGAAACACACTATTGCAGCGTGTTAGCATGTCATGGGGACATTTATTTTGAATGGCATCTAAACAAACCTGCATCTCTAGTTACAAAGCATTTGTTAAACAAACATCAGATGTCTTTGTACAGGCTGCACAAATGTCGGCCCTAATTTCTTTATTAGATTAAAATGGTTCTAAAAAGGTAAAATATGTTTTTTTACCGTAATGCATTTTCCAAATCTTCTGTGTGCAGCTCCTCCCCAGCCCCCCTTATAGTTATCTGACCCCCATCTCAATACAGTGAATGTGCCAGTAGACGGATTCGGTGGGACGGCCAGAGGGTGGGCCCTGCGGAATGTTGGCGGTCAGGCCCAGAGGGGCCCAGGCCTAAAGCTGTGTAAGGGGCCCCCACAATTTCTGATGGCTCCCCTGCAGCTCGGGATCAAGACCACATGAATGCGCCCATAGCAAGTGGCTAGCTACGAGGACACTAAGGGGGGTGGTGGAGGGAGCCAGTAGCACCTGGGGACGAGGGAACCCCAGAATAGAAGAATCAGGGCTGCTCTCTGAAAAACCATTGCACAGAGGAGGAATGCTGTCCCATCGCCGGCATCAGCGGGAATGCTGCCCCATCGCTAGTATCAGCAGGAGTAGTCATGCCCCATTGCTGGTATCAGCGGGAGTAATCGTGCCCCATCGCTGGTGTCAGAGGGAGTAATCGTGCCCCATCGCTGGTGTCAGAGGGAGTAATCGTGCCCCATCGCTGGTGTCAGAGGGAGTAATCGTGCCCCATCGCTGGTGTCAGAGGGAGGAATCGCGCCCCATCGCTGGTGTCAGAGGGAGGAATAGTGCCCCATCGCTGGTGTCAGAGGGAGTAATCGTGCCCCATCGCTGGTGTCAGAGGGAGTAATCGTGCCCCATCGCTGGTGTCAGAGGAAGGAATCGTGCCCCATCGCTGGTGTCAGAGGGAGTAATCGTGCCCCATCGCTGGTGTCAGAGGGAGTAATCGTGCCCCATCGCTGGTGTCAGAGGGAGTAATCGTGCCCCATTGCTGGTGTCAGAGGGAGTAATCACTAACTATGCTAGTTTTATTACCATTGCCGGTTAAAGCGGTTGTATGCCGCTTTTTGACACTTTTACCTACAGGTAAGCCTATAATAAGGCTTACCTGTAGGTACAAATAATATCTCCTAAACCGGCATGGTTTAGGAGATATTTACAGTGCATGCAGCCGCTCGCGCGAGCGGCGCATGCGCTCTGAAGGTCCGGGGGGACCTTCAATTAACTTGCCGGGAGCTTGCCGGAAAAATCACTCCCGCACGCATGCGCGGGAGTGACGTCATCGCGGCTCAGGCCAATCAGCGCGCTGGAGCCGTCTCTTCCGGCCAATCAGCGCGCCGGAGCCGCCGAACCCGGAAGAGACGACGAGGGATCATGGCAGCGCCCGCATCGATGTCCGGGGGTCCGTGTCGGGGCTTCGTTTTAAGGTAAGTTAAACATAATGGGCTAGTATGCGATGCATACTAGCTCATTATGCCTTTGTCTTGCAGGTTTTTTTTTTTATTTTTTTTTTCATAGGGTTTACAACCGCTTTAAATTTGTTTATAATTGTTTGGTTTTCCCTTTTTTTTCCTTTGGCTTAGGCTCCGTTCACATGTAGGAGTTTTGGGGCGTTTTTGGGGAGTTTTTCTGCTCTAGGATCAGCTCTCAAAACGCCCAACAAGACAAATCCTATTCATTTCAATGGCCCCTGTTCACATCTGAGCGTTTTGACGCTGTGAGCAAAACGCCCAACGCTCAAAAAAGTACATGAGCTTCTTTTTGGGCAGATTGCAGGCGTTTTCCATTGGTCTCTATTCAATCTAAAAACGCCTGCACAAAAAACGCCTGTAAATCGCGGTAAAAAAGTACTGCTTGGATCTTGAAGAAGGGGACATACCCCGAAAGCTTGTCCTGAAAAATTGTATGTCAGTGCAAATAAAAAAAGTATCATGGACAGTACTCAATTGTCTCTGTCACAAGTGCACTAATACGGCTACAATGACCTCAAGCATAAATTTAAAAATAAAACACTAAAGTTAGCCCAAGTTATAATTACTTTAACCCCTCCCCCATCCCTTTAAATAGTTTGGAACTCCCAGGGGGTGGGGAGGATTTCTCATCATGTGACCATTATCACTGTGGTCACATGATCGTAAACTGGTCCCGCCAGACCAAGAGCTGCTCAGTCTTTCTGCTAAGAACGTGCTCTCAGCACCGCGTTTGTGCAACGTGTGGGTGTTAAAACCAGGGTTGCAACGATAGGGTAGCGCGCTCCGGAAACCCTGCACTCTGTACGTGGTGCGCTCCAGAAACCTTATGCTCTGTACGTGGCGCGCTCCACAAACCCTGCACTCTGTACGTGGCGCGCTCCAGAAACCTTATATTCTGTACACGGCGTGCTCCACAAACCCTGCACTCTGTACGTGGCGCACTCCGGAAACCTTATGTTCTGTACACGGCGTGCTCCACAAACCCTGCACTCTGTACGTGGCACGCTCCGGAAACCTTATGTTCTGTACGTGGCGCGCTCCAGAAACCTGCATGTAGCACACTCTCTGAACTCTGCACTCTGTAGTGCATTTCTGGGCTCTGCGCCCTGTATGTGGCGCACTCCTGGGCTCTGCGCCCTGTATGTGGCGCACTCCTGGGCTCTGCGCCCTGTATGTGGCGCACTCCTGGGCTCTGCACCCTGTATGTGGCACACTCCTGGGCTCTGCACCCTGTATGTGGCACACTCCTGGCCTCTGCACCCTGTATGTGGACCACTCCTGGCCTCTGCACCCTGTATGTGGCACACTCCTGGGCTGGGCTCTGCACCCTGTATGTGGCGCACTCCTGGGCTCTGCGCCCTGTATGTGGCACACTCCTGGGCTCTGCGCCCCGTGTGTGGCGCACTCCTGGGCTCTGCGCCCCGTGTGTGGCGCACTCCTGGGCTCTGCGCCCCGTGTGTGGCGCACTCCTGGGCTCTGCGCCCCGTGTGTGGCGCACTCCTGGGCTCTGCACCCAGTATGTGGCGCACTCCTGGGCTCTGCACCCAGTATGTGGCGCACTCCTGGGCTCTGCACCCAGTATGTGGCGCACTCCTGGGCTCTGCACCCTGTATGTGGCGCACTCCTGGGCTCTGCACCCTGTATGTGGCGCACTCCTGGGCTCTGCATCCTGTATGTGGCGCACTCCTGGGCTCTGCATCCTGTATGTGGTGCACTCCTGGGCTCTGCACCCTGTATGTGGCGCACTCCTAGGCTCTGCACCCTGTATGTGGCACACTCCTGGGCTCTGCACCCTGTATGTGGCGCACTCCTAGGCTCTGCACCCTGTATGTGGCGCACTCCTGGGCTCTGCAATCTTTATGTAACTCACGCCTGAGCCCTGCAAAAAAAAAAAATACCCAGCAATCGTAAGTGTGTGTGTATATATATATATACACACACAAACACACACACACTATACTGTCAAAAGTATTGGGACACCTGCCTTTACGTGCACATGAACTTCAATGGCAACCCAGCCTTAGTCCGTAGGGTTCAATATTGAGTTGGCCCACCCTTTGCAGCTATAA
The DNA here is from genome assembly GCF_965119305.1 of Pelophylax lessonae. NCBI lineage: Eukaryota > Metazoa > Chordata > Amphibia > Anura > Ranidae > Pelophylax > Pelophylax lessonae. Next base: position 29,139,885 of record NC_138778.1, read on the forward strand.
CAGCTTCAACTCTTCTGGGAAGGCTGTCCACAAGGTTTAGGAGTGTGTCTATGGGAATGTTTCACCATTCTTCCAGAAGCGCATTTGTGAGGTCAGGCACTGATGTTGGACGAGAAGTCTCAGCTCTAATTCATCCCAAAGGTGTTCTATCGGGTTGAGGTCAGGACTCTGTGCAGGTCATTTAAGTTCCTTCACCCCAAACTCGCTCATCCATGTCTTTATGGACCTTGCTTTGTGCACTGGTGCGCAGTCATGTTGGAACAGGAAGGGGTCATCCCCAAACTGCTTTCACGAAGTTGGGAGCATGAAATTGTCCAAAATGTCTTGGTATGCTGATGCCTTAAGAGTTCCCTTCACTGGAACTAAGGGGCCAAGCCCAACCCCTGAAAAACAACTCCACACCATAATTCCCCCTCCACCGAATGATTTGGACCAGTACACAAAAACAGCTCTATTTGTGGGGAAAAAAGGACATCAATCGTATTTGGGTACAGCATTGCACGACCGTGCAATTTTTTGTTAAAGTAATGCAGCGCCGAATGGCAAAAAAATGGCCTGGTCATTAAGGGGGTAAAACCTTCCGGAGCTGAAGTGGTTAAAGTTCATGTGTGTGTAAAGGCAGGCGTCCCAATACTTTTGGTAATATAGAGTATATATATATATATGCGCGCGCGTGTGTGTGTGTGTGTTTGAGCGTAGGGGGCGGAGACAAGACCCGTCACCCCGCACAGGGAGAGAGCAGCAGCGAGCGGTCTTTATTACAGGAAGTGTAGGAGAGATTTTTCATGCAGAATTACTGATGTGGAAGAAATTTACAAAGAAATCAATATTAATGGAGCATAAATAAATATAAAAGGTAACAAAGCAAATAAAAGGTAACATACAGACTCCTGCAGGTGAGTGGGCGGGCTGCCAGATCATAAAAGGATGAGTTCTCCGCAGATCCCTCTCTTCCTCTCATTCAGGGTCTTTCCGCACTGAGTACACTGACACAACTTCCGCCCGGCCTGTACTAAGTCCGGGCGGAAGTTGTGTCATGCCCGTCCTCTGCACTTCCCGCTACCCGAAGGTCTGTAGGGTATGGTTTCTCCACGGGGTATGGTTTTCTAACGTTACACGCTCTGCTACAGCCTGTCACATGCACCAACACAGGCCGCTCATCGCACCTCCCTCCACCAGGGGGCGCGCCTCACCGCCGTATGATCGCTTTCATATTAGATATTATCACCGGACATAGACAAGCACTGTGCCTGCCAATTATATCCCAGTCCTGGGCACAGGGAGGGCTGCAGAGCTGTGACTCTCCTTCTCCAGGATCACCAACATCACTGCATTTCAATCTTTATTCCACAACATTTATTATACACTTATTTATTACTTTCCTATTTATCATTGATATTTATTCAATTGTTAGAAAATTATTAAAGTTGAAACTCTGAGCAACTGCCAGTTTTATTTTACAACATTTAGTAACATTTTTTAAATATTACTATTTTTTTTTTTTTTTTTTTACAAAATAATAATAATATATTAATCAAACTATAATAATTATTATTACTAAATAAATTATTAAAGTTGAAACTCTTAGCAACTGCCGGTTTTATTTTACAACATTTAGTAAACATTTTTAAAATATTACTATATATATATATATATATATATATATATATATATATATATATATATATATTTTTTTTTTTTACAATATAATAATAATATATTTATCAAACTATAATAATTATTATTATTTAATAAATCATTAGATCACTATTAAAGCTGAAACTCTGAGCAACTGCCAATTTTATTTTACATTTAGTAACATTTTTTAAATATTACTATTTTTTTTTTTTTTTACAAAATATAATAATATGTTCATCAAACTATAATAATTATTATTATTTAATAAATGATTAGATCATTATTAAAGCTGAAACTTTGAGCAACTGCCAATCTTATTTTACATTTAGTAACATTTTTTAAATATTACTATTTTTTTTTTTTTTTTTTTACAAAATAATAATAATATATTAATCAAACTATAATAATTATTATTACTAAATAAATTATTAAAGTTGAAACTCTTAGCAACTGCCGGTTTTATTTTACAACATTTAGTAAAAATTTTTAAAATATTACTATATATATATATATATATATATATATATATATATATATATATATATTTTTTTTTTTTTTTTACAATATAATAATAATATATTTATCAAACTATAATAATTATTATTATTTAATAAATCATTAGATCACTATTAAAGCTGAAACTCTGAGCAACTGCCAATTTTATTTTACATTTAGTAACATTTTTTAAATATTACTATTTTTTTTTTTTTTTACAAAATATAATAATATGTTCATCAAACTATAATAATTATTATTATTTAATAAATGATTAGATCATTATTAAAGCTGAAACTTTGAGCAACTGCCAATCTTATTTTACATTTAGTAACATTTTTTAAATATTACTATTTTTTTTTTTTTTTTACAAAAAAATAATAATATGTTCATCAAACTATAATAATTATTATTATTTAATAAATTATTGGAACATTGTTAATGCTGAAACTCGAATGCAACTGCAGGTTTTATTTCACATTAAGTAACATTTGTTAAAATTACTTTTTTTCTTCTTTTTTTTTACAAAATAATATTAATATATTTATCAAACTATAATAATTATTATTATTTAATAAATTATTAGATCATTATTAAAGCTGAAACTCTGAGCAACTGCTGACTTTATTTTACATTTAGTTACATTTTTTAAATATTACTATTTTTTTTTTTTTTTACAAAATAATAATAATATGTTCATCAAACTATAATAATTATTATTATTTAATAAATTATTGGAACATTGTTAATGCTGAAACTCGGAGCAACTGCAGGTTTTATTTCACATTAAGTAACATTTGTTAAAATTACTTTTTTTTTCTTCTTTTTTTTTTACAAAATAATATTAATATATTTATCAAACTATAATAATTATTATTATTTAATAAATTATTAGATCATTATTAAAGCTGAAACTCTGAGCAACTACCGACTTTATTTTACATTTAGTAACATTTTTTAAATATTACTATTTTTTTTTTTTTTTTTACAAAATAATAATAATATGTTCATCAAACTATAATAATTATTATTATTTAATAAATTATTGGAACATTGTTAATGCTGAAACTCGGAGCAACTGCAGGTTTTATTTCACATTAAGTAACATTTGTTAAATATTACTATTTTTTATTTTTTAAAAATAATATTAATATATTAATCAAACTATAATAATTATTAATAATTATTAAATTATTAGAACATTGTTAATGCTGAAACTCGGAGCAACTGCAGGTTTTATTTCACATTAAGTAACATTTGTTAAATATTACTATTTTTTATTTTTAAAAAAATAATAATAATATATTAATCAAACTGTAATAATTATTAATATTTAATAAATTATTAGAACATTGTTAATGCTGAAACTCGGAGCAACTGCAGGTTTTATTTCACATTAAGTAACATTTGTTAAAATTACTTTTTTTCTTCTTTTTTTTACAAAATAATATTAATATAATAATCAAACTATAATTATTATTAATTAAATTAGCAGAACATTACTAAAGCTTAAGCTTACAACATTTTTTTAATTACTTTTTTTTAACAAAATAGTAATATAATAATCAAACTATAATAATACTTTTTATTATTTATTAAATTATTATAGCATTATTAAAGCTTAAATCTAAGGTAATAATAATAATAATGTATTATTATTATTCAAACTGTAATAATTGTTATTAATACTATTTATTAAACTATTAAAACATTTTTAAAAGCCAAAACTTATGGCAATACTAATAATATAGTATTAATATTATTATTATTATTATTAATTATTGTATCATTCAAACTGTAATAATTGTTATTATTACTATGTATACAATTATTATAACATTATTACATTTTTATCTATTGGTGCTCACTTCTTTTGACAACTCCACACCCATAGTCCTAAGTGATCCAGGAAACAACATGAACAGTTTTCCCTGATCATTGTTGTTGTTCCCTATTCTCATTTCTGTCTATAACATTATTAAGACTGAAACTCCAAGCAACTGCAGATTTTATTTTAGAAAATTTCTAAAAATTACTTTTTACCGTGTATAATATTAATAAAAATTAATTGTTATTCAAACTATACTAATTGTTATTTTTATTATTATTTTTACATTTTTATAATAATATTCAATCTCAAAGTAGAACTATAGGCACAACTTTTTTTCCATTTTGAATAGAGCAAGGGAGGGTTATAACCCCTGTCAGATTTTTTTTTCGCCATCTGTCCCCCGTTGTGAAGATTTCCCTTCACTTCCTGTCCCATAGCCAAACAGGAAGTGAGAGGAAATCCCTGACAATTAAGGGAATTCCTCAGGGACCCCCCAGATCACCAGAACTAGTGTCCCCATTGGAAGATTTCTCCTCTATTACTTTTCTGGGAAAAATCCAAAATTTGGGATTTTCTTTTACTTTCACTTTAATGATAATGGTAAACAGGACAAATAGAGAGGGTGAATCTCCTTTAGGCTCCGTTCACATGTCAGCGTATGGCTCGCGGCGCGATTCCGCCCGCGATCCAGAGATTATTGCAAATCGCAGGACGCCTGTGCGTTGCCCGTGATTTGCAATAGCCCCCCAAGCGCTGAGCGATGTTGCCGCGATTTCCACCTGCCGAATCGCGGGAACATCGCGCAAAAAAAAATCGCCGGACGCATTACGCCCAAAAAAGTACAAGAGCTTCTTTGGAGTGTATTGCGTCCCGCGATTTATTTTGCGCGATGTTACCGCGATTCGGCAGGCTGAAATTGCGGCAACATCGCACAGCGTTTGGGGGGCTATTGCAAAACACGGGCATCGCACAGGCGTCCCGCGATTTGCAATAATCTCCGGATCGCGGGTGGAATCGCGGCGATTCTGCCCGCGATCCAAACGCTGACATGTGAATGCAGCCTTAGGCTGCATTCACATCTTGGTGTTGCTATTACAGGCGTTTTTATGGGCGTTTTTGCAGGCGTTTTTACAGGCGTTTTTTGTGCAGGCGTTTTTAGATTGAATAGAGACCAATGGAAAACGCCTGTAATCTGCCCAAAAAGAAGCTCATGTACTTTTTTGAGTGTTGGGCGTTTTGCTTATGGCGTCAAAACGCTCAGATGTGAACAGGGGCCATTGAAATGAATAGGATTTGTCTTGTTGGGCGTTTTGAGAGCTGATCCTAGAGCAGAAAAACTCCCCCAAAACGACCCAAAACGCCTACATGTGAACGGAGCCTAAAGTGGTTGTAAACCAATGCACTTTTTTTTTTTTTTTTCTTACCCGCAAGGCAAAGGCATGTTAAACTTACCGGAAAACGAAACATTCCAGCGATGTGATGTCATCGCTGGAGGCAGCGTCCATCTATACCCGGTCTTCCTTCCCGGTTCACTACTAAGTCTCTGTGACTGACCGGAGCCGCGATGACGTCACTCCCGCACATGCGCGCGGGATGCCGCCAGCCGCAGGTGATAGAATCACACTTTGGGTCTCCTAGAGGAGATAATTGATGAATAAACTAATTGTAGCCCTACTCCCTTGGTAGCTGCTTGATACGGATTCCCCTGGGTTACCCATAGCAACAGCCTATGAATTCTTAGTACTTTAAGTGTTTGGCTCAGTCAGAAAACAGTCTGGGGGATTTAGTTTTCATTGTTTTTATTTTAGAACTTGGGATGGGAGAAGGAATGAGTGGGATACTCCAACTGGATAAACTATGCACAACTTGAGGACTTCTAGCTATGTTGAGTGCGGCAAGGCCGCTGCTTCACCTTGCCACTGAAGTAAAGTATTAGAAAGGCAAACTACTTGGTAGATTACTCTTCAGGGTTCCACTTGACACCCCCTTTACTCTACTCTTCAGGGTTCTATTTGGCACCCCCTTTTCTATCACTGCTGATAATCTGGTCAATCCCTAGCCCCTCATTAAATCAGAGGAGAGCTTGCAGGAGGCAGTGGAGATCTCCTCCCGCACTATGGCCCTGAACTTGGAGAGCCAGTCCTCGGAAGCAACAGGCACATGTCTTACCAGGTCCGTGGGGAACTGCAACAAGCTGTCTGCTGGGGAGGCCGGTCCCACTGCTGAGAGCCTTGTGGAGTCATCAGGCTCAGTTGGTTCGGGCGCCATCTTGCCCCTTGCTGTTGCGGGGATGGCCTTCTGCCGGCAGCGGTGCTTCCGTTTGTGTCCGGTGCATTCCAACCGATGCCTGGCAATGTCAGCAGCCCTGGGAGCTCGTATTATTTAAACTATAATAATTGTTATTGTCAATACTATTTATTTAATTATTATAACATTATTAAGAGTCGGTTCACACTGGGGCGGCACGACTCTGTGCTACTTCGGGGGCGACTTGTGCATTCCCATGCACCTCGACTTCGGAGCGACTTGCATGGACTTCACATAATGGAAGTCTATGCAAGTCGCTCCAAGGTCGCCCCGAAGTAATACAGGACCCTTTTTCTAAGTCGGAGCGACTTGTGTCGCTCCTATTAGAACGGGTCCTGTAGCGGTCAATGGACCGCGAGGGAGCGCGACTTGTCAGGCTGACAAGTCGCCTAACAAGTCGCGCTAGTGTGAATCGAGTCTTAAGGGAATCTCCAGTCAAACATGAAACTTTTCCTATTATTAGTATGTCAAATACCTTTATATTTTTAAAACGTCTCCTATGGAGATTTTTAAGTACCAATGTTTGTCACCATTCCACGAGCGTGCGCAATTTTGAAGCATGACATGTTGGGTATCTATTTACTCAGCGTAGCATTTTCCTTTACATTATAAAAAAAAAAAAAAATTGGGCTAACTTTACTGTTTTCTTATTTTTTAATTAAAAAAGTGTATTTTTTTTCCAAAAAATTGCATTTGTAAGACCGCTGCACAAATACAGTGTGACAAAGTATTGCAACGATCTCCATTTTATTCTCTAGTCTAGGGTCTCTGCTAAAAAGAAATATATAATGTTTTGGGGTTCTAAGTAGTTTTCTAGCAAAAAAATACAGATTTTTAACTTGTAAACAACAAGTGTCAGAAATAGGCCTGGTCTTTAAGAGGTTAAAGGCCAACCACAGATTTCTGAGTGTGGGTTTCCTGAGGGTGACATCAGTGGACCGTGTCTGGGTAATGTGCATACATGGCCACTTACAGACTCCACTGAAAGCCCATGCAGAAGAATCACTGGCAGACATGGGGAGATTTACTACAACTGAAGAGAACAAAACCAGGTGCAGCTGTGCATGGTAGCCAATCAGCTAAGCTTCCAACTTCAGCTTGTTCAGTAAGGCCCCTTTCACACTAGCGGACCGTTCAGATCCGCCTGTCAGTTTTTCAGGCGGATCTAAACGGATCCCCCATGCATCTCTATGGAGCATCGGATGTCAGCGGAGACATGTCCGCTGACATCCGATCCGATCCTGTCCGTCAAATCTGGAGGGATGGAAACCCTATTTTCCATCCGTCCAGTCGGATGGGATCGGATGAGACAGGCGGTCCGTTCTCATCCGATTCCCCCCATAGAGGACAGCGGGGACCTGACAGCTCTGTCTCCGCACACAGCGCGGAGACAGAGCTGCCATCCGTCTGCTCAGCGGGGCATCGATCCCCTGCTGAGAAAAACGGAGTCCGCCGACGGACTCCAAGTGTGAAAGGGGCTTTAAGCTTTGACAATAAAACCTGGAAGCTGATTGGTTACCATGCACATCTGCACCAGATTTTGCACTCTCCGGTTTTAGTAAATCTCCCTCATGGACACAGCATCACCAGGTGTCTGAACGAGGTCCTCCATGGCAGGATCACCAGGTGTCTGCACAAAGTCCTCCATGGCAGGATCACCAGGTGTCTGCACAAAGTCCTCCATGGCAGGATCACCAGGTGTCTGCACAAAGTCCTCCATGGCAGGATCACCAGGTGTCTGCACAAGGTTCTCCATGGCAGGATCACCAGGTGTCTGCACAAAGTCCTCCATGGCAGGATCACCAGGTGTCTGCACAAAGTCCTCTATGGCAGGATCACCAGGTGTCTGCACAAGGTCCTCCATGGCAGGATCACCAGGTGTCTGAACAAGGTCCTCCATGGCAGGATCACCAGGTGTCTGAACAAGGTTCTCCATGGCAGGATCACCAGGTGTCTGCACAAAGTCCTCTATGGCAGGATCACCAGGTGTCTGCACAAGGTCCTCCATGGCAGGATCACCAGGTGTCTGAACGAGGTCCTCCATGGCAGGATCACCAGGGATTATTATAGGGAAAGCTGCAGACTTGTAAATAATGAAAATAAAATGTTAAAGCCAATACAGAATTATGTGGTCAGGTTTACTTTGAGCTGAAGCAAGTCAAGCATTGGCACAGCTCTCCCCTACCCTGCTATTGGTCGATCAATGTGACAGGTATGCTGACTGACCATAGTGAGGGTAGAATGGGGTGTGCCAGTGTTTAAGTCTGAGGTTTTTGGGACGCTCACAAAGATATGACTTTTTCACATCAGCGGCCATCTAATACTGGGACCTCTGTGAACAGAGCAGTGCTGATGCGTCATAAAAAGACATCACAAGGTTTACTTTATTTAAACTTTATTGAAAATTCACATTTCATTTTTTCATATTCCAGCCAGCAGGTTGTCATGTGGTGTAATGCGTCCTGCTTTTTCAGTAAAGAGGTGTGAACTGAACGAATAGCGCACAAGCCAAATCGTCTTCTCTTAGTCAACGCATATAGAGGGAGATTTACTAACACTGGAGAGTACAAAATCTGCTGCAACTCTCCATAATTACCAATCAGATTCCAGGTTTTATTGTCAAAGTTTAATTGAACAAGCTGAAGTTAGAAGCTGATTGGCTACCATGCACAGCTGGCCCAGATTCTGAACGCTCCGGCTTTAGTAAATCTCCCCCAAGGTGTGAATGGACTCTGAAATGTACAGTTCTAGGCATCTGAAAATGAAAATAATGACGATCCCTGATATAGAGAAGGTTTTATTTTACCTCTTTAGCAGCCTGTGTCCTTTATCTTACCCCTGATCGAGAGCTGAAGCCTCCATAAGGCCCTTTGGTATTTGACACTTCCAGGAGTGTCAGATGTCTGTGGTTCCATGCTCTGACCTCTACATGACGGCTGTGTCCTGTAGTTATGTAGGGGTTAGAGGATGAACGGCGGCATGCGATGGGAGACATCTGCCTTGGAGGACAACTGCCTTGGAGGACAACTGCCATGGAGGACAACTGCCATGGAGGACGTCTGCCATGGAGGACGTCTGCCATGGAGGACGTCTGCCATGGAGGACGTCTGCCTTGGAGGACATCTGCCATGGAGGACATCTGCCATGGAGGACATCTGCCATGGAGGACATCTGCCTTGGAGGACATCTGCCTTGGAGGACATCTGCCTTGGAGGACATCTGCCTTGGAGGACATCTGCCTTGGAGGACATCTGCCTTGGAGGACACCTCTTCAGCAGCCTGTGTCCTTTATCTTTCCCCTGATCCAGAGCTGAAGCCTCCATAAGGCCCTTTGGTATTTGACACTTCCAGGAGTGTCAGATGTCTTTAGTTCCATGCTCTGACCTCTACGTGACGGCTGTGTCCTGTAGTTATGTATGCGATGGGAGACATCTGCCATGGAGGACGTCTGCCATGGAGGACATCTGCCATGGAGGACATCTGCCATAGAGGACATCAGCCATGGAGGACATCTGCCTTGGAGGACATCAGCCATGGAGGACATCAGCCATGGAGGACATTTGCCTTGGAGGACATCTGCCTTGGAGGACATCAGCCATGGAGGACATCAGCCATGGAGGACATCTGCCATGGAGGACATCTGCCATGGAGGACATCTGCCATGGAGGACATCTGCCATGGAGGACATCTGCCTTGGAGGACATCTGCCATGGAGGACATCTGCCTTGGAGGACATCAGCCATGGAGGACATCAGCCTTGGAGGACATCTGCCATGGAGGACATCTGCCTTGGAGGACATCTGCCATGGAGGTCATCTGCCATGGAGGACATCTGCCATGGAGGACATCTGCAACTGCTCACAGTGTTAAAACCTGAGGAAACCGGCTGGAGCTACAACACTGGAATGGAGGGAAGGTAGGAGACATGGGCTGCCAGAGGGGTGAATAGAATACCTCTTTATTGCAGGGACCTTCCATCTGGATTATTTTAAACCCAAAGAGCCAACAAAGCACGGGGGCTTTGCATGTAAATCTATTTTCAGCGTCCATCCATTGCTTTGTCCCGAGCAATGACGGACTCATCGAATTTGATCATGAGAGTGGTCCCCTTGTGCCAGTGGGCGGTCACCTTAGCGGGAAAGCCGCTGCAGGTCAGCAGAGCCTCCACAATGCCGGCGGTGAAGGAAGCGCAGTTCAGTGTGCTGTTCTCCTTTGGGACGGAGATGTAAGAGTTGATCAGAGGGTCCTTCTCTATAATGTAGTAGGTTTTGTCATCATCGTTGGCTTGCTCCAGCTTGTCCGCTTCCTTCCCGAACAACGCCTTCCAGGCCACCACCTTAATGAAGAGCAGAGCGCTGATCACCTTCGTCTCACGTTTGCCGTTCTTCTCCCTCATCACCAGCGGATCGAGGATCCGGCACCCCACTTGCTGGCCCAGCTCGGACAGCTTGGCTTGCAGCTCGGAAACCGAATAGACTCGGTTCTGGCAGTACTGCACCATCTCCGAAAACAGCAGAGCGAAGGCGCTGAGGCTGACTTCTGTCTTCGGCCGAGCCAGAGAGCGTTCCAGGATGGAAGATTTACCGCGGCTGAATCGGGAATCCATGATCTGAGGGGGAAGAACAGAATAAATCAACTGTAACTACAGACAAAACTTTTTCTTGAAACAGATCCCCCCCTTCTTCTTTATATGAAATTGCCACCCAAATTAAATTTATTTTAATTAATTTAATTTGAATTTTAAACCATTTAGGGTCTCCGCTTTAGCAGTTTTACTGCGACTGGGTGGCACCTCTGCATCGGATCACACACACACACATATATATATATATATATATAAAACATACACACAAAAAAAAATTAAAGGAACACTTTAAAAACACATCAGATCTCAATGTGGAAAAATGTCATGCTGGATATCTATACTGGTATGGACTGGGTAATGTGTAAGAATCTATACTGGTATGGACTGGGTAATGTGTAAGAATCTATACTGGTATGCACTGGGTAATGTGTTAGGATCTATACTGGTATGCACTGGGTAATGTGTTAGGATCTATACTGGTATGGACTGGGTAATGTGTTAGGATCTATACTGGTATGCACTGGGTAATGTTCTAGGATCTATACTGGTATGGACTGGGTAATGTGTTAGGATCTATACTGGTATGCACTGGATAATGTGTTAGGATCTATACTGGTATGGACTGGGTAATGTGTTAGGATCTATACTGGTATGGACTGGGTAATGTGTTAGGATCTATACTGGTATGGACTGGGTATTGTGTCAGGATCTATACTGGTATGCACTGGATAATGTGTTAGGATCTATACTGGTATGGACTGGGTAATGTGTTAGGATCTATACTGGTATGGACTGGGTAATGTTATAGGATCTATACTGGTATGCACTGGATAATGTGTTAGGATCTATACTGGTATGGACTGGGTAATGTGCTAGGATCTATACTGGTATGGACTGGGTAGTGTGTTAGGATCTATACTGGTATGGACTGGGTAAGGTGTTAGGATCTATACTGGTATGCACTGGGTAATGTGTTAGGATCTATACTGGTATGGACTGGGTAGTGTGTTAGGATCTATACTGGTATGGACTGGGTAAGGTGTTAGGATCTATACTGGTATGGACTGGGTAATGTGTTAGGATCTATACTGGTATGGACTGGGTAATGTGTTAGGATCTATACTGGTATGGACTGGGTAAGGTGTTAGGATCTATACTGGTATGGACTGGGTAATGTGTTAGGATCAATACTGGTATGGACTGGGTAATGTGTTGGGATCTATACTGGTATGGACTGGGTAATGTGATCTATACTATACTAATATCTATAATCAGGTTGTATGGTGATGTGATTGGTCCTCGGAGTGATGAGGGGTGTGTCCTCGGTAGGAGATGGGGGGAGGGGCAGTCACACACTCACCGTTTTCTCAGGCGGAGTCCGGACACCGCACACCGGATGATCTCTCCCCTCACTCACCACATCGCCTGCTGACCAGTCTCCGTACACTGGTCCAACCAATCAACTGCAGGAGAGGTCACAGGCGATTAGACACTGACGGTGTTGTGCAGTGAGGAGACAGCTGTGATTGGTTGGTTAGTAACAGTCAGTTGGCACTAGACAGACCAATAGGAACATCGATTAGAAAGGCAGGATAAGGAGGGGTCTGATAGAAAGGGCGGAAGTAAAACACAGGAAGTGACTCTTAGGAAGGGCGGAAGTGGAAGAAAGAGGGTGTCTGACAGGAAGGGCGGAAGTAAAACACAGGAAATGACTCTTAGGAAGGGCAGAAGTGGAAGAAAGAAGGTGCGTCTGGCAGGAAGGGCGGAAGTAAAACACCGGAAGTGAACTTTGTGAAAGGGTGGAAGTTGAAGGAAGGGGTCTGATAGGAAGGGCGGAAGTAAAACACAGGAAGGGAGCTTTAGGAAGGGCTGAAATGGCAAGAGGGGTCTGATAGGAAGGGTGTTCTGTCAAAACACTTGCTACCTATCAGCATGCGTTCAAACCTGCAAGGGAGGAAGTGAGCACACCGGAAGTAATCTCTAGGAAGGGCGGAAGTGGAGGTAGGTGGTATAATAGAAAGGGCGGAAGTAAAGAAATGAAAGTGTGCTGTACAGACAGGGAGGGTGTGCTCTCCTGCAATGTTTATTTGTTTTTCTTTATAATAAAAGTAGGAAAACAGTTTTCTTTCTATCTGTCTTTTATAATAAGGAAGTGATTATTACATCCCAACAACAATAATCAATGTCTGAAACAAACAATTGCTGGAATAACCCTGGAAGATCCGCGGGGAAGTGCACAATTAACCCTTTCAGTGCTAGAAGATCTGTGGTGGAAGTGTATGATTAACCATTTAATGGCTAGATAAAAGGGTTAACCAAGCATTTCTACCAAGCATTTCTGGAATGAAAGGGTTAATCATACACTTCCAGCACAAATCTTCCAGTTCTTTTAGGCCGTGGTTTGCACACCTCCTAAATTTTTGAGATGTAAACGAGGGACACCTATTAGCAATATTTTCGGGACATTTAAACATTTTTTTATTTTTTCACAGGTACTCTTGTGGAGGGATCTGGGGGTCTAAAAGACCCCAAACCCCTCCTCTGAACTTAAAAGCATTAAAAACACCAAGTTTGGCTGTTTTGAATGCTCACATTTTTTTTAATTTGCCGCCAAGTACCCGGAAGTGATGTCATGTAATAACATCACTTCCCGGGTTTGTACATGCAGACCCAATCAGAGTCGAATGCGGCTTTGATCGGATCTTCTCTTCGGCGGCCGTGCAGGTAGGATGCCCGGGTCTCCCAGTGACCCGGGAGAGCCGCGGAAGGTGGCGGGAGGGAGTAGACGTCCCCTCCCGCTCCTTGTAATGACAGCCGAGTGGCTTCACAGCCGCATTGATTATCATTACAAGACAGCCAACCGCCGGCTATGGACGCCGATACCGGGGTGATGCCTCTAGCTGCAGGCATCACTCCGGTACATGCACTTTCCCAAAATATCGGCAATATCGGTCACCTTGGTGGCCAATGCCGATATATCAGGGAAAGGGCATATCGGCCCTCGATATATCGGCATTGCCGTTAATTGGTTGATCCCTAATAAATATATATATATATATTTAATATGTTTTAGTATTAGGTTCTACCACTACAATGCAATTTGGCATCTGAAGTTTACAAATGCAGCAATTTAGAAATTGGATGAAAGGTTTAGCACTGGGAAACACTTTTTGATAGATAAATAGTACATTTTATATATACAATTATATTAGGGATCGGCCGATTATCGGCAAAGCCGATGTATCGAGGGCCGATCTGCACTTTCCCTGATGTATCGGAATCGGCCCCTGAGGTTACCGATATTTTGGAAAGTGCTTGTACCGGAGTGATGTCTGCAGCTAGAGGTATCACCCCGGTACCGGCGTCCATAGCTGAGGGTCAGCTGACTTGTAATGACAACCGATGTGGCTGAGAAGCCGCTCGGCTGTCATTACAAGGAGCGGGACGTTCCCCCCTCCCGCCACCTTCCGCAGCTCGCCAGAGTCTCCCGTCCCACCAGGAGACCCGGGCATCCTACCTGCACGGCCGCCAAAGCCCCGATCAAAGCCGCATTTGGTTCTGATCGGGTCTCCATGTAAAAACCTGGAAGTGATGTCATGACATCACTTCCGGGGACTCGGCACCAGATTAAAAAAAAATGACAGCATTCACAACAGCCAAACTTGGCGTTTTGAATGCTTTTAAGTGCAGAGGAGGGGTTTGGGGTCTTTTAGACCCCCAGATCTCTCCACAAGAGTACCTGTGTAAAAAAAAAAAAATGTTTAATTGTTCGAAAATATCACCAGATATCAGGCTGATACCGATATGCGATGACCAAAATATCGGTATCAGCAATAAAAAAGCGATGTCGGTCGATCACTAAATTATATAGATCAGACCAAAATGAGGGAGGAAAGAGGGAGAGAGCGACTTTGTTCCCAATCAGGCACAGTCCCTCGAAATAAAGGAGAGTTGGGAGCGATGGTGGTGTGTGATGTTAGTAACTTGCTCTCGTCCAGGACAGCCATCAGAAATTTTGGAGTCCCCTTTTACAGCTTTAGGTCCCACCCCCAGGCCTGACCACCAACATTCTCCTGGGCCCACCCACTGGCCGTCCTACCGAATCTGCCCACTGATCATCCCATAAATCCTTCCATGCACCCACTTTAATTTTAGTCATCAGTGCTTTGAAGATTTAAGCCCCTTTTGCACGATTTTACGGCAATTTTGCAGCCGTGATTTTGAAGCGATTTTGACTGGGCTCGAAGCAATTCCTATGTCTTTGGACCTCAAAACGCATTAAAATCGGGCCAAAGTAGTGCAGGGACTACTTTGAAGTCGGTGTGACTTTAGGTCGCACAGATATGAACGGTACTCATTGGAAATAATGGAGAACGACTTGTCATGCGATTTTGCAGTCCCAAATCGCAGGACAAGTCGCACAAGTGTGAAAGGGGCCTTAAAGTGATTGTAAAGGAAAATGTTTTAGTTAAAACAAAAACAAACAAACATGTTATACTTACCTCTGTGCAGTTGGTTTTGCACAGCCCAGCTCCTCCCCTTCTCGGGATCCCCCGCTTGCACTCTGGGCTCCTCCCCCTTGTGGAGTGCCCTCATAGGGCACGCTTGCTGTGGGGGCACTAGTGCATGCTCGCTCCCAAGTCACCTCTCTAAGTCCATAAGACACAGATAAGGCGATATTTATTGGTACAGCAGTGCCATGCTAATGACAGCTTCCAAGTTCAGTGGCTGGGTCCGGTGAACACACACACTGACGGGAGTCAGACTCGACTGTCCTGTGTGTTCTGTTCCTATGGAGGCAGACAGGCATTCCTGCAGTTGCGGGCTCCCCCTCCACGGCCCAAGGGGCCTGACAGCAGCGCAGGGCCGACAGGCGCTTGCCACTTGCTAAGTTCGGCGGTAGGATGCACACGGGAATCGGGACTAATGCTTGGCAGGGGCTGGGCAGGTGGGGCCCCCCGGGAAAGTGGGGCCCCCGGGCAACTGCCCAGTGTGCCCATTCAGTAACATGTGATTGACAGCAATAGCAGCCAATGGCTCCTGTTGATGCATCTCAGCCAATGAGGAGGGAGAGACCCGGGTGAGCCTCAGGTCTCATGTTCATTCCTGGATCGAGTATTAGAGGGGCTGAGGGGGGAGCTGCACACTGAAGGCTTTTTACCTCCATTCATAGAATGCATGGAGTTAAACAACCTTCAGCCTTTACAACCACTTTCACAGTAAAGAATCATATTTTGACCAAAAAAATATGAAACCTGCCACCACGACATAGACTCTTATAAGCAGGACCCTACACTAACAGTAACTGTACTAACTTTTGACTTCTCCCCCCACGGATTACGCACTAAGTGCATCCAGCAGGAATTCTCGCAGATAATCGCTGGCTGGGCAGATAGTCACAGATAGCTGCAGTCATCGCTGACCTGTTATTGAAGTGTACATGGCTAGGGGAACAAGCAGAAGCAGGGATGGTGAGGTAAAAGGATAGTTCCCTTTTATTAAAAAACTTGGTTGCAACCATGCCTTCCAACTTTTTGAGATGAGAACGAGGGACATCCAGGGCTTGCTTTCAGTAGGAACTTAGGGAACGCAGTTCCAGCACCCCCAGAACTGAATGTATGTAAAGGCCAGGGGTGTGCTGCATGGTCAATTGATGTTGACTGCTTGGGGATCTATTGTTCCTGGAGGGGATCAATTTTTGCATGGCGGAGGTCTATTATTGTGGCTGGTGGGTTATGATGCTGGTGGGGTCAGTTGTTGCTGGTGGGATCTATTTTTTTATGGTAGTCTATTATTTGTGGGGAGGTCTATTGTTGCTGGTGGGGTAGGGTGACCAGACGTCCCCAGTTTCCGGGGACCTTAACCGGATTAAAGACCTTGTCCCCGGACCAAGCCTGTCCCCGGTTTTGTCCCCGGATTCAGGGCCAGAATACCATAGACAGGGCATCCCTTGCTGGCTGAGAAACAGCCTGGTGGCTCAAATGCCGACGTCTCTGTATATTATGTAGTCCTGTGCCTAGCGCTCTGTGTATTATGCAGTCCTGTACCCAGCACTCTGTGTATTATGCAGTCCTGTACCCAGGCGCTCTGTGTATTATGCAGTCCTGTACCCAGGCGCTCTGTGTATTATGCAGTCCTGTGGCCAGGCGCTCTGTGCATTATGCAGTCCTGTGCCCAGCGCTCTGTGTATTATGCAGTCCTGTACCCAGGCGCTCTGTGTATTATGTAGTCCTGTGGCCAGGCGCTCTGTGCATTATGCAGTCCTGTACCCAACACTCTGTGTATTATGTAGTCCTGTGCTCAGCGCTCTGTGTATTATGCAGTCCTGTACCCAGCACTCTGTGTATTATGTAGTCCTGTGCCCAGTGCTCTGTGTTTTATGTAGTCCTGTGCTCAGCACTCTGTGTATTATGTAGTTCTGTGCCCAGTGCTCTGTGTATTATGCAGTCCTGTGCCCAGTGCTCTGTGTTTTATGCAATCCTGTGCCCAGCGCTCTGTGTATTATGTAGTCCTGTGCCCAGTGCTCTGTGTATTATGTAGTTCTGTGCCCAGTGCTCTGTGTTTTTTTTGTAGTCCTGTGCCCAGCGCTCTGTGTATTATGTAGTCCTGTGCCCAGCGCTCTGTGTATTATGCAGTCCTGTACCCAGCACTCTGTGTATTATGCAGTCCTGTACCCAGCACTCTGTGTATTATGCAGTCCTGTACCCAGGCGCTCTGTGTATTATGCAGTCCTGTGCCCAGCGCTCTGTGCATTATTCAGTCCTGTGCCCAGCGCTCTGTGTATTATGTAGTCCTGTGCCCAGCGCTCTGTGTATTATGCAGTCCTGTACCCAGCGCTCTGTGTATTATGTAGTCCTGTGCCCAGCGCTCTGTGCATTATTCAGTCCTGTGCCCAGCGCTCTGTGTATTATTCAGTCCTGTGCCCAGCGCTCTGTGTATTATGCAGTCCTGTACCCAGCGCTCTGTGTATTATATAGTCCTGTGCCCAGCCCTCTGTGTATTATGTAGTCCTGTGCCCAGTGCTCTGTGCATTATGCAGTCCTGTACCCAGTGCTCTGTGTATTATGTAGTCTTGTGCCCAGCGCTCTGTGTATTATGTAGTCCTGTGCCCAGTGCTCTGTGTATTAGGCAATCCTGTGCCATTTGCTAATAAAAAAATATGTCCCCGTATTTCATTTTAAAAATCTGGTCACCTTATGGTGGGGGAACTATTGTTGGTTGGGCTTTTATGCTGGGGGATCAATTGTTGCTTGAAGGGATCTACTTTTGAGGGAGGGGTCTGTTGTTGCTGGCTGCTGGAGAGTCAATTGATGCTGGGCTGGCTGCTGGGAAATCGTTTGTTGCTGCCGGGGGGGTCTAATGTTGTTGAGGTCCATTGTCGCTGGGAAGGGTCTATTATTGCTGGCTCAGGGGATCTATTTAACTGCTTTTCTTGTTATTATTAAAAAATTCTATACAAATTACTTATCACCATAAATTATACTTGGCTCAGTATTCTCTAAAGGGGGGGGGGGGGAAGAGTACTAGGAGGTGGATAGAGGGTGCGACCAAGGGATAGTGCTTGGAGGTGGGTAGGGGTGGAGTCAAGAATTGACTCAGAAAGGGGGGGGGGGTTTCCTGCACCTATTCTCTGAGAAAAAAGCAATCTTAGCAAAAGTATGTAGGCATAGGGCATGCCCCCTGGCACGCCCCCTTAAGGGAGAAATTATGCAACAAAAAATTATTCGTTAAACCTACAAGTGCTTTTTTACCACTACTATTCCTTTATATTGCCTTTTAAAATTTACAAATGCAGCAATTTAGAAATTGGATGAAAGGTTTAGCACTGGGAAACACTTTTTTAAAGATAAAAAGTGCATTTTATATCCAACTATATAGATCAGACCAAAATGAAGGACAAATGAGAAATGAGGAGGAAAGAGGGACAGAGGGACTTTGTTCCAAATCAGGAACAGTCCCTTGAAATCAGGGACAGTTGAGAGCTATGGTTACAACACACAAAAAAAAATGTGTTCACATTTAGTTGGTGAACTTTTAGGCCCCTTTCACACATACGGTCCGTTTGTCCGTTTTTCATCCATCCGTTGACGGATGAAAAACGGACATCAATGCATTCCTATGTAAAAACGGATGACAATGGATGATCGTTAACATCCGTTTTCATCCGCTTCCGTCAATGTCCGTTTTTGGAATGGATGAATGCCCAATTTTTCATCTGTCAAAAAAACGGATCGGACAAAAAAACAGATGTAAACAGACAAATGGTCAGTTTTTCATCAGTTTTTGCATTGATAGTGGATTTAAAAAAAAACGGATGAAAAATGGATGAAATACAGGATGAAAATAGATGAAAAATGGATGAAAAATGGATGAAAAATGGATGAAAAACGGATGAAAACAGACGAAAAACGGATGAAAAATGGATGAAAAACGGATGAAAACAGAGAAAAAAAAACGGATGAAAACAGACGAAGAACGGATGAAAAATGGATGAAAAACTGATAAAAACAGAAGAAAAATGGATAAAAACAGACGAAAAACGGATGAAAAATGGATGAAAAACGGATGAAAACAGACGAAAAACGGATGAAAAACGGATGAAAACAGACGAAAAACGGATGAAAAATGGATAAAAAACGGATGAAAACAGACAAAAAACGGATGAAAACAGACGAAGAACGGATGAAAAATGGATGAAAAACCGATGAAAACAGACGAAAAACAGATGAAAAATGGATCAAAAACTGATAAAAACAGACGAAAAACGGATAAAAACAGACGAAAAATGGATGAAAAATGGATGAAAAACGGATGAAAACAGACGAAAAACGGATGAAAACAGACGAAGAACGGATGAAAAATGGATGAAAAACTGATAAAAACAGAAGAAAAACAGATAAAAACAGACGAAAAAGGATGAAAAACGGATGAAAATAGACGAAAAACGGATGAAAAACGGATGAAAAACGGATGAAAAACGGATGAAAAACTGATAAAAACTGACGAAAACGGATGAAAAACGGATGAAAACAGACGAAGAACGGATGAAAAATGGATGAAAACTGATGAAAACAGACGAAAAACGGATGAAAACAGACAAAGAACGGATGAAAAATGGATGAAAAACTGATAAAAACAGACGAAAATGGATAAAAACAGACGAAAAACGGATGAAAAATGGATGAAAAATGGATGAAAAACGGATACATTTTGACGTGACTGAGCTGATGAACTGAACGGACCGTATGTGTGAAAGGCCCCTAAGGCCTCTTTCACACGGTCCGCCTCCGTAAGCGGATCCGTGTTGCTCAGCGGGGATCGATCCGCGATCCCCGCTGAGCCGGCGGATGACAGCTCCGTCTCCGCTTGCAGTGTGGAGAGGGAGGTGTCACAGCCCTCTATGGGGGATCGGATGAGAGCGGACCGCACTGAATGGATGGAAAAATAGGGTTTCCATCCGTCCAGATTTCACGGACAGGATCGGACACGGATGGCAGCGGGTGTCAGCGGAGATGTCTCCGCTGACATCCACTGCCCCATAGAGCTGCATGGAGGATCCGATCAGATCCGCCTAAAAAACTGACAGGCGGATCTGATCGGATCGCCCGTGTGAAAGGGCCCTAAAGTAGAATTTAGTACCCCCGATCCGCCTGTTCTTACTTGTCTCCAGAGTCCAGATATGATGGAAGTGGAAGAAGAGCCGGCTCCAACAAGCTCCGTATCATTATGTACATTTTGTATTTCAGAATATTTTAGTAGGAATTTCCTAATAAATTAGTCTGAAATAGGAAAAAGCAGAACATTTGTTCTATCTCGAATCCCTCAGAATTATTTATCTTTTTGTTTGTGTTTACAGGCCCATCACACCTTCCTGCCACAAGACCAGCCATGAAAGCACAAAGTTTTAAGTTAAAGCACAATTTTGGGCAAAAAAAAAATTTGTCCCATGCAGCATAGCTGCCAACTGTCCCTGATTTCGAGGGACACCCTGATTTGAAACAAAGTCCCTCAGTCCTTCTTTCCTCCTCATTTGTCCCTCATTTTGGTCTGATCTATATAGTTGTATATAAAATGCACTTTTTATCTCTCAAAAAGTCTTTCCCAGTGCTAAACCTTTCATCCAATTTCTGAATTGCTGCTTTTTAAATGTCAAAAGCCAATATAAAGGAATAGTAGTGGTAAAATAACACTTTAGTGAGTGAGGGAGTTTAACTAATTTTTTTTGTATAATTTTCCTTTAAAGGGGCGTAACAGGGAGGAGGGGTGTCCTATGCGTACATACTTTTGCTAATAGGTGTCCCTCATTCTCATCTCAAGAATTTGGTAGGTGTGCATGCAGTGGGGCAGTGCCTGCACTGTATGGGTTAGCTGTTTTTGTCTAGGGGTGAGGAGAGCGGAGATATGGTTAGCTAATCCGCTAATCCTTCGAGAGTAAGACTGGCGCAACGTCAACACTGCGCATGCACAGATCATCAGGGGCATTATTGGAAGATCAGAAAAGCACCGAAGGAAGAATGTAACTGTCAGATTCTGCCTGGCTCTCTGCCCATGTGTGATAATTGGCCAATCAAGTGACCGGTGGATTTGGGTGTGTTGTGGGGCGGGTTTTGGTGTGTTGAAGGGTGGATTTGGGTGTCTTGCAGGGTAGGTCCTGCAACACTCCCAAATCCGCACTGCAAGATCTGCCCGGTAACACACCCAAATCCTCCCAACAACAATGTTATTCCACCTATGACTCCGCCATGACGTCGCTCAAGTCTCGCGCATGTGCTGAGAGAACGAAGTAGAATCTGACAATTAGATTCTCCCTCCCCGCTTTGCAAATCATCGGATAATGCCTCCGGCGATCAGTGCATGCGCAGTGTTGACGTCACCCAAGCTGATTGGGAAATCCGCTGGAGTGACGTTACGCACTGCGCATGCGCTCAAGTCTCTCAAGTCTCGCGCATGCGCTGAGAGAGTGAAGTAGAATATGACAATTAGATTCTCCCTCCCCACTTATAAAGTTTGGAGACCCCATGCTATAGAGGATAAGAGAGCACAATGTGTTCTGAAGTCCGTTCTTCAGTGACAATGCTAATACCCCATGGGTACTGTACAGTGAGTGTGTGTTGTTATCTAGAACAGTAATTGTGTTACTGGAAGGATCTCTACTCTTTTCACCTTCTAACCAGTCATCTCTGTGTTCCTTGCAGGATTCTCCAATGTGAAATCAAGCCATAATGTGAAGATGGAATGGTCCATGATTCTGCTATTTTACATTGTTGCAATTTCAATAGGATGAATTAAGGATTTTTAATATACCGTGGTGATTTTATTTGACCACTAGATGGGGCATTGCAAATTTAATTCAGCATGGTAATTTTATTGGATTTACATATACACTATATTACCATAAGTATTGGGACGCCTGCCTTTACACGCACATGAACATTAATGAGTCTTAGTCCGTAGGCTTCAATATTGAGTTGGCCCACCCTTTGCAGCTATAACAGCTTCAACTCTTCTGGGAAGGCTGTCCACAAGGTTAGGAGTGTGTCTATCCGAAAGTTTAACCATTTTTCCAGAAGAAGGTGACCAGATTTTTAAAATGAATATTTTGGCATATTTTCCTTAAATGATGTATGCAGTGTAATGTAGTATGTAAATTTAAAAAGTGACAAAAAGTTACAACTTCAAAAAACTCGCCATTGCCTCTTACTAAATACCTTGGACTGCCTTCTTTCCAAAAAAAGGGTAATTTTGGGAGTATTTGTACTGTCCTGGCATTTTCAAACCTCAAGAAATGACACAGGCTGTCTGTACATCAGGACAGACTGATTTTCAGATATATTCCATAGTTTGTGGACTCTAACTTACCTACAGACTAATTAATATACACTGATTTAGGTTATTTTCACCAAAGGAATGTAGTAGCATACGTTTTGGCATAAATGTATGAAGAAAAATAATTATTTCCAAAATTTTATAACGCATTTTTTTCCAAAATTTTTAATCTTTTTTAATTTATTAAGCAAAAAAAAAAAAAAAGTGGTAATTTAATACCACCAAAAGAAAGCTCTAATTGTGTGAAAAAAAGAAAAAAATTTAATTTGGGTACAGTGTTGCATGACCACGCAATTGTCATTCAAAGTGTGACAGCGCTAAAAGCTGAAAATTGGCCGGGCCAGAAAGGGGGTGAAAGTATCCAGTATTAAAAAGGTTAAAAAGGTCGCAAAAACTATTTGGCTTCCTTCCTAAAAAAGATGGCTAGGTACATCAGACACTCAACAAAACACGTTTTTATAGAACTTTTTTAAAGCGGAGTTCCACTTTTGTGTTTATTAAAAGTCAGCAGCTACAATAAGTGCATCTGCTGACTTTTAATAAACACACACTCACCTGTCCCACGGTCCAGGGATGCGGCCGGGGGGAGCCTCGGTTCTCTCCGTCTTCTCCCCACGGTGCCGGCATCACTACTGTGGGCATTCCAGCTGTGACAGCTTGCGGCTTCAGAGCCGGGTGTGTCCACTGCGCATGCACGAGTCGTGCTGCGCGTCGCGACTGGCCAGGCAATCTTCTGGGACCTGTGACATGTTCCAGAAGATTGCAGGAAGGGAGGGGGAGAGGAGAACTTCCCGAGCGGAAGTGGGAGCAGGTACCTGTCAAAACTAGGTACCCGCTCCCCCCCCCCTCAAAAAAAAAAAATGACATGCCAAATTTGGCATGTCATTGGGTTGGGACCACTTAAAGCGGAAGTTCCACTTTTGAGTGGAACTCCCCTTAAAGTGCACTTTATTCTAAATTCAAACACTGTTTAATATCGATTTGGTTCCAAAACTTTTTTTTAATCCAAATTAAGCATGATGAGGGAAAACCCACTGGTTTAGGGTCCATGTACAATGCAGTATAATTACCTTATGTGCTCAGTCTTGCTATGGTGTATGACCTGTGACATGAAACTGTCTTCCACAATCTCACCTTAGTAGCAGAGTTTGCCTGTTCCTCACTCAGTTTTAGAGGGTAACTCCAATTTCCCAGGGGAAAAGTTAGCGAATAAAAAAAAATAATATAGCATATACAATTGCGATACATATACATATACTATATATATATATATATATATATATATATATATAGATACAGTATCTCACAAAAGTGAGTACACCTCTCACATGTGTAGTAAATCTTCTTATAGCCTAGGCCATCTTTATGTAGAGCAACAATTCTTTTTTTTTCAGATCCTCAGAGAGTTCTTTGCCATGAGGTGCCATGTTGGACTTCCAGTGACCAGTATGAGAGAGTGAGAGCGATAACACCAAATTGAACACACCTGCTCCCCATTCACACCTGAGACCTTGTAACACTAATGAGTCACATGACACCGGGGAGGGAAAATGGCTAATTGGGCCCAATTTGGACATTTCCACTTTTTTTGCCAGAGGTTTACACATTAATGGCTGTGTGTTAAGTTATTTTGAGGGGGACAGCACATTTACAGTGTTATACAAGCTGTACACTCACTACTTTACATTGTAGCAAAGTGTCATTTCTTCAGTGTTGTCACATGAAAAGATAGAATAAAATATTTACAAAAATGTGAGGGGTGTACTCACTTTTGTGAGATACTGTATATCTCTCTATATATATATATATCTATATATATCAATATAGACATATATCTATATATATATATATATATATATATATATATATATATATACAGTATATATATATATATGTGTGTATATATTTATATATATATATTATATATAAATAGATATATATACTGTATATACTAAACATTACAATTCCTCTTTAACCCGCGTGCTTGAAGACATCTCGGATCATTTTTTTTGTTCCCATTATTTTTCTTAGAAGACTTTTACATGACACTGATTGCTTTCAGAGTCTCCAGCAGCCGGGCACCGTTCATAATTACTATGACAGGAGAAACTGAGTCCGTAGGCGACTCTCCAAAGTAGAGCATCTTGTCCTTAGATGACCAGGCTCTGGCTTTACGGCACGCAGTATAAAAAGAGAGCAGCACATCGTGCTAACATCTATTGAAAATAATGCCATGTCACGCCTCTTTCCTAATGGTGGCCATGTATGCTTTGAT
Organism: Pelophylax lessonae; assembly: GCF_965119305.1. Classification (NCBI taxonomy): domain Eukaryota; kingdom Metazoa; phylum Chordata; class Amphibia; order Anura; family Ranidae; genus Pelophylax; species Pelophylax lessonae. The sequence goes on from NC_138778.1 coordinate 29,164,842, forward strand.
GATCAATTTCTTATCTGATCAATCCCTTCTGATAAGATTAACTGATCTATAGTCGACAACCCATTCTGACAACCCATTCTATCATTTTGCCACTGGCAGAGAAGTGGATTTTGATCAATATTTATTCATTTTTATTCTTTTCAGGTACTTAGTGTAAATAGCACCATCAATTTACGCAGCGATTCACACATATATATATATATATATATATATATATATATTATCCATTCACATCAGTCTCTGCCCTCAAGGAGCTTACAATCTAAGGTTCCTAACTCACTTTCATACACATACTAGAGCCAATTTAGACTTTCAGCATGTTTTTGGAGTGTTGGAGGAAACTGGAGTACCAGGGCGAAACTCACGCAGGCACATGGGGAACATGGAGACTCTACGCAGGTAGAGCCCTGGTTGGGATTCAAAACAGAAACCCTAAGGCCCCTTTCAGACAGGACAGACTGTTTGTTCGTTTCCATCCAACTCTCATCAGATCTGCCAGGCGGATAGGAACAAAATCCCATCCGTCTGTTTTTAGCGGACCAAATCTGATGTTGGAGGGTGTCAATGGACACATGTTCCATGGAGAACAATAGGAGGTCCCTTTCACGCCAGCAGACCGATCGGGTCCACCTGTCTGTTTTTCAGGCAGACCTGATCAGTCTGCTGCTGGTGTGAAAGGGGCCTAGATCTGCTAGGTGGAAGTGCTAACTACTTAGCCCTGTGCTGCCCATACAATAGCTAAGTTACTATTGATAATATTCCTTCAAGGTCTACCTTCCCAGGGATTGCTGGAAGCTTGATAAATATTCAGACTGGAGCCTCTGTCCCCCCACCCACTATGTTCTGGAAATTTCCACTGAATTCCAGAAGACAGGGGGAGGTAACAGAGCCACAGCCTGTGAAGCACTGCACAGCCTCCTAAGCACAACTATCCCCTGCTCCTCTGCCTACAGCGAAACCAACTAAATTTGCTCAAAAACTAACAAACTAGGAGGGTGTGACACATGTTACTGCTGTGCGTTGGGGTACATTACTATTCATACTGAATGACAAATCTACTTCCCCCCTCCAAACCCAAATCCCACTAAATCACCACTATTACCAGTGGCAGGTGGTGCATTGGGGGCGCAGGGGCGCTGCCCCCCCCTATCCATGCATCCAGCGCCCTAACATGCAGGGCGCCGGACGCATGGATTCCAATGGGGGTTTTTTTTTTTGAAGCACGTGATTAGAGCCAGAGGCTCTAATAGGCTTCAAAAAAGGGTGGGCTCGGGGTGCAGAGCACTGCGCACTGAACCCACCCAGTTGTGTGACAATAGCGAATGAATATTCGCTATTGTCACACGGATCCTCCTCCTGGCCAATCAGGAAGCGGGTCCTGAGACCTGTTTCCCGATTGTCCGAAAGGAGAAGCCATGCCATTGGCCAAGGAGGGGGAGGGAGGAGACACAGAAGACTGAGAGGGAAGCCGCCGCCGCCACCACCACTGCTGCTGACTGTCCACATGTCCAGGGTGAGGGGTGAGTGAGCCGGCGATGGGTGTGCGGGCTGGTGTAGTCCGGGGGGGGTATGGTGTGTGGGCTGGTGTGATCCGGGGGGGGGGGGTATGGTGTGGTTCCGGTATGGTGTGGTCCCTCTGCCGCCGCCCCCGGCCCATGGAGCACCAGCCGCCACTGACTATTACCACCCCCCCCCCCATACTTCTAAAATATTACTTACCCTCTGTTGCCCCTCAAATGCCTCATTTCAACACAAATCCCCTCCCCCTCAATCTCTTTGTGTTGCCCCCCCTCTTCTTCACATGATGCCACAGGGCCCATGATACCTCCTGCCCACCCCTTGCCCCGGCCCTGCTTTTACAAACCCAGATATTACCTTGCCAAAGTGGCAGTGACATTATCACTGTGTTGTGCATAGCCTGTGCAGAGAGCTGAGCTGTGGGAGGGACCTGACAGACCCACCCACTATAGGCTGCCTGCAGAAAACTGCAGGAGGGGGCGGAGACAAGACCAGTCACCCTGCACAAGGAGAGAGAGCAGCAGCGACTGGTCCTTATTACAGGAAGCTCCCGCACCGAGGTAAGATTTCAGCACAGATCTGGAGGAAATACAAAAAGCACAACAAGATCCATGGAAAAATACACATGATGAATGTATTTGGACATTATTTGCTTATCCTGGAGGCCAGCTTTAAAATAAATGGGCTATCAACGCACAACAAAATTTGTTTAAGCTCAGTGCAATGCATGCATCATTTGTGTCTGTGCGACTTGCTGCGTTTTTTTAGATATGCGTTGAGGTGCATTGAAACGCACATCTGCAGTTTTGCACTGCGGTAACGTGCGTTGTGGTGTTCTATCTTATACCAAAAGTGGCGTCATTTTTCAGAAACGATTTTAGGATGATTATATGTAACCTGTTGTACTAGTAAAGCGATGTTCTTTAAACACGAACCGTATACCGGATAAAATGATAACGTGGTGGGTGTACAGAGATGTAATTCCAGTCTGTCTTACCTCCCCCATCCCTGGCAATGCTGAGTTTATATAACAGTCAGATGGGGATAGCAGAGCTTCCTCTCACCTCCTCCTCCTACTGCTAACAGAGAGACCAAGCCTCGTCTATGGTGACGATAGGCGTGAAGAGCAGCGCAGACAGGTGACCTGTGCATGGAGCTGGTGGAGTCCAATATTCTACCAGACACATCGGAGAGAGAAGAGTACAATGGAGGAACCATCCAAAGGAAGGCAATGTTCTACCTACAACCAGGATCTCCAACACAAGGTATACACTCACTGTACATAGAGAACATAGACAGAGGAATATAGAGGTGTGACTGTGGCAAGGTGTGTGCTGAAAACATGCGATGTCAATTACATCTATCTATCTATCTATCATTGATTTATCATTTCTCTATGTCTCTATCAATTATCTATCAATATATTTATATAGAGAGGCATATATCATTGATTTAACATCAATTATCTATCTATCGTTGATTTATAATTTCTCTACGTCTCTATCCATTATCTATCAATATATTTGTATAAATAGACATATATAATTGATTTATCATCAACTATCTATCTATCTATCTATCTATCTATCTATCTATCTATCTATCTATCTATCTATCTATCTATCTATCTATCTATCTATCTATCTATCTATCTATCTATCTATCTATCTATCTATCATTGATTTATTATCTATGTCTTTCATTACTTTCTTTCTTTCTTTCTTTCTCATACAGTATATCATTTATGTAGGTAGATACAGTATATAGACAGACAGCTTAAGAAAGAAAATAAGGAAAGAAAGAAAGAAAAAGAAAGAGAGAGAAAAATAAAGAGAGAAAGAAAGAGCGAAGGAGAAAGAGAGCGAAAGCGAGAGAGAGGGAAAGAAAGAAAGAGCGCAATAAAGAAAGAAAGAGAGAGAGGGAGAGAAAGAAAGAAAGAGAGAGCGAAAGAAAGAGAGAAAGAGAAAAGAAAGAGAGAGACGGAGAGAAAGAAAGAAAGAATGAGAGAGAGAGAGAGAGAGAAAAAGAAAGAAAGAAAGAATGAAATAGAGAGAAAGAAAGAAAGAAAGAAAGAAAGAAAGAAAGAATGAAATAGAAAGAGAGAAAGAAAAACATATTTCTTTCTTTTATATATCTAGATATATATCATTTATGTATCAGAGATAGATATATAGAAAGACAGACAGACAGGGAGATAGAAAGAAAGAAAGAAAGAAAGAAAGAAAGAAAGAAAGAAAGAAAGAAAGAAAGAAAGAAAGAAAGAAAGAAAGAAAGAAAGAAGGAAAGGTAGATAGACAGAAAATAGAAACCATCCCCATGATCTATCTATGAAGAGACTTGGCAAAACTAACATTCCCTTAGCTTAGTATATAAGGTGAAGCGACATTCATTGTAATCATCCAGTCAAGCAAAAGTAAAAATCTTGTCTTTCATTTTCCCTTGCATGTAATTGGGTGAACACAGCCGCACCTTATGTACTTACCTATGCCAAGTGAACATTTAGCAAATAAACCCCGCTGCGTGCATGATTATATATCTTGCCCAGCTTATCATCAAAAAAATATGAGAGATGCCATTTTCCTTATGAAAAATACAAGTTGTCTGGCCATCATGTTTAACCTCTACAGTCCCTGACACAGGACATGCACACAGATTGGGACAGTCTGAGCAAAGTCAGCCTTCCTTATCTGCATGCTTTTTCCGGGTCAGTGATGAAAAGTAAGAGGACCGGCGTGAAAGCCAGCTATGTAGCATTTTCAAAAGGAGGTTAGCCTTGGTAGTTTCTGTATTTCTCTTGTGATATGTTTATGTCACTATGTAACTGTGATGTTGGACAAAATAATATAGGAGGCAGGCATCTCCTACTCTAGCCATGTATAGTTTGGTGTGTGAAGCTCCGACAGCAGCATGTTTCAGGCACTGGGGAAGGAAAAGTAATAACTGCAGCCTCTGAAGATGTTGTCACATATTCCAACTTGTAGCAAATGTAAAGAATGGATGGTGCTGATAGAACTCTGTGCTAGTTGTACGTTTAAGCATTTTACCAGTGAGCAGTCGTTATTATATTCAGGTAAAAATATGTTTTTAATAAATTTTAATAGTCGTATGTCCATAAAGAGGAATTTTTTTTTACTTATGAACAGAGTAGGGAAGGGTTAAAATCTCTGTCTGGTCTTTATTGCTGCCTGTGACCCCCCCATGGGGAGACGACCATATAATTAGTTACAATAGTCACTGGGGAGAGGACATGAGTGAAAATTTCTGAAACTATGACACAGACAGCAGTTAAAAAAAACAAAAAACCTCTAAGCCTAACACTCCATCCAAAGCTAAAAACATGGTTGTAATTCCACCATAAAAGATGCATAGAATATATGATACATTTACGTTAAAGCTGAACTCCGGGCAGATATAAAAGACACAGATTAATGCAGTACAGTAATCATCAATACATTGTACACGTACTTTGTAAATTAAAAAGCAGTATAAGCTGTGAGAGAAAGAAGCAGCACAATGATATCATGTGCTAACAAGAATTAAGCTGATAGGAGGAGAGAGCAAAGTGACAGAGAGATAAGGGGCATAAGTTTGCTGCTTCTCCTTTCATTGTCCAGTCACAAGTTGGGGGCTCGTCCGGGATGACCTTGGCTGAATGATGCTGACCATCAAAGTGAGGATATCTTGTGGCAGTGAAAAAAGTACTGTGGGGAAAATCCCTGGATTGATAGTGACTATGGCAATAGAAACAGTTTTTTTTTTCTTTTATTGGGCTTTTCAGTTTTTTTCATATTACTTTAGGCTGGAGTTCTGCTTTAATGTAAGAGGTCCTTTATAATAATGGATTCCTATATGAATATCCTGGACAGCAGTGCTCTATTTCTCATTCTTGTTTCTCGGGTATTGGCTGTAAATTTTGCATTGCTGTTTGTTTTCTGCATCTTCCTCCCACGCCTACATCTGCTGTTAAGTGATCACTTCGCTGCCAATTAATATAAAAATGTTTAAGAAGCTTTTACAGTACAATACGCAGTACTTCTCTAACAAAACGCACAGTAGCCACAGCATATGAGGAAAATGAAGGGCGCGTTTAAATTTTTTGTGGCGCTCTTTATGGCGTATCTATGTGCGTTTCATGAAGGCAGCCCATTGAAATGAATGTTTAGCTTACTTATCAGAATGTCCCAAAATCTAAAAGTGGGGTCAGTTTACTCTATATGCGTCATCGACCACCACTAAGCTGGTAATGAAGTGTCAGATGTGTGAAGTAACATATCAGGCTGGTCATGGAGCTTGTAACATTGCGGCGGACAGATCGGACCCTTGACTGACATTTTTGACACTTTTGGGGGTACCAGTGACATTACTACAGTAATCAGTGCTATACATATGCACTGTTATTGTAAAAATGACACTGGCGGGGAAGGGGTTAATTTTTATTGGTGATAAAGGGGTTAATGTATGCCTGGTGCTTACTGACGTGTGTGGGGGGAGGTGACTGAGTGACACAGGGACAGATTGCAGGTTCAGCTAAGCTGAACCTTGCAATCTGACCCTGTCTGTCACTTAGGAGATCCGCCCGCTTGTGTTTACACAAGTGCGCGGATCACCACACTCGATTCCCTGACAATCGGGGAAGAGCGGCGGTGATCACCGCCGCTCCTCCCCTGGCCCGACTCCTGCTGTAACTGAATACAGCGGGAGCGAGCCTCCGGCGGCGCACGCGAGCTTCCGGAGGCGCGCGCGCGCCGCCCACAAGGGGAGGAGTCCAGCGACGTAGGTCTACGTCGCTGGACGGGAACGAGCCACTTTGCCGCAGTACAGTCAACGTGACTGGTCGGCAAGTGGTTAATGACCAGGCCACTTTTTTCAACTTGGCACCGCGTGATTTTAACAGACAATTGTGCGGTCATGCAACGCTGTACCCAAACAAAATGTACCTCCTTTTTTTCCCCACAAATAGAGATTTCTTTTGGTGGTATTTGATCACCTCTGCAATTTTTGTTTTTTGCGCTATAAACAAAAAAAGAGCGAGAATTCTGAAAGAAATATATATTTTTTGCATTCTGCTATATAACATTCTCAAAAAAAATTAAAAATCAAATTTTTTTAACATTCTAAACCAATTTGTTTTCTGCTACATATTTTTGGTAAAAAAAAAATCGCAATAAGCGTATTTTGATTGGTTTGCGCAAAAGTTATTGCGTTTACTAACTGCGGGAAAGATTTATGTCATTTGTATTGTTTTTTTTTTAGTGGTATGGGGGTGTTTTTGGGGTGATGTGCCCTTTGACCTCAAAACATGGTGTGTATTATGGCATCCAAAGAGTTCAAAATCTCATCTGACCAGACTATAATCTCCCAGTAATTCACAGGGTTGTCTAAAAGTTACAAACCCATAGTATGTATGTGAGCCGCTCAGGCTGCTAGGAAGTATAGTCCTGTGCCTTCTGCTGTGAGTGCTGCCTGGGAAGGAGTCTGGGAAGGAGCCTGCCCATGCTCCAAACAATGACAGATAGAGCAGAAGATCCCAGAAGCTGCACATCAGAACAAGACTTGCTGTGTGTAGACAAGTGGCAGTCTCAGCCATACCCCCAACGCGTTTCACTCCACCCACTGGAGCTTACTCATGCGGATGGAGCCTCTAGTTCAGTGATGGCGAACTTTGGCACCCCAGATGTTTTGGAACTACATTTCCCATGATGCTCAACTAGACTGCAGAGTGAATGAGCCTCATGGGAAATGTAGTTCCAAAACATCTGGGGTGCCAAGGCTCGCCATCACTGCTCTAGTTGGAGGGGTCAGTTTACTCTATATGCGTCATCGACCACCACTAAGCTGGTAATGAAGTGTCAGGTGTGTGACGTAACATATCAGGCTGGTCATGGAGCTTGTATCATTAGGAAGGTCTCAATCTCCGTTTGTAGCGTGTCTTGTTAGAGTTTTTCTTTACCCCTTTATTTATGTAGCAGAATTTTATTGGGTATTTCCCCCCTTTTCAAATTTTTTGTTTTTAGGAACCATACTAGTAAAGCTTTTTGGTCTTTTATGGAGGAGGGGAAGGAAGGGGGGGAGGGGGGTGTAAGTATTTATATTTTAGCTACACCACCGCATATCTTTGCACTTTTCTTCATCCAAACACAGAATAAACTGGAGGCTGGCCAGTCAAGCAAAGAGATTTTCTATAGTAGCTTTACCCATAGACCTTCCTAATGATACAGGTTCTATGACCAGCCTGATATGTTACTTCACTTCATTACCCACTTAGTGGTGGCCGATGATGCATATAAACCACTCTCTCCAGCAGGAGGCTGCATCCCCATCAGTAAGCTCCAGTGAGCTGAGTGAAACGCGTCGGAGGCATGGCCTATCGGGGGCCAGGGCTGAGACTGCCACTTGACTACACACAGCAGGTCTTGTTCTGATGTGCAGCTCCTGGGATCTTCTGTTCTTATCTGTCATTGCCTAAATGTTGTCCAGCAAACTATAAATGAGCTTCAACATGCGTTTTCTTCAGCAATGGAGTCTTGTGTGGTGAGCGTGCATACAGGCCATGGCATTGCCTGTGCATTACTTATTGTTTTCTTTGAAACAATTGTGATCATTGGCTCTTGGACAGCTCTTCTGATAATTCTTTTCACTCCTTTGTCAGAAACATGCGAGGAGCGCCTGATCCTGGCCGAATTATGGTAAAATTATATTCTTTAAATTTCCAGATTATGGCCCCAACAGTGTTTACCGGAACATTCAGAAGTTTAGAAATCCTTCTGAGACCAATGCCATCAGTATGTTTTGCAACAATAAGGTTGCAAAGGTCTTGAGAGAACTCTTTGCTTTTAACCATCATGAGATGTTTCTTGTGTGGCACTTTGGTAATGAGACATCTTTTTATAGGCCATCAGTTGAGACTGAACCAGCTGATAATAATTTGCACTGACAGGGGATTGGATTGCTTTCTAATTACAGATAGATTTCAGATGGTGTCTTGGCTTTCCATGCCTTTTGCACCTCCCTTTCTTCATGTGTTCATTACCTTTCCCCTGCATCATTCTATTCTATTACACATAACTTAAATTCAGAACTTATTTGTTTTGGTTTCTTTATATGAATGGCTTGCATGGGTTGTTACCGACATGCGATGAAAAATTTAATGTCAATTGCACCTTTAGAAAAATATTTACCTAGAAAAATGTTGACGTGTTCAATACTTATTCTACCCACTGAAAGAGAGAAGGAGGGAGAGAGAGAGAGAGAGAGAGGGAGAGAGGGAGAATGAGAATGGGATAGAGGGGGGGGGAGACAGGGTGGGATGGAGAGAGAGAGGGAACGAGAGAGAGAGAGGGGGGAGAGAGAGAGAGAGAGAGAAGGGGATGGAGAGAGAGAGAGAGTGTTATAGAGGGAGAGATAGAGAGAGATTGAGAGAATGGGATAGAGAGAGAGAGAGAGTGTTATAGAGGAAGAGAGAGAGAGAGGGAGGGAGAAGGAGATAGAGAGAAAGTGGGATAGAGAGAATGAGAATGGGATAGAGGGGGGGAGACAGGGTGGGATGGAGAGAGAGAGAGGGAAAGAGAGAGAGAGGGGGGATAGAGAGAGAGGGTGTTATAGAGGGAGAGATAGAGAGAGAGAGAGGGGGGAGGAGATAGAGAGAAAGTGGGATAGAGCGAGAGAGAGAGAGAAGGAGAGGGGGGGGGGTAGAGAGAGATGGGGGAGAGAGAGAGAGAGAGAAAGTGGGACAGACAGAGGGAAAAGTTGAGAGAGAGAGAAGGATAGAGAGAGAGGGGGGGGGGAGGAGAGCGAGAATATTGTAGAGAAGAATGGGGAGAGAGAGAGAGTGGGACAGACAGAGGGAGAAGGGGAGAGAGGGAGAGAGATAATGTGGTCGAAAGAAGGAGAGAGAGAGGGAAGGGGAGAGATGGAGAGAATGAAGGGAAGATAGAGAGAAGGGGGGAGAGAAGAGGGGAGAGAGAGATAGAAGGGGGGAGAGAGGGGGGGGAGAATGGGATAGAGAGAGAGAAGGAGAGAAAGAGAGAAGGGGAGGAGAGAAAGAGATGGGGAGGGAGAGAGAAGGGGGGGGAGAGAAAGAGAAGTGGGGGAGAGGGAGAATGGGAGAGAGAGAATGGGATAGAAAGTGGGGGGAGAGAGAGAGAATAAGGAGAAGAGAGAGAGATAGAGAAGGGGGGAGAAAGATAGAAGGTGGGGGAGAGAAGGGAGTAGATAGAAAAGGGGGGGGAGGAGGGGGAGAAAGAGAGAGAAGGAGGGGGAGAGGGAGATTTTAGGTTTAAATCTAGAGTGGTTACATAGTAAGTCAGGTTGAAAAAAGACACAAGTCCATCTGGCTGACCAATAAAAAACAAAAAACAGTAAAGAAAACCCAACCATACAATCCCATATACACAATCCTATACCCGCAGTTAATCCAGAGGAAGGCGAAATAACCCAGCAAAGCATGATGCAATTTGCTACAGCAGGGGAAAAATTCCTTCCTAATCCCCCCGAGAGGCAATCTGATAATCCCTGGATCCAGTGGTGGGATTCAGCCGGTTCGCACCGGTTCCATAGAACCGGTTGCTAACTTTCTGCAAGTTCGCAGAACCGGCTGAATCCCTCTGCGCGTCTGAGGAAGCGCAGGACAATTGAATGTCCCGCGCTCGGACAGACGTGGCGGCCGGGGGGCGGAGCAGTGCGCTCCTCCCCGCCCATTCTGTGACAATAGCAATTAGCTATTGTCACATGATCCTCCTCCTGGCCAATCAGGGAGCCGGTCCTCCCGCTTCCTGATTGGCCGAAAGGCAAACACCGTGCCATTGGACGAGGAGGAGGCGCCGCGGGAGGACTCGGAGACGCGGGGAGCCGACTGCGAGACCGTCCATGAGGTAAGTGCATGGGTCTCGCGGGGGGGGGGATCGCTGGCACTCTGCAATTGGGGGGCAATGTTGTGGCTGGCACTCTGCAATTTGGGGCAATGCTGTGGCTGGCGCTCTGCAATTGGGGGCAATGTTGTGGCTGGCACTCTGCAATTGGGGGCAATGTTGTGGCTGGCGCTCTGCAATTGGAGGCAATGTTGTGGCTGGCACTCTGCAATTTGGGGCAATGCTGTGGCTGGCACTCTGCAATTGGGGCAATGCTGTGGCTGGCACTCTGCAATTTGGGGCAATGCTGTGGCTGGCGCTCTGCAATTGGGGGCAATACTCTGGCTGGCGCTCTGCAATTTGGGGCAATGCTGTGGCTGGCGCTCTGCAATTTGGGGCAATGTTGTGGCTGGCACTCTGCAATTGGGGGCAATGCTGTGGCTGGCGCTCTGCAATTGGGGGCAATGTTGTGGCTGGCACTCTGCAATTTGGGGCAATGCTGTGGCTGGCGCTCTGCAATTGGGGGCAATACTCTGGCTGGCACTCTGCAATTGGGGGCAATACTCTGGCTGGCACTCTGCAATTGGGGGCAATGTTGTGGCTGGCGCTCTGCAATTGGGGGCAATGTTGTGGCTGGCACTCTGCAATTTGGGGCAATGCTGTGGCTGGCGCTCTGCAATTGGGGGCAATGCTGTGGCTGGCGCTCTGCAATTGGGGGCAATACTCTGGCTGGCGCTCTGCAATTTGGGGCAATGCTGGGGCTGGCACTCTGCAATTGGGGGCAATGCTGTGGCTGGCGCTCTGCAATTGGGGGCAATACTCTGGCTGGCACTCTGCAATCATTAGGGGCAATGCTGTGGCTGGCACTCTGCAATCATTGGGGGCAATGCTGTGGCTGGCACTCTGCAATCATTGGGGGCAATGCTGTGGCTGGCACTCTGCAATCATTGGGGGCAATGCTGTGGCTGGCACTCTGCAATCATTAGGGGCAATGCTGTGGCTGGCACTCTGCAATCATTGGGGGCAATGCTGTGGCTGGCACTCTGCAATCATTGGGGGCAATGCTGTGGCTGGCACTCTGCAATCATTGGGGGCAATGCTGTGGCTGGCACTCTGCAATCATTGGGGGCAATGCTGTGGCTGGCACTCTGCAATCATTGGGGGCAATGCTGTGGCTGGCACTCTGCAATCATTGGGGGCAATGCTGTGGCTGACACTCTGCAATCATTGGGGGCAATGCTGTGGCTGGCACTCTGCAATCATTGGGGGCAATGCTGTGGCTGGCACTCTGCAATCATTGGGGGCAATGCTGTGGCTGGCACTCTGCAATCATTGGGGGCAATGCTGTGGTCACTGTGCATTGAAAGGGGGGCACGCTGGTCTCTCTGCATTGAAAGGGGGGCACGCTGGTCACTGTGCATTGAAAGGGGGGCACGCAGCGCTGGTCACTGTGCATTAAAAGGGGGCATGCTGGTCACTGGTCATTGAAAGGGGGCACGCTGGTCTCTCTGCATTGAAAGGGGGGCACGCTGGTCACTGTGCATTAAAGGGAGCATGTACACTGGTCACTGCATTGAAAGGGGGCACGCTGGTCTCTCTGCATTGAAAGGGGGCACTCTGGTCACTGTGCATTGAAGGGGGCATGTACACTGGTCACTGTGCATTAAAGGGGGCATGTACACTGGTCACTGCATTGAAAGGGGGCACGCTGGTCTCTCTGCATTGAAAGGGGGCACTCTGGTCACTGTGCATTGAAGGGGGCATGTACACTGGTCACTGTGCATTGAAAGGGGGCATGTACACTGGTCACTGTGCATTGAAAGGGGGCACGCTGGTCTCTCTGCATTGAAAGGGGGGCACGCTGGTCTGTCTGCATTGAAAGGGGGGCACGCTGGTCTCTCTGCATTGAAAGGGGGGCACGCTGGTCTCTCTGCATTGAAAGGGGGAACGCTGGTCATTCTGCTGGGAAAGTCGGAACTGGTTACTAAAATTTTTGAATCCCACCACTGCCTGGATCCCCTTTACCTATAAATATTAGTATCCATTTATATTACATACAGGACTTTTTTAAAGCAATCTAGTGAGCTGGCCAGATCCACCTCTGGTTGTTTGAGTCTCAGCCAGGCTTTTATTATTTTTGGTTGGTTTATTGTGTCTATCACCTGTGTGAACACGTATTGCATTATAGCAGCACATTCATTATGAGTAGGCTGCCAATGCACTGCAACAGATGAAAAAAAAGGACAAAATGCAGCACAGCACAGCGCACTGTACACTCGTATGCATTGTGCTGTGCTGCGGTGGGTCATGCTTTGGACTTTAGACTGAATGCCATTGTAATGCACCACAAGCAGAGCAGAGCAGGCACTTTTTAATGCATCATTGCAAAGTGTGTTTTAGCGCATGCAATGTTACCGCAATGCACGAATGTGAATGGGCCCTTGGGGACGCACGTGGGAACTTTTTGGGTCCCCTTTAATGGAGGTGCCTGATTGCATCAGCAGCTGCGGTCCCTATGTTGCTGAATCAATTGTTTATCACGATGTGTATGGCTGGCATGAAGATGGAACTCTGAATAATGGATGTGAGTGCACATTTGTGTTTAATATATTCTCACCGTGCATCTGAGAAGAGTGTTTTAGAGCAAATTCAGATATCATTAAATATGGATATGCCCAGTACAGATCACCGGGGACTCAGAGCAGGGCACGGACCGACTTTTCAAGACGAGGAAGAACTTTTTCGAGATGAGGAAGAGAGACACCTCATTGGAGAAAGAACCCCCAATTATACAGACCATGAAGAATTAATACACAGAAATGAAAGAATAAACTTACTAATTATTTCCCTTACATTGGCTATTCAAATAACATTTAACCAGTCACCGACCGTCGCATCGACTTTTTACTGCGGCAGTCAGCCTCTCCTGGGCAAAGCGACGCAGACCTACGTCGCTCGCCCACGAGCCTGTAGGGGGCGAGCGCACGCCGCCGGCGGCACGCTCCCTCCCCCCTCGTTCCCTGCCTAGCCAGCGCATGTGACCGGCGGGTCCAATGTCCGCCGGCCACTCCCGATCTCCCGCAGGAGAGGGAGAAAGACAGACGGCTGAGGTAAACACAGCCGTCTGTCATTCTCCCTGAAGTAATGACAGAGGCTATGCAATCCTGCTATGTAGGATCGCATGTCTCTGTGATTACTTCACTAGCCACGCCCCCTAACAGTTAGAATCACGCCCCTAGGGACACACTAAAACCCTTGATCACCAATAAAGTTAACCCCTTCCCTGCCAGTGTCATTTTTACAGTAACAGTGCAATATTTATAGCACTGATTACTGTAGCAATGTCATTGGTACCCCCAAAAGTGTCAAAAATGTCAGTCAGGGTCCGATCTGTCCGCCACAATGTCGCAGTCCCACAAAAAAAAAATCACAGATCGCCGCCATTACTAGTTTAAAAAAAAAACAATAAAAATTACATAAATCTTCCCATAGTTAGTAAATGCAATAAGTTTTGCGCAAACCAATCAAAATACGCTTATTGCGATTTTTTTTTTACCAAAAATATGTAGCAGAAAACGAATTGGCCTAAAATGTTAAAAATCTTTGATTTTTACATTTTTTTTGAGAATTTCATTTAAAAAAATTAGAAAAATATTGTTATTTTTTCAAAATTGTCGCTCTTTTTTATTGTTTATAGTGCAAAAAATAAAAATCGCAGAGGTGATCAAATACCACCAAAAGAAAGCCCTGTTTGTGGGAAAGAAAGGACGTCAATTTAATTTGGGTACAGCGTCGCACGACCGCGCAATTGTCCGTTAAAGTCACGCAGTGCCGAATCGCAAAATAGGCCCTGGTCTTTGAGCAGCCAAATCCTCCGGGGCAAAAGTGGTTAAAGCTGAACTCCGAGGAAAATCAAAATTAACTTCTGTGTCCTTCCTGCACTGTTAGGGTTAAATGTAATGCTTGTAATGTAAAAAGTAGTTTTAAATAGATTATTCCTCCCTCCCGCAGGTTTCTTTTCTGTTCTGTTTCAAATGCCGCTTTATGCATTGACATTCCTCCTTAGACCCAGCCTGTCTAGACAGTATGGTCACCTGCTGACCTGGCACCATCCACAGGCAGCTTAACTACTTCAGCAGCCTCAGAAGGTTTTACCCCCTTCATGACCAGGCCCTTTTTTGCAATACAGCACCATGTTGTTTTAACTGACAACTGCGCGGTCATGCGACGCTGTACCCAAAAAAATTGTCCTTTTTTTCCCATGAACAGAGCTTTCTTTTGGTGGTATTTGATCACCTCTGCGGTTTTTATTTTTTGCGCTATAAACAAAAAAAAAAAAAACAATTTTGAAAAAAAAAAAAAAAAAACAATATTTTTTTATATTCTGCTATAAAAAATATCCAATACCAAATGTAAAAAATCGAATTTGTTCATCAATTTAGGCCAATATGTATTCTACTAAATATTTTTGGTAAAAAAAAAACCCCAATAGGCGTATATTGATTGGTTTGCGCAAAAGTTATAGCGTCTACAAACTATGGGATATTTTTATGGACTTTTTATTTTTTTAATTGTTTTTTCTAATCATGGCAGCGATCAGCAATATTTAGCGGGACTGCGACATTGCGCCAGACAAATCTGACACTAAGTGATACCTTTTGGGGACCAGTGACACCAATACAGTGAATATTGCTTAAAAAAAAGAATGTACTGTCACTGTATTAATGACATTGGCAGGGAAGGGGTTAACACCAGAGGCGAGCAAAGGGTTAAGTGTGCTCCTAGGGAGTGCTTTCTAACTGGCGGGGAGGGGGGGATGCTGTGACTGGAGGAAAACAGAGATCCGTGTTCCTGCTTAGCAGAAACAAAAAGATCTCCATTTTCCTCTCTCGCAGAACCTGAAACCTATGCTGCTGAAGTAATTCACAGCTTATGGGTGGGGGGGAGTGCACTTTAGCCTTTTGGACTTGGGTGATAAAGGTCCTTATCTCAGCACTGCTCTGAGTTCCCTGAATACATAGGGCCCTAAATTCAGGCACCGCCCTGTCCAGCTGCAGCCTGCCATAGACTTTGACAGGCTGCAGGGCTGGACTGGGGGGACTCACTACAGCTACAATGGTGAATGAAAGCAGCTATACATTCTGCACACACTGCACTGCCACCTACTGGTGTCACTAGAGAAGCACCTTAATGTCAGAAATGATCCTACGGAATAGTTCAGGGGTCCCCAAACTTTTCAGTATGAGGGACACATTGTATAGTTTACAAATAATCACAGTCCAAAAAAAAAAAAAAGAAAGACAGTTTATAAAAAAATTTGGATGAATGAATAAACACGCTGCAAGAAATATATTCACATCAGAAGCCCCTATCACATCAGAGTCCCCTTTTACATCAAGAGCACCCCAATCAAAGCCTCCCATTTCCACATCAGAAGTCCCCTTTTCACATCAGAAGCCCCACATCATGTCAGAATCCCCTTTTCAAATCAGAGGTACCCCTGTCCATCAGATCCCCCTTTTCCATCAGAGTCCCCTGTTTCACATCAAACCCCCCTCCCCTTCACATTAGAAGCCTCCATCACATCAAACCCCCCCCCCCCCCTTCACATTAGAAGCCCCCATCACATCAGAAGCCCCACATCATGTCAGAATCCCCTTTCCAAATCAGAGGTACCCCTGTCCATCAGATCCCCCTTTTCCATCAGAGTCCCCTGTTTCACATCAGAACCCCCCCCCCCCTTCACATTAGAAGCCCCCATTACATCAGAACCCCCCCTCACATTAGAAGCCCCCATTACATCAGAACCCCCCCTTCACATTATTACACTGTCCAGTTCTGGTCGCCAGTCCTCAGGAGGGATGTGTTGGAGCTGGAGAAAGTCCAGAGAAGGGCAACTAAACTGATTAGGGGGTTGGAGGACCTTACCTATGAAGAGCGGCTGCAATCGCTCGATTTATTTTCCCTGGAGAAAAGACGTCTGAGAGGGGACATGATAGCAATTTATAAATATCTTAATGGGGATCTCAGCTTAGAAGAAAAGCTGTTCATTCGAAGGAATTGCATGAGGACTCGAGGACATACAATGCGATTAGAGGAGAAGCGTTTTAACCTCAGGCAACGTGGGGGGTTCTTTACTGTTAGGGCTACAAGATTGTGGAATTGTCTACCACAAGAGGTGGTTTCTGCGGGTAGTATGGTGACTTTCAAAAGACTCTTAGACTTACATCTCAAGGATCAGGAGATTGAGGGCTATGTTAGATGATTACAGTCACACACACCTACACAGGTTGAACTGGATGGACTATTGTCTTTATTCAACCTCGCCTACTATGTAACTATGTAACTATGTAACATTAGAAGCCCCCATTACATCTGAACCCCCCACCTTTCACATTAAAAGCCCCCTTCACATTAGAAGCCCCCATCACATCAGAGATACCCCTGTCCATCAGAATCCCCTCCTCTATCAGAGTCCCCTGTTTCACATCAGAACCCCCCCCCCTTCACATTAGAAGCCCCCATCACGTCAGAACCCCCCCCTTTCACATTAAAAGCTCCCATCACATCAGAACCCCCCCCTCACATTAGAAGCCCCCATCACATCTGAACCCCCCCTTCACATTAGAAGCCCCCATCACATCAGAACCTCCCCCTCCCCTTTCACATTAAAAGCCCCCATCACATCAGAACCCCCCCCTTCACATTAGAAGCCCCCATCACATCAGAGATACCCCTGTCCATCAGAACCCCCCCTTCACATCAGAACCCCCCCTTCACATCAGAAGCCCCCATCACATCAGAAGCCCCATCACATCAGAACCCCCTTCACATTAGAAGCCCCCATCACATCAGAACCCCCACCCTTCACATTAGAAGCCCCCATCACATCAGAGCCCCCCCCCCTTCCTTTCCATCAGAGTCCGCTTTTCACATCAGAAGCCTCTTCTTGTAGCAGGCCCACCCACAGTTGTGTACAGTCTATTACATTAGGGTGTGCACCCAATATATCAAACACACATGCCTCTCTCTGCAGCCTCGGCTGCACTGGAAAGTGAATGAATGGGAAGTGCTCTGTGCTGAGCGGCTTTCTGTTCCTTCATAAACTGAAGCATAGCAAACACAGTTTAACAGAAACTCCCCCCCCCCCAGCAGCCGAGAAGAGGAGAGATGGGAAGCCAGCTGCACTGGGGGGAGGGTGGGGGTACAACACAGGAGGAAGCCTGGGCAGAAGGGAGAATCGGCAGCGCACAGGGTGATTAGGGTGTGCCCAGGCACAACCGGCACACCCCATGCGCACGCCTATGAGCAGGCCAGAGGTGGCCGTTGTGCCATTGTATGGAGGCCCTAGGACTAGACCAGTCAGGGTCAACTTAGCAAATACAGAGGGCCTCATGTGTGGCCACCAACATTCCTGAAGAGCTGCTCAATATTATTTTTAATATTAATGATTAGCATGACATTAAAAAGATAAAACTGTAAATATAAAATAAATAATTATAGTTGTAGAAAAAAAGTTAAGTTCTTTTCCATCTGCTGTTTTTGAGTAAAAAAAAATGGGTCGGTAACTGCAACTTTTGCAGTTTAACCACTTTACCACCGGAGGATTTTGCTGTCTTCCGTCCAGGCCACTTTTTGCGATTCGGCGCTGTGCGACTTCAACTGACAATTGCGCGGTCGTGCGACGCCGTACCCAAACGAAATTTACGTCCTTTTTTTCCCACAAACAGAGCTTTCTTTTGGTGGTATTTGATCACCTGTGCGATTTTTACTTTTTGCGCTATAAACAAAAAAAGAGCGTTTATTTTGAAAAAATAACAATATTTTTAACATTTTTTTATATGAAATTCCCCCCAAAAAAGATGTAAAAACCAATTTTTTAAAAAATTTTTGGCCAATTTGTTTTCTGCTACCTATGTTTGGTAAAAAAAATCACAATAAGCGTATTTTGATTGGTTTGCGCAAAAGTTATTGCGTTTACTAACAAAGGGAAAGATTTCTGTCATTTTTGGTGTTTTTTTTTTTAACGCGTAATGGCGGCGATCTGCGATTTTTTTTGTGGGACTGCGACATTGCGGCGGACAGATCGGACCCTTGACTGACATTTTTGACACTTTTGGGGTTACCAGTGACATTACTGCAGTAATCAGTGCTATATATATGCACTGTTACTGTAAAAATGACACTGGCAGGGAAGGGGTTAATTTTATTGGAGAGGGAGGGGTTAATGTATGCCTGGTGCTTACTGACGTGTAGGGGGGGAGGGGCCTGAGTGAGTCATGGACAGATCGGATGTCCAGCTATGCTGAACAGTCCGATCTGTCACTCCCTGTCACTATGGAGATCCCCGGCGATCGGGGCAGAGCAGCGGCGATCGCCGCTGCTCCTCCCCTGGCCCGACTCCCGCTGTGAATGAAAACAGCGGGAGCGAGCCTCCGGCGGCGCGCAAGCGCCGCCCAGAAGGGGGAGTGTCTGACGACGTTAATACTACGTCGTCAGACGATAACGAACCACTTTGCCGCAGTACTATTACCGTACTCGGTCGGCAAGTGGTTAACCACTTTATGACTACCCGCCGCAGTTATACTGCGGCAGGCAGGCGCTCCTGGGCAAACCGAGTAGGTATACGTCGGTCGCGCGCAGGCAGCTAGGGGGCGAGGGCGCACCGCCGGCGGCATGCTCCCCTCCCTGCTCTTCAGCGGGGATCCCGATGCAGTGGGCAGGTGGCGGGATATATATATTTCACATTCTGCTATAAAACATTCCCAGAAACAAATTTAAAATCTAATTTTTTCATCATTTTAGGCCAATTTGTATTCTGCTATATATATTTTGTTAAGCGTATTTTGATTGGTTTGCGCAAAAGTTATCGCGTCTACAAACTAGGGGAAAGATTTATATCATTTTTATTTATTTATTTATTTATTTATTTTACTAGTAATGGCGACGATCTGTGATTTTTAGTGGAACTGCGACATTGCGGCAGACAGATCGGACCCCTGACTGACATTTTTGACACTTTTGGGGGGACTAGTGACATTACTACAGTAATTAGTGCTAAAAATATGCACTGTTACTGTAAAAAAGGCACTGGCAGGGAAGGGGTTAACACCGGGGGTGATCAAAGAGTTAAATGTGAGCCTAGGGGAGTGTTTTCTAACTGTGGGGGGGGGATGGGCTTGTAATATCAACACAGAGACCTGTGTTCCTAAATAGGGGGAACACACATAACTCCCAACTGTCCCTGATTTGGAGGGATTGTCCCTGATTTGAAATAAAGTCCAACTGGGAGAAAAGACAAAAAAAAGAAAGGAGGGCGCACCGACCTAGTGCATTACCATTAAAACCATTTATTAAAATATTAAAAGGTGTACAGAATACTTACAAAACTGGTGTGATAATACACACATCAACATAGCATGTACAATCTCCAAGGTAGCCAAGGTCCCAAATGTAGCAAATAGGCATGCAGATGGTCGCATGGGGCTGCTATGGCTGGGCTGACGCGTTTCAGGGGCGAACCCCCTTCCTCAGAGCCAGAAAAATGCTGATGACTACTACTACTTGAAATAAAGCCCACCTGTCCCTCTTTCCTCCTCATTTGTCCCTCATTTTGGTCTAATCTATATAGTTGGATGTAAAATGTATTTTTTAGCTTTCCAAAAAGTGTTTCCCAGTGCTAAACCTTTCATCCAATTTCTAAATTGTTGCACTTGTAAATGTCAAACGCCAATAGAAAGGAATAGTAGTCGTAAAAAAAAAACTTTTGGATTTACTTAACCATTTTTTGGTATAATTCACCTCTAAGGGGGCGTGGCAGGGGGTGTGTCCTATGCCTACATACTTTTGCTAATAGGTGTCCCTTATTCCCATTTGGGAGGTGTGATCACAGGAGCTCTGTGTTGATACCAAAAAGAATAAAGCTGGATACACACTATCCAACTTTTTGTGGTTAGATTTCCTTCAGATTTACCTTTTCTATGTAGTGCAAGGGCCTGCCAGATTGCATACAAATTGAAAGTGTTTAGGTTTGACCTCATATTCTATGGTTTTGGTAAGTCTGCAGACAAAAGTCTTCAGATAATCTTATAGTGCGTATGGCCCATTACTCTTTGCTGTGTTTACAACAGCAGACCGCCGTTCTCTCTTCACGGGGAGCGATCGCGGTGCCCTGCAGCGGCCCCGCGCCTCGGCATCCCCGCTGGCGAGTGGGCGCAGGTGCACGCCTCCACCGGCACGCGCGCTCCAACAGGAGCGCTCCAACGAATCGCCGTACAGGTACAGCGATTCCCGGGAACCTGCGGACCTGGCCGGCGGCTGCTTGGCAAGTGGTTTATATCTGTGTATCGCCTGAGGATAGTTGCATCACTGGAGATATGTAGGGGGGTACAACCAGTCTGATCATTGGATTTTTAATGACCATTATCTTCTATGCTCCTTTTTTCTGCAGACTATCCTCTTGGGAGACAGTTCTGTTGGGAAGACATCACTGCTTGTACAGTTTGACCAAGGCAAATTTCTCCCGGGGTCCTTCACTTCTACAGTGGGCATTGGATTCACGGTAAGAGTAAAGCTGGTCATTGACCGTGCCAGTTATATGTTTTGTGATTAAAGTGCTATTGAAGCTGAAGTTTAGGTATTATAATTTTACAAAGTTATATTGTTCCAGCTTGGACTATTGTAAATATTTATATTCTATACCACAAAAGACGATCGTGGTAGTGTATTGCTAATAAGCAAGGTACCTACATCCCAATTGAATAATATGATAGTAGGGAGTATCCCTAAATATGGTTTGGAAGGACCCAAAGGCCAAGAATCCTCCAAGCCTACAGAAATAGAAAAGAGAACAGAACCATGGGCCCAAGTGTGGCCACTAGGGGCACCGTGGGGTTCCTGGATAGGAGTAAACACATAACATAGAATAGAGACTCGAAGAGACATGGGGGGGCTGGGAAGAGAAAAAAGGGAGACATATTAGAGCTCTGGGGGACTTTATTGGTACCATATGAATAAGTTGTATAACTCAATAATATCCCATGTGTATAAAAAATCAAAACTTTAATTCTATGATAGAATAAAAACATACATGTGCATAGTTAAAAACATCACAATAGTACAATTATTATACTGTAGAACCATTGGTGCATTACAAAACCAGAATGCCAACAGGCTATCCTAGATTGGCGCCCTATTCTATTCTATGTTATGCGTTTACTCCTATCCAGGAACCCCACGGTGCCCCTAGTGGCCATGGTTGGGACCATGGTTCTGTTCTCTTATACTCTATACCAGTGATGGTGAACCTTGGCACCCCAGATGTTTTGGAACTACATTTCCCATGATGTTCATGTACTCTGCAGTGTAGGTGAGCATCATGGGAAATGTAGTTCCAAAACATCTGGGGTGCCAAGGTTTGCCATCACTGCTCTATACCATACCCAGGGGCGTAGATAAGGGGGGGGTCAGGGGGGTCTTGACCATACCCAATGCTAGGATAAGGTCATCCAGCACTCAGAGCAAAGATGCTCCCCCAGTTCATGATATGCAAGCTTAGAAGATCCTACACCCAGAACTCACTCCAGGAGGGCTGCACTGGCAGGAAGAAGGAGGGGGAGAGAGAACATAGTGTGGATGAGCGAGTTTGGGGTGGAAGAACTTGACTGGCCTGCATAGAGTCCTGACCTCAACCCAATAGAACACCTTTAGGATGAATTAGAGTGGAAACTGCGAGCCAGGCCTTCTCATCCAACATCAGTGCCTGACCTCACAAATGTGCTTCTGGAAGAATGGTCAAACATTCCCATAGACACACTCCTAAACCTCGTGAACATCCCTTCCCAGAAGAGTTGAAGCTGTTATAGCTGCAAAGGGTGGGCCGACTCAATATTGAACCCTATGGACTAAGACTGGGATGCCATTAACCACTTGCCGACCGCCGCACGACTATCTACGTGGGCGGTCAGCCCCTCACAGGCAAAGTGACGTAGGTCTACGTCGCTCGCCTGTGAGGGTTTAGGGAGCGAGCGCGCGCCGCCGGAGGCGCGCTCCCGCTCCCGCGTGGTCACGGACCCCCCCGCGCGCGTGACCGGCGGACCCGATCGCCGCCGGCCACTCTGCGATCGGCGGGGGAGAGGGAGATAGTCAGGCAGCTTGTGTAAACAAGCTGCCTGTCATTCTCCTCTCTGTATGAGAGCTGATCACATGGATCTACTATGTAGATCCATTGATCACTCTGCATACAGTTGAAGCCACAGCCAATCACAGTTAGAATCACGCCCCTAGGGACACACACAGCCCCTCCCTCTCAAATAAAGTTAACCCCTTCACTACCAGTGCATTTTTACAGTAACAGTGCATATGTATAGCACTGATTACTGTAGAAATGTCACTGGTAACCCCAAAAGTGTCAAAAATGTCAGTCAAGGGTCCGATCTGTCCGCCGCAATGTCGCAGTACCGCAAAAAAAATCGCAGATCGCCGCCATTACGCGTTAAAAAAAAAAACAACAAAAATGACAAAAATCTTTCCCTTTGTTAGTAAACGCAATAACTTTTGCGCAAACCAATCAAAATACGCTTTTTGCGATTTTTTTTACCAAACATAGGTAGCATAAAACAAATTGGCCGAAAATATTAAAAAAATTTTGATTTTTACATTTTTTTTTGGGGGAATTTCATATAAAAAAAAGGGAAAAATATTGCTATTTTTGCAAAATTTACGCTCTTTTTTTGTTTATAGCGCGTGATCAAAAAATCGCACAGGTGATCAAATACCACCAAAAGAAAGCTCTGTTTGTGGGAAAAAAAGGACGCCAAATTCGTTTCGGTACAGCGTCGCACGACCGCGCAATTGTCCGTTAAAGTCACGCAGTGCCGAATCGCAAAATGCCCTCTGGTCGTTTAGCAGCCAAATCCTCCGGGGCTTAAGTGGTTAAAATGCCATGTGCGTGTAAAGGCAGGCGTCCCAATACTTTTGGCAATATAGTGTATGTTGCTTCTGGGTTCTTACTAGGTAGGGGAAATCAGTGCAATCAAGACCGCCCATTATTATTTTTTTTTTTTTTGCTAATTTTTATTTTTTTTCAATAACTTTTTTGTCTGAGTACCTCATATGCCGGCATATAAGACGACCCCCTAATTTTCCAGTTAAAATATAGGTTTTGGACTATATTCACCGTATGAGACTGACTACCCCCATTCAGCCGTTTACACGCACTAGTTTGTCACCCCAAAACGAACGCCCCTATTCTGTCAGCCAGCTGGATGTGTGGTAATACTGTATGTACCGTAGCATCAGCTACATACAATATACCGCGCTGAGCCAATCACGGCGAGCGATGTGTTCTAATAATAAATTCAAAGCCTGCTCGGATTGGCTGAGTGAAAGGTTGTAACATCATCAGCCCGCCTCCCAGACTCCGCCAATCCGAGCTGGCTTTAATTTTATTATTAGAACACATCGCTCACCATGATTGGCTCAGCGCGGTATACTGTATGTAGCCGAAGCTACGGTACATACAGTATTACCGCACATCCAGCGGGCTGACAGTTTAGGGACGTTCGTTTTGGGCCCAAACTAACTACAGGTATGTAAAGTAGACTCAGGGGAGGACTGGGCCAGGGGGCAGGGGGGCAATTGCCCCCTGAGCCGCTCCTATAGCCCCGAAAAAAGGCTGCACCACTCCTGCCATAGAGTAAAAAGTCCCTGCCGGGTTGAAGACAAGGACAGAGTGCAGGCCCCCCTCAGCATGGATGATGGGAACTGTGTCTGAGCAGAGGCCGATTCCATGCCCCACTGGAGACCCCCCCCCCTGGCCAGCCCCAACCAAGCTGTCACAGCTCCCCCCAACCGCCCCTGCTGGCCATGTCGGTAACCTGGATTCGGCCGGTAAGTAGAGAGTACCTGGAGCGGAGCTTCGGCCTTGAATGGGGGTCAGGACGGGGGGCAAGTTGCTGCACCATGGGCCTCTGGTTTTTACTTGCCCACTGGGCTGAAAGTTACCAGTCAGCCCCTGAAAGTAGTCCTCACATTTTTATAAGGCCACCTCCCCCCCCCCATTTTTGGGGGATGTTTTTAGGATTAAAAAGTCGTCTTATACGCCAGCATATACATGCAGGTGTTTCCACTAATGCATAGTCAGGTGTCTGCTTGCCAACATCCCGATTATCAACCGAAAGAAAAAATCTCCCCACTGGGATTTGGGACTGCAGGCAACACGGCACCAAAATCATACTTTTTTTTATATAAAAAATATAAATTGTTTTCAACATAATAAAATACTGTTCAGGAGAATATACATGAAACAGGACATGAACATATAACGTAGTTACTTAGTTAGTCAGGTTGAAAAAAGACACAAGTCCATCTGGCTTAACCAATAAAAAACAAAAAATAGTAAAGAAAACCCAACCATACAATCCCATATACACAATCCTATACCTGCAGCTAATCCAGAGGAAGGCGAAAAAACCCCAGCAAAGCATGATCCATTTTGCTCCAGCAGGGGAAAAATTCCTTCCTGATCCCCCGAGAGGCAATCAGATATTCCCTGGATCAACTTTACCTAAAAATTTTAGTACCCACTTATATTAAGTCCACCTAGGAAAGAATCCAGGCCTTTTTTAAAGCAATCTAGTGAGCTAACCAGAACCACCTCTGGAGGGAGTCTATTCCACATTTCACAGCTCTTACCGTGAAGAAACCTTTCAGTTTTTGGAGACGAAATCTGTGATGATCTTAAAGTGAACAACTCAACACCAAGTTCACTATATGGACCCCTTATTTATACATGTTGATCATATCCCCCCCTTAATCTCCTCTTCTCAAGAGAGAATAAATTCAGTTCCTCTAATCTTTTCTCATAGCTGAGCTCCTCCATGCCTCTTATCAGTTTGGTTGCCCTTCTATGCACTTTCTCCAGTTCCCTGATATCCTTTTTGAGAACTGGTGCCCAAAACTGAACTGCATATTCCAGATGAGGTCTTACTAATGATCTATACAGGGGCAAAATGATATATCTCTCTCTCTGGAGTCCATGCCTCTGTTAATACAAGAAAGGACTTTGCTTGCTTTGGAAACTGCAGCTTGGCATTGCATGCTATTATTAAAGCGGAGTTCCACCCGAAAATGAAAGTTCGGTCCATCTTCTTGGTCTGGGTCATCTGAAAAACAAATGGATAATCGCAAAATTTTTTTTTTTTTTTACTTACCTTGTTTAGAAGATAATATGCTTACCTTACTTCCTCTTCCTCCCCTCGGCGGCCACGGCCCGTCGTCACTTCCTGGCTTTGCAATGATTCCTGGGAGCTGAACGTCATCGCTCCCAGGAATCAATGTGCCTGCACCGGCCCCGACGTCAGTTCCGGTGCGGGCGCCGTCATACCTTGCTAAATTGTTTCTGGGCATGCCCAGAAGCTGTGCAGGGATGACGCTGCAGACCCAGAAGTGACGGCGGGGCCGGTGCAGTGCATCGTGGGACCGAAGAAGACGGAAGAGAACACAGAAGAGGATCGCGCTGGCTTCAGCTGCCCACACCTGAGATGGCAGCGCTGTAGAAGACATTTTTAAGGTAAGTATTTCTTCTTGCAGGTAAGTGCAACACGGGACAGTTCAGAGGCTAGCCATTGTGGAATGCACTAGCCCTGACTGTCCCGGGGGTATTTTTATGTATTTTTTTGTTTTTTAGGTGGAACTCCGCTTTAAGCTTATGATCTACCAGGACACCCAGATCCTTCTCCACTATGGATTCCCCCAGTTCTACTCCCCCTAGTATGTATGATGTATGCATATTCTTAGCCCCCAAGTGCATAACTTTACATTTATCAACAGTAAACCTCATTTGCCACATAGTTGCCCAATGAAACAGTGCATTGAGGTCAGCTTGTAAGTTGGAGACATCCTGTAAAGAAGTTATTCCACTGCAAAGCTTGGTATCATCTGCAAAGACTGAAATGCTACTTTATATCCCAGACCCTATATAATTTATAAAGATATTAAAAAGTAAGGGTCCCAACACTGAACCTTGGGGTACACCACTGATAACCTTAGACCACTCAGAGGAAGAATCATTAACCACTACTCTCTGAATTCTATCTTTTAGCCAATTTTCTATCCATTTACAAACTGATCTTTCCAAGCCAGTAGTCTTTACCTTACACATTAGCTGTGTGGGGAACTGTGTCAAACTCTTTTGCAAAATCCAAGTATACTACGTCCACAGCCACCCCTCTGTCCCTCTATACATAAAAGTAAAAAACGACATAACTCCTGATGACGTCA
The DNA here is from genome assembly GCF_965119305.1 of Pelophylax lessonae. Classification (NCBI taxonomy): domain Eukaryota; kingdom Metazoa; phylum Chordata; class Amphibia; order Anura; family Ranidae; genus Pelophylax; species Pelophylax lessonae. Next base: position 29,191,487 of record NC_138778.1, read on the forward strand.
GACGCATGCTGACGAAACGCGTCGGGACTGGGAACGTATTGCGTCACTTCCGGTTATTGGAACGCAGGTGGAACGCGGAACAGCGTCCCCTGCATGTAAACAAACTTCAGCTTAGCCAGCCAGCTGAATGAAGGAGTTTTAACTGTAAGTCACTATGCTTTCTAATAAATGAACATTTTAATATACTACACCATGAGAAGCTTCTTTATCTCCCTTTTCTACACAATTGAACAATTTTATTGATCGTTGGCCTTGATCTGTGGACCTTTGAGTGGAATCCTAAGGACAACCTTTTATTTGATCTGGTGCCTATTTTGACTACCTGTAATGGGGGGTCAAATCTGTCTGGTGAGCGGTGTGTGCGCGAGGATATCGGTGGAGGACATATTTATTCCACAAGCACGGGTGGTCGATCCACTGTTATTTAACCACTTAAGGACCGCCCGCCGCAGTTATACTGCAGCAGGCAGCCCCTCCTGCGCAAACCGACGTAGGTATACGTCGGTCCCTCCCAGTGTTGGTAGACCCCCCATTGCACACATAGGATGGTGTCTTTCCAGTGTAGGTAGACCCCCCCCCCCATTGCACTCATAGGATGGTTCTCTCCCAGTGTAGGTAGACCCCCCCCCCCCATTGCACACATAGGATGGTTCCCTCCCAGTGTAGGTAGACCCCCCCCCCATTGCACACATAGGATGGTTCTCTCTCAGTGTAGGTAGACCCCCCCCCCATTGCACATATAGGATGGTTCCCTCCAAGTGTAGGTAGACCCCCCCCCCATTGCACACATAGGATGGTTCTCTCTCAGTGTAGGTAGATCCCCCCCCCCCATTGCACACATAGGATGGTTCTCTCCCAGTGTAGGTAGATCCCCCCCCCCATTGCACACACAGGATGGTTCCCTCCCAGTGTAGGTAGACCCCCCCCCCCCCCATTGCACACATAGGATGGTTCTCTCCCAGTGTAGGTAGATCCCCCCCCCCCATTGCACACATAGGATGGTTCTCTCCCAGTGTAGGTAGACCCCCCCCCCCCATTGCACACATAGGATGGTTCTCTCCCAGTGTAGGTAGACCCCCCCCATTGCACACATAGGATGGTTCCCTCCCAGTGTAGGTAGATCCCCCCCCCCATTGCACACATAGGATGGTTCTCTCTCAGTGTAGGTAGACCCCCCCCCCCCCCATTGCACATATAGGATGGTTCCCTCCAAGTGTAGGTAGACCCCCCCCCCCCCATTGCACACATAGGATGGTTCTCTCTCAGTGTAGGTAGATCCCCCCCCCATTGCACACACAGGATGGTTCCCTCCCAGTGTAGGTAGACCCCCCCCCCCCCATTGCACACATAGGATGGTTCTCTCCCAGTGTAGGTAGATCCCCCCCCCATTGCACACATAGGATGGTTCTCTCCCAGTGTAGGTAGACCCCCCCCATTGCACACATAGGATGGTTCCCTCCCAGTGTAGGTAGATCCCCCCCCCCCCCCCATTGCACACATAGGATGGTTCCCTTCAAGTGTAGGTAGACCCCACCATTGCACACATTGGATAGTTCCCTCCCAGTGTAGGTAGACCCCACCATTGCACACATAGGATGGTTCCCTCCAAGTGTAGGTAGACCCCCCCCAGTGTAGGTAGACCCCCCCATTGCACACATTGGATGGTTCCCTCCCAGTGTAGGTAGACCCCCCCCCCAGTGTAGGTAGACCCCACCATTGCACACATTAGGGGGAGTCCGCTCTGTAGGTAGAAGGTGATGATCACCACAGAACTCTCTACAATCACTGTCACCTGTGTGCTGCACAAACAATGACAGATGGGCGGGGCCGCCGCGCCCAGAATATGTAGGTAGGCGGGGTTACCTACCAAGTAAGGCGTTTCGTAGGCGGGGTTCGCCACGCTGGGAGGCTTCAAGCCACGCCTCCCCGGATTGGACAGCTCTCACGCCCAGTTCCTGGATCGGATCGTACGCTCAGCATGTCCGGGGCTGTCAATGGATCGCTGCGGAGATCGGTGAACGGCTTCTCCCGGGTCCCCGAGCCCTACTGCGACAAGAGCTTTAAGGTGCTGTGTGTGTGGGGGAGGGTCTGCTAGGCTCGGGTATGTTGGGATCAGCCAACAGGTGTATTCCAATGGCAATTTCCAGACACCTGCAACCAGCTTTACATCGGTGTACAGTGTATGTCCTGCCATACACTGTGCAATCTGATCGTACAGTACCTCTATGGGACCATACACTGTGCAATCTGATTGTACAATCTTCTCTATGGGACCATACACTGTGCAATCTGATCGTACAGTATCTCTATGGGACCATACACTGTGCAATCTGATTGTAGAGTACCTCTATGGGACCATACACTGTGCAATCTGATCGTACAGTATCTCTATGGGACCATACACGGTGCAATCACCTCTAAGGAACCGTGCACTGTGCAATCCGATCGTACAATTCCTCTTGGAGAACATACACTGTGCAATCTGATTGTACAGTCTCCTCTACGGGACTGCACCCTGTGCAATCTGATTGTACAGTCTCCTCTACGGGACTGCACCCTGTGCAATCTGATTGTACAGTCTCCTCTAAGGGACCTTACACTGTGCAATCTGATTGTACAGTCTCCTCTAAGGGACAGCACACTGTGCAATCTGATTGTACAGTCTCCTCTTAGGGACCGCACACTGTGCAATCTGATTGTACAGTCTCCTCTAAGGGACCTTACACTGTGCAATCTGATTGTACAGTCTCCTCTAAGGGACAGCACACTGTGCAATCTGATTGTACAGTCTCCTCTAAGGGACCGTACCCTGTGTAATCTGATTGTACAGTCTCCTCTTAGGGACCGCACACTGTGCAATCTGATTGTACAGTCTCCTCTAAGGGACCTTACACTGTGCAATCTGATTGTACAGTCTCCTCTAAGGGACAGCACACTGTGCAATCTGATTGTACAGTCTCCTCTAAGGGACCGGACCCTGTGCAATCTGATCTCAGTTACACCAGATACACCTTTAATGATTGTATATGAAAGAGAAATGAATGTATTCCAATGAGCCGTCATTTCCAGCATTGCGGGACTTTCATGTGCGTTTTAAAAAAAAAAAAAAAAAACATCTGCACTGGAAGAAAACCTCAAACGCATGTAAATGTGCACAATTTCATGTACAAAAAAAAATGAGAAAATGTATTCAAATAACTCAGTAACCGAGATTGTGGTGTAAATAAGCCCTTGAGGTGACCATACAGGCATACACCATACAATCTGATTGTACAATCTACCATCTTTGTAGTCCTGATGGCATATAAACTGAAAGTATTCTGTGGGTTGATGTTTTTGATGAATCTTTTAAGAGAAGAATGTACAATCAGATTGTACGTATAGTGTGGTCAGCTTTGGGGCTCATTCATGTGGGTGCCCAGGGGGTGGTAAAAGTAAGTGGACTGAGCCGTGTCTTTACACCCATCCCCCCCCCCCCCCCCCCACCTATTGAAGGGCGCACCGCCGCTCCCATACTGCAGCAAAATGTACGCAGCGTGTTGCTAAATACAACCATTTTTTTTTTTTTTCTTTTTTTGGGGAAATGTATTTTTAATATAACCATTTAAAGTGTATGGGGGGGGGGACACAGCTGCGGGGGGCAACATTTACAGAGTTAAAACAGGCAGGGTGGGGGTGGGGTGACCCATCTCCTCCCCACCACCTGTCAGATGCCTCTGAAGAGAAATCCACTGCAGATCACTTTTGTTAGGGGCGGCACAGACTGCAATACTAAAGTCGTAAAATTGCAATCATGTTATACTTACCTCCTCTGTGCAGTTGGTTTTGCACTGAGCAGCCCGGCTCCTCCTCTTCTCGGCTCCCTCTTCTGTGCTCCTGGCCCCTCCCTCCTATAGAGTGCCCCCACAGCAAGCAGCTTACTATGGGGGCACCTGAGCCAAGTCACAGCTCTCCGTGTCCATTGAGACATGGAGCCCTGGCTAGGCCCAGTCGCTGCCCTCTCCTCATTGGCTCACTGACAGCGGCAGCAGCCAATGACGCTCCGCTGCTGTCTCAGCCAATGAGGAGGGAGAGTCCCGGGCAGCCGAGTGTCTCCTGTAACATCACTGGATGAAGATGGCCACAGGTGTCAAACACAAGGCCTGCTGGCTGAATGCGCCCCCCAGGCCATTTCATGTGACCCTCGCACCTCTCCTGGAACTGCGGCACCCCTCTGGACTCTGCCCCCCGCATTGTCTCTGTAGTCAGCAGCAGGGAGGACAGAACTCCTTTGTCAGATCCTGCACTCCTCTGTGCAGCTGCAGAAAGGCTCATCTTTGCCCCCCCCCCCCTTTTCAGAAGTCCGCAGCAGAGAGGAGGGCAGAACTCCTCCTACAGATCCTGCACCTCTCTGCACCACCTTGCCTCTGCCTCCCCTGGTCTCGGCATTCAGCAGACTCTGGAAGCGGACTCCAGCCCTCCTCTGGTTCTCCTCCAGACCCTGCACTTCTTCTTCCCAGATCCACCTGCATCTTCTCCCTGGCAGCAGCACAAGGTAAGGGGGTGCATTGTGATGTAAGGAAGGGTGGGTGACTCCTGACTTATGATGGTGGGGGGGCTCTTGACATCCGTGTAAGGGGGGGGGGGGGGCGTGGGGTGCTCTGGACATCTAATCTTGTAGATAATAACCAGCCCTTTGAGGGCGACCATAATGCTGATGCGGCCTGCAATGAATGATTTTGACACCCCGGTATTAGGGGAAAATAAAGGAAAAGGGCGCCTCCGAGTGTAGACTGTAAACAAAATTTATTCCAAATGAAGAATAAAATTCACATTGCAGGAGAATTTCGGGGGTTCTACCCAAAGGACGTCCAGAGGAATGGGGGGGGGGGGGGCTGTGATCCCCGTGCTGGTGCTGTGTCTCTGCAGGTTGCGCTGGATCCGGCCAGCAATCAATGACATTACAGAGGAGGTCAAATTATTGCTCTCACTCAAACGATCGCGGCGATACCTCACATGTGCGGTTTGAATACCATTTACATATGTGGGCGGGACTTGCGTATGCATATTCTTCTGCCCGCGAGCTAACGGGGACAGGGCGCTTTAATATTTTTTTTATTTTCGCATTTATTTTAAAATTTTTGATCATTTTTATTCCTATTACAAGGAATGTAATCATCCCTTGTAATAGAAATACGCATGACAGGACCTATTGTGAGATCTGGGGGTCAAAAAGACCTCAAATCTACACTAACTACACTAAAAAAGAAAAAACGCCATTTTTTTTTTTTTTTTTAATGATGATGAAAAATGGGCTCTTTATATCTGTTGCTATGACGTCGCTCTGGTCCTCCAAGGCCATAGAGTGGAGACTGGGGTCCGGTAAGCTGAGAAGACGACCGGGAAGCTGCAGGGGGGCATGGCGAATTCTCCACTGGAACACCGCCCTTTTCTTTTTTATTTATTTTTTTCTTTTCTTTTTTTTTTTTTTCACGGGAACCATCCTTAAGCGGACTGCCCGCCGCTTAAAAAAAAAAAAAACGGGGTTATGGTAGCGATCTGCGGCGGGCAGTCCGCAAGTGGTTAATGACCAGGTCATTTTTTGCGCTTCTGCACTGCGTTACTTTACCGGACAATTGTGCGGTCGTGCGACGCTGTACCCTTTATAAAATTGACGTCCTTTTTTTCTCAACAAACAGAATTTTCTTTTGGTGGTATTTGATCACCTGTGCGATTTTTTTTTTTTTTTTTTTTTTTATTTTTTGTGCTATAAAAAAAAAAGCCGGGACAATTTTGAAAAAAAAAAAAAAAAAACATTGTTCACTTTCTGCTATAGAAAATTCCCAATTAAAAAAAAAAAAAAAAAAAATGTAAAAATCTATTTTTTTTTCATCATTTTAGGCCAATTTTGTTTTCTGCTACAAATTTTTGGTAAAAAAAAAATCCCAACAAGTGTATTTTGATTGGTTTGCGCAAAAGTTATCGCGTCTATAAACTAGGAGAAAGACTTTTCATTTTTTTTTTAATTATTTTTTTTTGCTAGTAATGGCGGTGATCTGCGATTTTTGGGGGACTGCGACATTGCGGCGGACAGATCGGACCCCTAACTGACATTTTTGATACTTTTGGGGGACCAGTGACATTACTACAGTAATCAGTGCTAAAAATATGCACTGTTACTGTAATAATGACACTGGCAGGGAAGGGGTTAACTTTATTGGTGATCAAGGGTTTTAGTGTGTCCCTAGGGGCGTGATTCTAACTGTTAGGGGGCGTGGCTAGTGAAGTAATCACAGAGACATGCGATCCTACATAGCAGGGAAGGGGATAATACTATTGGTGATCAAGGGGTTAAATGTGACCCTTGGGGAGTGATTCGAACTGTGGGGGCGCAGGATTGCTTCCATGGATCGCGGTACAGGTACAGCGATTCGCGCAGCCGAGCCAGCCTGCCGCAGTATATATGCCGGGGGGGCAAGCGGTTAAAGGGAAACTGTACCTTCATCCTATAAATTGAATTGAATTATAAGTGGGAAATTGGGATTGGGGCACTGAGGACTTTCATGGCACGGTATGAACTAACAACAAATTGTTTATAAAAAAAAAAAAATATTTTATAATTGTTTATAAAAAAATAAAAAAAATACAAATATTTATTATGTCAATCAATATTAAAAATCAGCCATGACAGGGGAGGGGTAAAGAAGTTATTCTCCAATTAACCACTTTAGCCCCGGAGGATTTGGCTGCTCAATGACCAGGCCCTATTTTGCGATTCGGCACTGCGTGACTTTAACAGACAATTGCGCGGTCGTGCGACGCTGTACCCAAAACAAAATTGATGTCCTTTTTTTTTTCCCCCACAAATAGAGCTTTCTTTTGGTGGTGTTTCATCACCTGTGAAATTATTATTATTTTTTTTTTATTATTTGCGCTATAAACAAAAAAGAGCGACAATTTTTGAAAAAATAACTATTTTTCACTTTTTTTTTTTTTATATGAAAAAAATGTAAAAATCTAAATTTTTTTTAACATTTTAGGCCAATTTGTTTTCTTTGGTAAAAAAAAAAATCGCAATAAGCGTATTTTGATTGGTTTGCGCAAAATTTATTGCGTCTACTAACTACGGGAAAGATTTGTCAATTTTATTGTTTTTTTATTACTAGTAATGGTGGTCTGCGATTTATTTATTTATTTATTTTTATTTTTTTTTCAAAATTGGTGGTCGTTCTTTGCTTCTAGTGCAAAAAATAAATGCAGAGGTGATCAAATACCACCAAAAGAAAGCTCTATTTGTGGGGAAAAAAAGACATCAATTTTATTTGGGTACAGCGTTGCACGACCGTGCAATTGTCCGTTAAAATAACGCAGTACCCCAATCGCAAACTATGGCCTGGTCATTAAGCAGCCAAATCTTCTGGTCATATAGTGGTTAAAAAAAAAACCTAAATATTCCCCAAATAATGGCAAATTCACATCAATAATCCAAGGAACCGCAATGTCAGTATTTGCAGTCTCCTGAGCGAGTGCGGGAATCAGCTGGAGGTATATATATAATATAATACTGACAAACAAGGTATATAAATATAAGGGTGGCTTAGTAGAGGGCTACCACATTGGGGGTGCACACAGCACAAACCCCTTAACCCCAGCCATCAAATACTAAACCATAGACACCTAAAAGTTTCTTCACACACTGATCAGGATGGTTCGCTGGCGATGGGGGATAGACAGAAAAAAGCCTCCATAGATGACTAGTTGGGTCGGATGAGTCTAGAAGCATTTGAATAGACATGGTCAAATAAGGACGTGGGTGGTTAAATATGTTAGGGAAAGCATTTATGATGTTCTGAGGGACCTCACCTTGCAATGATTTGTTTTTAGCTCACATAAGATTACATCCTGATCCACTGAGATGGCTAGTAAAGCAATAAACCAGATAACACGTGTAAAATGTTGTGATCTATCATAACCACATAAGCCCCGGAGGATTTGGCTGCTTAATGACCAGGCCATATTTTGCGATTCGGCACTGCGTGACTTTTAACAGACAATTGCACGGTTGTGCGACGCTGTACCCAAATTAAATTGACGTCCTTTTTTTACCCACAAACAGAGTTTTCTTTTGGTGGTATTTGATCACCTGTGCGGTTTTTATTTTTTGCGCTATAAACAAAAAAAGCGACCATTTAAAAAAAAAAAAAAACTATTTTTCACTTTTATTTTTTATTTATTTATTTTTTTTATATGAAATTCTCAAAAAAAAATGTAAAAATCAAAATATTTTAACATTTTAGTCCAATTTGTTTTCTGCTACATATTTTTGGTCCAAAAAAATAAGCGTATTTTGATTGGTTTGCGCAAAAGTTATTGCGTTTACTAACTATGGGAAAGATTTCTGTCATTTTTATTGTTTATTTTTAACTAGTAATGGTGACGATCTGCGTTTTTTTTTTTTTTTGCGGGACTGCGACATTGTGGCGGACAGATCGGACCCCTGACTGACATTTTTGACACTTTTGGGAGTATCCGTGACATTACTATAGCAATCGGTGCTATAAATATGCACTGTTACTGTCAAAATGACACTGGCAGGGAAGGGGTTAACTTTATTGGTGATTAAGGGGTTAAGTGTGTCCCTAGGGGCGTGATTCTAACTGTGGGGGGGGGGGCGTGGCTTGTGATTTAACCACAGAGACCTACGATCCTACATAGCAGGATCACATAGCCTCTGTACTTACATCAGGGAGAATGACAGATGGCTGTGTTTACATCAGCCGTCCGTCCTCCCCCCCCCCCCCCCCCCCTCTCATGTGGAAGATCGCGAGTGGCCGGTGGACATCGGAGCTGCCGGTCACACGCGCGGGGAAGGCAGGGAACGGGCGGGAGCACGCCGCCGGCGGCATACGCTCGCCCCCTACAGGCTCGTGGGTGAGCGACGTAGGTCTGCATCACTTTGCCCAGGAGCTGCTGACTGCCGCAGTAAATAGTCGTGTGGCGGTCGGCAAGTGGTGGAAACCGATAATAACTTAAAAATATATGGAGGGGGGGGGGGGAGTTTTAGTTCTCAGGTGAAAAAGGTAAAACTATTTATCATACGTACATTACAAAATACTAAAAGGGTCAAAAGCCCTTACCTTGCATATATTTATCATAAGCTGCGCAAAGATCCAATTCAGCAAAGCTAAACCGCAAGACTAAATGGCTCATGTATCCATAATGGGAATTTGGTGGAGCTAAGCCATCAAGCATCTGAGAGACGAGTATTATTACTATTATTATTATTATATAGGATTTGTATAGCGCCGACAGTTTACGCAGCGCTTTACATCTTGAGCGTAGACAGTGCAAGTACAATACACTTTATTACAGTCAGTGTTGGGGTAGTTACTCAAAAAATGTTACTAGTTACTTCTATAAATTGTAACGAGATTACTTTACTAGTTACTGCATTTGAAAAGTAACTTCACTACTTATTACTTTACTTACCTCTTTCTTAATTGACCGTGTAGAAGAAGATACATGACACTCTTTCTGCATAGAGTTTATTGTATAAACACAGGCTTTGGGAAACATGAGAACAAAACCTGAAAAAACAGAATAAAACATAAAGTGCAACAAAAAGTCATAAACTTCATCCCTCTCTATTCTTCCAAATAACGATTGTATCGCACGGCTTGGGTAACGAATGGAAATCGCATTCCTATAGCCTATAAAGTAGTGTAGTTACCAATATTAGTATTGTAACTAGTTACTTTACTTCGTTACCAAAATAAGTAATGTAGTTACTGTAATCCGTTACTTTGTAACTCGTTACCCCCAACACTGGTTACAGTAGGAATCAGAGGACCCTGCGCGTTACAGCTTACAATCTAAGGCCCTGTTCACACTGGGGCGACGCTACTTCCCGGGGCGACCTCACAGGTCGCGGCGCGCTGCTCGCACCGCGACCTCGGAGCGGCCGGCACGGACTTCATAACATTGAAGTCAATTCAGGTCGCTCCAGGTCGCCCCAAAGAAGCTCCGGACCCTTTTTCTAAGTCGGAGCGACTTGTGTCGCCCTTATTAGAACGGGTCCACAGCTTCTCTATGGCAGGCGACCTGTCAGGCGACCAGGTCGCCTGACAGGTCGCCCCAGTGTGAACGGGGCCTAAGAAGAGCCAAAGAGCTCAAATAAAACATCAACCAAGAAAAAAAACACTTAAAATGAGATCCAAAGTCCAGTAGATGGCACTCACGCAGGAGTTGTCTAAACTGTAGACCGCCGCCAGCTGTCCACATACAGGAGGTAATTGCATCCCAATATATAGACACCTGAATCCTGTCTGGCCGCCCCGCCATAACTGTGCGTCCGCAGCCGGCAGGTTACATCCCCAGACCCGATCTTGCACTGCACATGCAGGGTTTGTTTATGTCCATGTTTATCTCTGCCTCTTGGTAGCCAACTTAACTTCTGTCATGTCATGCACATATATATATATCTGCACGATACCATGAATATGTTTAAGTTTTTTTTTTATGCAGTATTGTGGTTTTGCGTTTTCCCTACAGATTAAATATTACTCTTGAATTAAACTCATGAAGAAGCGGACACTCAGCGAAACATGTAGAGTGTGAGATTGGAGTCCTGTCAATAGAGGTCCCTCATGATCGGGTGGACACAATAGTCAATGTCCAATCTGTATTAGAGGAATTATGTTTTGTTTTTATTAGAAGTGTCTTTTTTGCCCTTAATTGGACAAAAACTCCCCTTTCCTCCCCCTTTGCTCTTCCTCCCCCCCCCCCCTTTGCTCCCCCCCCTTTGCTCTTCCCCTCCCCCTTTGCTCTTCCCCTCCCCCCTTTGCTCTTCCTCCCCCCCCCCTTTGCTCTTCCTCCCCCCCTTTGCTCTTCCTCCCCCCCCTTTGCTCTTCCTCCCCCCCTTTGCTCTTCCTCCCCCCCCTTTGCTCTTCCTCCCCCCCCTTTGCTCTTCCTCCCCCCCCCTTTGCTCTTCCTCCCCCCCTTTGCTCTTCCTCCCCCCCCCTTTGCTCTTCCTCCCCCCCCCTTTGCTCTTCCTCCCCCCCCCTTTGCTCTTCCTCCCCCCCCCCTTGCTCTTCCTCCCCCCCCCTTGCTCTTCCTCCCCCCCTTTGCTCTTCCTCCCCCCCCTTTGCTCTTCCTCCCCCCCCTTTGCTCTTCCTCCCCCCCCTTTGCTCTTCCTCCCCCCCCCTTTGCTCTTCCTCCCCCCCTTTGCTCTTCCTCCCCCCCTTTGCTCTTCCTCCCCCCCCTTTGCTCTTCCTCCCCCCCCTTTGCTCTTCCTCCCCCCCCCTTTGCTCTTCCTCCCCCCCCCTTTGCTCTTCCTCCCCCCCCCTTTGCTCTTCCTCCCCCCCTTTGCTCTTCCTCCCCCCCCCCTTTGCTCTTCCTCCCCCCCCCCCTTTGCTCTTCCTCCCCCCCCCCCTTTGCTCTTCCTCCCCCCCTTTGCTCTTCCTCCCCCCCCTTTGCTCTTCCTCCCCCCCCCTTTGCTCTTCCTCCCCCCCCCTTTGCTCTTCCTCCCCCCCTCCTTTGCTCTTCCTCCCCCCCTCCTTTGCTCTTCCTCCCCCCCCCCCCTTTGCTCTTCCTCCCCCCCCCTTTGCTCTTCCCCCACTCCCCCCTTTGCTCTTCTTCCCCCCTCTTTGCTCTTCTTCCCCCCTCTTTGCTCTTCTTCCCCCCTCTTTGCTCTTCTTCCCCCCTCTTTGCTCTTCTTCCCCCCTCTTTGCTCTTCTTCCCCCCTCTTTGCTCTTCTTCCCCCCTCTTTGCTCTTCTTCCCCCCTCTTTGCTCTTCTTCCCCCCTCTTTGCTCTTCTTCCCCCCTCTTTGCTCTTCTTCCCCCCTCTTTGCTCTTCTTCCCCCCCCCTTTGCTCTTCTTCCCCCCCCCTTTGCTCTTCTCCCCCCCCCCTTTGCTCTTCTCCCCCCCCCCTTTGCTCTTCTCCCCCCCCCTTTGCTCTTCTTCCCCCCCCCCTTTGCTCTTCTTTCCCCCCCCCTTTGCTCTTCTTTCCCCCCCCCCTTTGCTCTTCTTTCCCCCCCCCTTTGCTCTTCTTCCCCCCCCCCCCTTTGCTCTTCTTCCCCCCCCCCCTTTGCTCTTCTTTCCCCCCCCCCCTTTGCTCTTCTTTCCCCCCCCCCTTTGCTCTTCTTTCCCCCCCCCCTTTGCTCTTCTTCCCCCCCCCCCTTGCTCTTCTTTCCCCCCCCCCTTTGCTCTTCTTTCCCCCCCCCCTTGCTCTTCTTTCCCCCCCCCCTTGCTCTTCTTTCCCCCCCCCTTTGCTCTTCTTTCCCCCCCCCCTTGCTCTTCTTTCCCCCCCCCCTTTGCTCTTCTTCCCCCCCCCTTTGCTCTTCTTCCCCCCCCCCTTTGCTCTTCTTCCCCCCCCCCCTTTGCTCTTCTTCCCCCCCCCCCCTTTGCTCTTCTTCCCCCCCCCCTTTGCTCTTCTTCCCCCCCCTTTGCTCTTCTTCCCCCCCCTTTGCTCTTCTTCCCCCCCCTTTGCTCTTCTTCCCCCCCCCTTTGCTCTTCTTCCCCCCCCCTTTGCTCTTCTTCCCCCCCCCCCCCTTTGCTCTTCTTCCCCCCCCCCCCTTTGCTCTTCTTTCCCCCCCCCCCCTTTGCTCTTCTTCCCCCCCCCCCCCTTTGCTCTTCTTCCCCCCCCCCCTTTGCTCTTCTTCCCCCCCCCCCCTTTGCTCTTCTTCCCCCCCCCCCCCTTTGCTCTTCTTCCCCCCCCCTTTGCTCTTCTTCCCCCCCCCTTTGCTCTTCTTTCCCCCCCCCCCCTTTGCTCTTCTTTCCCCCCCCCCTTTGCTCTTCTTTCCCCCCCCCCTTTGCTCTTCTTTCCCCCCCCCCCCTTTGCTCTTCTTTCCCCCCCCCCTTTGCTCTTCCTCCCTCCCTCCCCCCCCCCCCTTTGCTCTTCCTCCCCTTTCCTCAGTGATTTTTAATATTGATTAACATAATCACTACTTGTATTTTTTTTGTTTTTTGCTTTTGTTATAAAACAATTGTGTTGGGAGTTCATACCATACCACAAAGTCCTCAGTGCCTTAATTCCAATTTCCCACGTATTACTTTTATTGGAAATTGCATTCAGTTTATGCAAAGACATAATAATTACAGTGTTGTTGTACCCTTCTTTTTCAAGACCTCTGAAATTCCCCCTTGGCATGCTATCAATCAACTTCTGTGCCACATCCTGACTGATGGTGGCCCATTCTTGCATAGTCAATTCTTGGAGTTTGTCAGAATTTGTGAGGTTCTTTTTTTTTTTTTTTTTGTTCACCCGCCTCTTCAGGATTGACAATAAGTTCTTAATGGGATAAAAGGTCTGGAGTGTTTCCTGGCCATGGACCCAAAATTTTAATGTTTTGTTCCCCCAGCTACTTGGCTATCACTTTTGCCTCATGGCACGGTGCTCCATCATGCTGGGAAAGGCATTGTTCCTCACTAAACTGTTTTTGGGTGGTTGGAAGAAGTTGCTCTCGGGGGATGTTTTTGTACCATTCTTTATTCATGGCTGTGTTCTTAGTAAAATTCATGGGTTCACGCTTATGCAAATTGAATGCGGGTTTCTCTGCATCCAAATCGCATGACAGGAGAGCGTCAACAACTCTCAATGAAGCTGGTTCCCACCTCTCCAGGGAAGCCATGGAGGTGTCCTGTGAGTCTTTGGCTCAGTTTCAGGTCCAAATTCAGGCAAAAATGTGGACCTGATCCGCCCCTGAAATAGTGAACGGGGACCCAATGGACCCCCTGCTGTGAGCCGCTCTACAAAAAGTGTGAACCCAGCCTTAGGCCCCTTTCACTCAGGCTGTCCGATCAGGCCTGCCCATCAGTTTTTTTTTAAGCAGACCCTCTATTCACCCCTATGAAGTGGCGGATTTTAGCGGTGACATGTCCACTGACATCCACCGCTGTCCGATCCTGTCCACCAATTACAGATTTGGTGGTCCTATTTTCCATCTGTCTGGCGGATCCGATATGATTGGGTGAAAATGGACAGGCGGTCCATTTTCACCCGAGTTTTTTCCTTGGAGGAGAGCAGGACTATGCCCGTCTCTGCACAGTGAGCAGAGACAGACCTGTCGCCCGCCTGCTAAGCAGGGGTAAGCAGAGTGATCCCCCACGGAGCAAGCCCAGTCTGTGCAACGGAAGCACCCGTGTGAAAGGGGCCTTACTGATAATAAATAAATAAATAAAAATATTCCATAGTTTTTGGACACTATAACTTTTGCGCAAACTGATCTAATTTTTTTTTTTTTTTTTTTTACCAAAAATATGTAGCAGAATATATATTGGTCTAAATTTTATGAAATTTTAATATTATACTATTTTTTTTTTTTTTAATTGGATATGTTTTAAAGCAGAAAATTAAAAAAAATAATTATATATATATATATATATATATATATATATATATATATATATATATATATATATATATATATATATATATATATATATATATATATATATATATATATATATATATATATATATATATTTATTTATTTATTTATTTATTATTTTTTTTAAAAAAAAATTGGCGGTCGTTCTTTGCTTCTAGTGCAAAAAATAAACTCAGAGGTGATCAAATACTACCAAAAGCAAACTTAATTTGTGGGGAAAAAAAGACATAGATTTTATTTTGGGTACAGTGTTGCACATTGTCAGTTAAAAGTAACGCAGTGCCGTATCGCAAAAAATAGCCTGGCAATGAAGGGGGGAAACCTTCCAGATGTCAAGTGACTAACAGAGGAAGAACAATGATTTCATACATCACCCTCCTTTTAAAGCTTCCAGTCAGTTATTCTAACTCAATCAGCATTACAGAGGGATTTCCAACCTTGTCCTTGTCAACACTGACACCTGTGTTAACGAGAGAATCACTGACATGTCAGCTGGTCCTTTTTGTGGCAGGGCTGAAATGCAGTGGAAATGTGTTTTTGGGATAAGGTTAATTTTTAAAAGAAAGAGGACTTTGCGATTAATTGCAATTCATCTGTTCATTTTTCATAACATTCTGGAGTATATGCAAATTGCCATAAAAACTCAGGCAGCAGACTTTAATATTTGTGTCATTCTCAAAACTTTTGGCCACGACTTCAGAGTGTATGACGAGCTAAATGTTACAATGAAGGATTGGCCGCAAGATGCTTTGACCCGTTCAATCACTTTTGCAATTCTGAAATTGCCCAATGTGTGGCTAGTGTGAGTAATTGTATAGACTGGGGTCAGCTGTCATAGTCACAACTTCCCTAATACCACCTGTGCACACTGCTGTCCGTGTGATTATATCGTTCCAGACCCAGCCACAAAAAAAAAAAAACAAAAAAAAAAACGAAGGGTCCTTTCACACGGGGCGGACCGTTTTTTGCTCCGCTTCGGCACTTTTTTTTTTACAGACACGAATGACACTTGTGTCATCTGGTCCATATGTCTGTTTATCATCCCATCCGTTTGCAGATGATATACGGACATAATGCATGTCAATGTGATTGTGGATGTCAGCGGATGATACCGCTGACGTCCGTTTTTGCGTCCTTTCCGTTTTTTTTTTAAACGCAAGAAAAATAGGGTTCTGTTCCCTTCCAAAAAAACTGAACTGATCGGAATGGATGCAAATCGGATGTCAGCGGATGGTCATCCGCTGACATCCGCGATCCCATTGACATACATTATGTCCGTATTTCATCTGCAAGAAAATGGGATGAAATACGGACATACAGAGCGCCCGTGTGAAAGGACCCAAAGAGAAAAATCAATTCTCTACACAATTTTTTTTCTTTGATGTGCGATCTTTTTAAAACTATCAAATCCACAAACAATTGAACAGCCATATCAAAATAAAGGCCCACGGGATTAATCCCTGTGTGCAAATAGCGTTTGGAATATATTGGTAAAAATCGTGCAAATACTTTGACCGTGATCCGCTCCGTCACTTTTTTTTTTTTTTATTTACGGACACGAATGACACTTGTGTCATCCGGTCCATATGTCTGTTTATCATCCCATCCGTTTGCGGATGATTTAAGGACATAATGCATGGCAATGGGATTGCGGATGTCAGCGGATGACACCGCTGACATCCGTTTTTGCGTCCGTTACATTTTTTTAAACGGAAGAAAAATAGGGTTCTCTTCCGTTCAAAAAAACGGAACTGATCGGAATGGACGCAAATCAGATGTCAGCGGATGGTCATCCGCTGACATCCGCAATCCCATTGACATGCATTGTGTCCGTATTTCATCCGCAAGAAAATGGGATGAAATACGGACATACAGAGCGCCCGTGTGAAAGGACCCAAAGAGAAAAATCAATTCTCGGCACATGTTGTGAATTTTTTTTCTTCGATGTGTGATTTTTTTTTTTTTTTTTAAAACTATCCAATCCACAAACAATTGAACAGCTATATCAAAATAAAGGCCCACAGGGTTAATCCCTGTGTGCAAATAGCGTTTGGAATATATTGGTAAAAATCTTGCAAATACTTTGTGAATTAAAAAAAGACCGTGATCTGTGAAGGCTCACAGGATAAATCCCTGTGTACAACTAGCGCTTACAATATAATGCCCCTTTCACACTTATGCGACGCGATTTTGCCGCGATTTTGAAAGCAATGGCAAGGCTATATACCTCAAAACGCATTAAAATCGTGCCAAAGTAGTGCAGGAACTACTTTGAAGTCGGTGCGACTTCAAAGCGCACTGATATGAATGGGGCTCATTGAAAATAATGGAAAACGACTTGTCATGCGATTTTTGCGGTCCAAAATCGCGGGACAAGTCGCACTAGTTTGAAAGGGGCCTAAACCTATTGGTATCAAATCTGTCTGCAAAATGACAGATACATTTATAAACCAAGATCTCCAAAATTCAGTGAAATAAAAGAACAGTATATATAGTATCTCACAAGTCAGTACATCCCTCACATTTTTGTAAATATTTTATTATATCTTTTCATGTGACAACACTGAAGAAATGACACTTTGCTACAATATAAAGTAGTGAGTGTACAGCTTGTATAACAGTGTAAATTTGCTGTCCCCTCAAAATAACTCAACACACAGCCATTAATGTCTAAACCGCTGGCAACAAAAGTGAGTACACCCTTAAGTGAAAATGTCCTAATTGGGCTCAAAGTGTCAATATTTTGTGTGGCCACCATTATTTTCCACCATTGCCTTAACCCTCTTGGGCATGGAGTTCACCAGAGCTTCACAGGTTGCCACTGGAGTCCTCTTCTACTCCTCCATGACGACATCAATAAGCTGGTGGATGTTAGAGACTTTGCGCTCCTCCACCTTCCGTTTGAGGATGTCCCACAGATGCTCAATAGGGTTTAGGTCTGGAGACATGCTTGGCCAGTCCATCACCTTTAGACTCAGCTTCATTAGCAAGGCAGTGGTCGTCTTGGAGGTGTGTTTGGGGTCGTTATCATGTTGGAATACTGCCCTGTGGCCCAGTCTCCGAATGGAGGGATCGTTTTCTGCTTCAGTATGTCACAGTACATGTTGGCATTCATGGTTCCCTCAATGAACTGTAGCTCTCCAGTGCCGGCAGCACTCATGCAGCCCCAGACCATGACACTCCCACCACCATGCTTGACTGTAGACAAGACACACTTGTCTTTGTACTCCTCACCTGGTTGCTGCCACACACGCTTGACGCCATCTGAACCAAATAAGTTTATCTTGGTCTCATCAGACCACAGGACATGGTTCGAGTAATCCATGTCCTTAGTCTGCTGGTCTTCAGCAAATTGTTTGCAGGCTTTCTTGTGCATCATCTTTAGAAGAGACTTCCTTCTGGGACGACAGCCATGCACACTGCTGCACCTGGCTGGGAAGCAGGGAGGAGGAGAGGAGAACTCCCGCCGGGGTGCCATGGCACTCCGAACGGTAGTGGGAGCGGGTACCTGTCAATTCTGGGTACCTACTCCCCCCCCCCCCCCCCCCCCCCAAAAAAAAAAAAACAGACATGCCATTAGTCCCTAAAGTGTAAGTTTCACTTTTGGGTGCAACTCCGCTTTAATGTACTGTTGGGTGCAACTCCGCTTTTAAGACTGTTATTGAAATGAATAGACTGGTGACAGTCTCTTTAACAACCAGCCTATAGGACACTTTCACCCCCTTCCTACCCAGGCCAAATTTCAGCTTTCAGCGCTGTCACACTTTGAATGTCAATTGCGCAGTCATGCAACACTGCACCCAAATTCATTTTTTTATCACCCCCCCACCCACCCACTCCACAAATAGAGCTTTCTTGTGGTGGTATTTATTCACCACTGGGTTTTTTCTTTTTTGCTAAAACAAAAATGTTGAAAACAAAAACGTAAATAAGTTAATTTTTTCTCAATTTATGTGCGCTGATGGGCACTAATGGACGGCACTGCCTTGCCTCACTGATGGGGGACAAATTGGTGTCACTAATGGGCACAGATTGGTGTCACTGATGTGCACAGGCTGGCAGCACTGGTGGGCACTGTTTGGGCTGCACTGATAAATCAGGGCACTGATGATCAGTACAGGTTTCCCCTGTGAGGCGATGCCACTAATCGGCTCTCCGAGGAGAGCCGATCAATGGTACTTCCATGTTTACATGTGATTGGCTGGATACAGCCCATCACATGGGTAAAGATCCACATCATCGTCTTTTCGCAGAGATCGGGGTCGCGCCATGTCCCAGGGACGCTTCACACCCCTTGAGCACAATCGCGGTGAGATTGTTTATAACGTCTGCCCAGAACGAGAGGGCATCCCGTCCACTGTCATTTGTCTATATGGCGGACGTGAGGCAGTTAAACTGTCCGGTGATAGGATCTCTTTATTCTCTGTGGGCTGCTTGGTGTGGCGGTCCGGAGGACATGTGATGTGTTTCATGCACTGATGTTATCTTAGCAGATGACAATCCCATGACCTGCTGACAGTAACTGTCAGCTGGTTGCTAGGATGCAGACATGGGAGCAGTGTTGCTGAGGTGGTTGCTAGGATGCAGACACCAGGGCAGTGTTGCGGAGCTGGTTCACAGGATGCAGACACGGGAGCTGGTTGCTAGGATGCAGACACGGGAGCAGTGTTGCTGAGGTGCTTGCTAGGATGCAGACACGGGAGCAGTGTTGCTGAGCTAGTTGCTAGGATGCAGACATGGGAGCAGTGTTGCTGAGGTGGTTGCTAGGATGTAGACACGGAAGCAGTGTTGCTGAGGTGGTTGCTAGGATACAGACACGGAAGCAGTGTTGCTGAGGTGGTTGCTAGGATGCAGACACGGGAGCAGTGTTGCTGAGGTGCTTGCTATGATGCAGATGCGGGAGCAGTGTTGCTGAGCTAGTTGCTAGGATGCAGACACGGGAGCAGTGTTGCTGAGCTAGTTGCTAGGATGCAGACACCAGGGCAGTGTTGCGGGGATGCAGACACCAGGGCAGGGTTGCTAGGATGCAGACGCGGGAGCAGTGTTGCTGAGGTGCTTGCTTGGATGCAGACGCGGGAGCAGTGTTGCTGAGGTGCTTGCTAGGATGCAGACGCGGGAGCAGTGTTGCTGAGCTAGTTGCTAGTATGCAGACACGGGAGCAGTGTTGTTGAGCTAGTTGCTAGGATGCAGACATGGGAGCTGGTTGCTAGGATGCAGACACGGGAGTAGTGTTGCTGGAGAGCTGGTTGCTAGGATGCAGACACGGGAATAGTGTTGCTGAGGTGGTTGCTAGTATGCAGACGCAGGAGCAGTGTTGCTGAGCTAGTTGCTAGTATGCAGACACGGGAGCAGTGTTGTTGAGCTAGTTGCTAGGATGCAGACATGGGAGCTGGTTGCTAGGATGCAGACACGGGAGTAGTGTTGCTGGAGAGCTGGTTGCTAGGATGCAGACACGGGAATAGTGTTGCTGAGGTGCTTGCTAGGATGCAGATGCCGGAGCAGTGTTGCTGAGCTAGTTGCTAGGATGCAGACACGGGAGCAGTGTTACAGAGCTGGTTGCTAGGATGCATGCTAGTTCCATATTTGGGATCAGGTCTCATGCTAGATGTAGGGTGTAACGTGAAACATGGTAACATTCCCAAGCCCCTAACCACCCCCCACCATGCTCCATAGCTGAAGGGCCTGGGGCTGGGGGAAGAAGCTGCAGGAGCCTGTGCATTGCACCCTCGATCCGCTTATTCTTATTGCAATGCTCTGTGGGGTCCGATGCAAAAAACTTAATAAATGCAGAATAAATGTAACTTTAGGTGCATTAATTACATTTTAGCAAAATGTGGAATTCGCCCATTTAACCACAAGTGCTGAAAAAAACATGCCATTGCGGACTTTCTTCTGAAAATGCTAGATGTGGATTGTTCTCGACATTTTATAGTTATGACCTGGAACAAGCATGAGGCAGGGGGCATTGGTGTGGACTACTGAACAATGTAGTGGTTGACCAGAGGAACCACAGAGTTCAGCAGGAGACCAGGAGGTTGGTTCTCCTGGAGTGTTTGTTTCAAATCATGATTTCTTGGTTACAGAGTGGTCTCCTCCCATCGTGGTCTCCTCCCATCGTGGTCTCCTCCCATCGTGGTCTCCTCCCATCGTGGTCTCCTCCCATCGTGGTGGTCTCCTCTGTGCATTTGGCAATCTCTTCTCAATGTCTTTTTCCTGGCAGGAAAAATGCAGAGTTAAAAACATGCCTAAAGCTGCGTTTTGCTATTGCATTTAGGCACACTTATTCATTTATTGGCTAGAATATGAATAAATGTGGTGCCTAGGCACGTTTAAACGCATTTATGAGCGTTCAGACTTTTTTTTTTATGCTGGAACACTCCTCTTCTGAACGTACGAATGATGGTGGCTTTTTTCTTTTGCCTCTAAATGCCTAGGTGTGCAAGGACACCTAGTCTAAAATGGAGGGGCATTTAGAGGCAGTAAAAGTCAAGCCCCCTTACAAGTGGCATTTTTGATGCCCAGTTTGCATGAGGCCGTGGTGTGACTCGCCGTGGTGTGACTCGCCGTGGTGTGACTCGCCGTGGTGGGACTCGCCGTGGTGGGACTCGCCGTGGTGGGACTCGCCGTGGTGGGACTCGCCGTGGTGGGACTCGCCGTGGTGGGACTCTTCTTTTACAGGGCATGGTCATTTTTTAGGGATAGGGTGCATTTAAAGGGGTTGAGTCAGAAGATTTTTTATCCTTATGCATTCTATACTACCTGAGCCCCTTCTATATCCATCGATGTTCATGAGTGCTTCAGCCGTCCGGGACTCTCTCTCTCCTGATTGGCTGAGACACAGCAGCGGGAGCCAATGCACAAACTCAGCTAATCGGAGAGAGGGGGTGAGCCAGAACGGCGGCTCTGTGTCTGAATGGATAAACGAAGCTGCGGCTCGGGTGCCCCCATAGC